>NC_133123.1:140440567-140796400 GCF_033568475.1 Henckelia pumila
GGAAAATGAATTAAAAAATCTCCCGATGATTGCTAAAACCATCAAAACAGGTTGGTGCGGGACGGATTTGACTTGAAATCCTTCATAACCCACCATTTGACAGGAAAAGGTTGAGAATTTTCCAACCAAATCCACATATTAGGCGATGGCAGGAGCAGACGAAGCCATTTTGTAGTTATAATTAACGTGTAAGAACGAATTAAACATTATAGCTCAATAGTATTTGGATTCGACCTAGAAAGTCTATGCTGACAGATCAGCTTCCCCCGATATGCCAGATCCAATGGTCCAGAGACTCCTTTGCACATCAAAATCATTTGTTGTGCCAAAGAACCTCGGACCGTCGAATTGCCATTCAAGCACTCTGCCCCGAAGGGCAGCATAAACTATCCCTGTTCGACTAAACATACTCAACCTATTTTCCAACAGCTTAACTAGCAATAACCCAAGTAACTCTATTCACATGCTTCATTCTTAATGGCCCAAAATAACGGATGAAAAATGGTTTTTTCAAATGTAAGCAACATATTAATATTATTTTATTTTATTTTATTTTTACATTTTAGGATTGTAATTTTTGCATAGGGTCCAACACAACTATCACCCTCCTACAAAGAAAACAAAATTGGATTGGATTAATTAAATTTGAACATAACAGGACCCCCGAACACTATGGTACTTTTTTTTTTTTTTTTTTTTAATTTATTCCCAATAATGAATTAGGTAGCTTTCCAAGTATTATTTTTTAATAGTTATCATACATTTGTTTTATTAATTACATTATGTCATATTATATAGATTAAAAGGAAAGCCCCGCCAACTGTCCTTGTATTTTAATTTTCACCAAAACCAGAGGCATACCTCTTACCTCCAATCCTATATAACCTCAATTTTCTCCAACTATTGGATCCCCAGTTTTAATCAGCTCAATCAAATCATATTTGCCCCCAAAAATTAAAAAAAAAATGTTGTCGGTGTAGTATAATTTGGCCGCATTGTTTGGCTCCGGCAGATACTTCGGCGGTGGCAAAAGAACACTGCGGGGGGAACGGTGGCCGGCCGGACGCCATCCGACGTGTCCACCAGGCCATGTGGCAGAGAAGGTGGGCTCAAAGTTGTAAACGATTTATAGGGCAGGCCACGTATTACAACCAGCCAGGGTTTAAAAGGCTATTGGCCCAGGCCGAGGAAGAGTACAGGGTTTCGCTTAATTATTGGGCCTATATATAATCCATTCCACTGCGATGAGGCTGCTTTGAGGAAATTATCAGTTATTTGTCTCATCACCACCCACTCGGCCACATTCTGTCAGCTTTAATGAACTTGAAAGGGAATTGTGAAATGGGCTTCCGAAGCAATCTTGAGTTTTGGATCACGAACCCCTTTTGCGTTGAGATTTATAAATTAAAAGTCCTTTTGCTGGTTTTAATAAACCCAGCAAAAGATAGCCACTGCCCACATAATCGTCCAAATTTCGTATTTTTTGGATAATTTTATATATTTCTTCATCCGTTCATTACGTGTAAGCAGATTATATATGGCTCGTTCTAATCGAGAAAAGGAAAGAAGAAAGTCAAAGAAGATCACCATGATAATGAGAATGAGAAAGCCACGACCCAGCTCTAATCTTGCGAGCCCCGTGTCCTAAAGATGTGAAATTGACGGCTGAGTGATCATAAATTTATTGTCCCATTTCAAAATTCTTGTTTAACTATTAGTTACATTCGAATTCAAGTTCTATCATCGCGGTAAACGCCGTTCAATATTTGGATTTTCGACCAGTTTCCACGTCATAGGTTGGCAGCAATTTAGAAACCAGTAATGGGGCGAATCGTCATCAAGGGATCAAGAAGAATCGCCCGAGCTGCGTGCAGCAGAATCATTTGCTGCGTCAACTGGAGCCCTCCCTCCTCTGCGGAAGGTCGTTTCTCTCTTCTTTCTGATCCCTCAGACTAAATTGGTGCCAATTCACTCTCTGAAGGTGATTATTGCAAAGATGAGATTTTTTTATTCTTGAAAGTTCTTTATGTGACTATGTATTTCCCCACGACAAGGAGATAGATCTCCGTTATTTGGTGGACTTTTTCTTTTTATTTTTGCCTGCTGACATTCTAGGAATGTCATTCCGTAGTTGTGCGGAATGGAAGACAGTAAAATCCATTTAGCAAACTGATTAAACTTTATATGGGAAGTTGTGTTTCTTGAATAAAAAGTTTACATCTTTTTTATTATTTTTTGGGTAGAGGGTGAATAATTTTGAGTTAACATTAAGATGATCGTTTATTGTTTAATTATCGGATGATTTTGAAAAGATGATTCTACTGATTAAGTGTATTGTAAAAAGATCAATGAGAATGCTGAATGTTTGCAAGTATCATGCCATGAATGCTGAATGTTTGCAAGTTTTTCATACTTTGCCCAAGCAGACGCTGGTTTGTTTCATTCACCTCATATATTTACCTAACTGAGGTGTTAACCAATTTATTTCAGAAATGTTTTGAGTTGAGTTCTTGATTAACTTGGAATCTGGCTATACGGTAGCTTCTAAGGAGTTATCCATTGTCTGTTTAGTCATCCGGGCTCGGCAATAGTTGGACTTTGTTTTTTCCTACGGATGAAAATGGCGGTGAATTAGGATTGACTTCTTGAGAGGTTACCACAAAATGTTGTGGAAGAACAGTTGCCTGTCGACATATTGCAACAATTTAATACGAATTTTTTTGTAAGACATGTTCCGAGGCTGGATTTCCAGTGAATTTGGCAATTTGAGCTGAGCGACGATGATTGTAAGATTGGGTGTTCATTATCCGCCCCGTGAGGTTCTAAAGGCGTCCGTTTTGCTTTGTTTGATATTCTCCATGGGATTCTAGGACATTGAAGTTGAATATGGGGAAGAGTAAAAGGGGATGCAGTCTTCCGGATATTTCTCACTTGTTATTATCAGCTGTTGTAATCAATGTTGTGGAGGGTGATCATAATTTGGATTTTTGGGATTCCGTATGATTCTGACCTGGATTATTCAGCTTATGGCTACAAAAATTCAAGCAGGGGCTTTTAGAAGACTGTACCACATCTCGCAGATTGCTTAGGACACAGTTTGTCCATTCAAGACTTTGCTACCGTGTCACCCATGAGGTAATCACGTTGCCTAAATTACAGATATGTTACATAGCGTTCTCGATATTTCCAAGAAACATATTTGTATAAACTTGTTTTTTTTTCTGATTCCCCAGCCTACAACAAATTATGTCAAACTGTTTCTTCTTATTCGTTTGTTATTATTAGGAGAGAATCCAATTGGTAAGTGGGGGTGAGATCAAGGAAGACTGGATTTCCTTAATGTGATTAGGGAGATTTTTGTACTTATAGAAAAAGTATACGTAAAATTTTGACAGTTGTTTTCGCTTCAGGATGACGACCCATCCCTTGTCACCCCCACATTTACTTCCCCAAACAAATAGTATGTAGAGGTTCCTTTCTTTGTATTGGAATTCGTGCACTTTATAATCGTTGTGAGGACAAAATTTTTATCCCTGCAGGCTTTAATATATATTATATTGTTTCTCTAGTTTTACATTCACTTTGGTATTTTGTTGTTCGACAATAAATTTGTTTGTAATTTTACCGATTGTAGGACAAAATCAGAGTCATCATGCTCTTTTCTGCTGAAGATAACGCCTCATCAACAAGTCTCCGAGACTAGCCCTTTTAACTTCTGGACGGGCTTGGGCAATCTCGCCTTACCGTGAGAAGGTCCTGTATATGAAGAAATATCAAAAGCTTGCTTTTCCCAGTGATGATACCGATGTGAAGAACGAGAACCCCATAATATAGGTTTGTTCCACTATCATTTTTTGATCTTGCATAACATTCTGTCCAGTACTTCCTGTCAGTACTTCTAGCGTAGTAAGAAACATTTCAAAAAAATTAATGCGTTTTTGGGTCTGTGCCCTTCATATCCTTAAATTTTATTAAATAAATTCCAGTGTTTTAACAGATAAAAGATAATTGTAATTTATATATGAAAGTCTGGTTTCTTATGTGAATATGCATAAAAATATTACCCCTCTATGTCTTGACTAGTTGGCTTGTGATATTACTGATGTATTTTTTAAGCCGGTGATCCAGAGTTCACCAGACATTTTAATATGGATGTCTTTTGTAAACAACATTCAGATCGTCTCTACATGGAAAAGGGCTGAACCGGTTTTGGTCAAATGTCGAAGGCTACATGGTCCATTACTAGTGCTGATTTCTGCTTGTGAGGATGCATGCAGCGCTAGGAGATGGATCATCGGTGCACTTACTCATCAGGGTTTTGAAAACAAGGAATTATTTTATGGAAATTCTGGAAGTTTGTACACTTTAAGTCCAGTCTTTCATTCATTAACATCTTCCGGTGAGTCAGTGAGCTGCAAATTAGTTTGATGATACTATTACATGTCTTGGAATTTAGATTCTTTGGGTTCATCAGATTAAGACAAGTATATCACTATTTTTCACAGGAAAGGAGAAAAATTTGGTCTATAGCCATTTGCATCCGACTGGTAGAATGTATGATGCTCATTCAAAACCGGTGGGAATTGCATTTGGCGGATCCATTGGAAACGAAAGAATATTCATGGATGAGGATTTTGCTAGAGTTACTATACGCCACCATGCTGTTGATAAAACTTATCAACACGGTGCACTATTTCCAGATCAGGTATAATTTATCAGGAATTTGATTGATGGAACATGTTTCAAAAAATAATGTTCATCCCTGCTGGCAGCCTCCCCCATGTTCTTGTGCAATGAATGTTTATATAATTTCTTGGTAGTAATGGTTGTCCTGCTGTTTTGTGTGGTTGCTTATTTTTGTACAATGTTTTGAATTACATCCCGTTATAATTTTTGATACAGCTGCAAACACTCGATCATATACTTACAATTAGGTCAATGGTTTATGATTACTCTACTAGTGATTACTAAAGAGGGAAAACTTACCCGTGGAATATAAATTTGTGAACGCTCAGGGGTTCTTGCCGGTTGAAGGTACAGTTTTTGAAGTAGAGGTATGGGGATTAGGGGGCACGACAGCCAGACAAATTCAAGATTCATACAAAAACAGAGAAAATCTCTTTACACAGCAAAGGCGGAAGGTAAACTATTACATCAGAGAGGTCAATAATCTGAATTAAACAACGTGCGAGATTTTGGTGACATTTGACCATTACTTTGATCGAAATTTTGGCAGGTGGACCTGAAAACATTTGCCAACTGGGAAGATTCACCAGAGAAGTTGATGATGGACATGATGTCGAATCCTCACGCAGTCAAGAGGGAAGAACGATGAATGAACTTCTCGATCGTGATAATGTTGTCAAAAATAATCATCCAGCGTTGTGTATATTTTCACTGTTGTGTTAATAATACTTATAGTACTCACTACTCAGTTTTGATCACATATTCAATAAATCATTCGCACATTTGTTGTGCTGATATATAGATCATTGCAATTTTATGGCCTTCCAATTAAGGATCATCAAAATATCGTTTATTTATGTTACGTACACTCGAATCTGCGAACCTCACGAAGAAGTTGTCTTAAAAACCTATCGAATATAGCTTCAAATCTACCATTTTTATAACGACAATATGCAACATAACTTATTTTGGTCTCTTGGTACAATTTTTTTTTTTTTTTTTTCTTTTCCAATTTACTGAAATACATTTTACAAGAACTAACTTGCTATATACAGCCATCTTTAATTCATGATATCACATTAAGTAATAATGTTTAAAACCATTAATGTCGTGTACTAAGATCATTTCACTTTTTTCACATCAACAAAATGAATGAAAAATCCCTTTGTTTCAGCAGCTAGTATGTATAATGGGCATGCGTTGTCTTGGTTATCAGAGTAGAAATTTGTTCAAGTCTTCAAGATTAACATCACATCAATCATAATATTCTTAATTGCTTTGGTCATTGGAACAAACTTTTGAATCCAATGCACTAAAAACATATCAGCAAGAAGAAAAAAAGAAGAAGAAGAAGAAATAATCCATATGGAGTATGAATACTCCAACCAGATAACATTTCTCTGAAAATAGGGACCAAATGAAGATCATATTGCAAGGACTCCAATAATCTGCCCATGACAGGTAAAAAATGAAAGCTTTATTAAGTAAATAATAAACTCAAACTCGAAGGAGTAGACCTTGAAATTGCATCTCTTTATATATCATCCGAATCTCTAGCCAATTCAGTAGCTGATTTAAGGCCAGAATCTCTTTATTGCTACTTCTCTTCTGCTTTTCTTGGCTGCAAATTCGGAAAAAAAGACACAAAAAAATAGATTAATTTTCCACAATCATGTCACGCTTTGCATAAAGGTTATTGATTTATGTTATAAAAAGCCCAAACCTGAATCCAAACAAACCAAAGAAAAGAATTTTACCCAAGAAATTTTCGCACACCAAGTGCTCACCAAATTGTCCATCAAAATCTTATCTACCACAACTTGTTTCCAATCCCGCTCCAAAGGAAACCCACCCAATAAACAAAAATCAGAACACAAGAACAAATATCCCATCACCTTAATTCCAGTAAACGGTTGACGGATCTCCTCTTCGGGGATAACGACCGGCCACTTCTCATTGGCTTCGCGAAACATCTGCTCAGTCTCGAGAAACTGGCCCTTCTCGAGAATCAAGTTGCGGATTTGTTGCGCTGGAGTGGAGGTAGCTTCGAAGGTCTCCTCGACGCCATTGACGAAAGTTACAGTAATCTTGGGCGGGAAATCGTCGGTGCGGCGCTTGACCTGTACCTGGCAACTGGGGTTGGATTCTTTGGCCTTGCGAGCGTTACATTGAGCCAAGAACTCCATGCACGAGGCTATGCGTGGGTCTAGCGCGTTAAACTCGATCCTCACCTTGGACAAAAATTTCAACATTTTCTTCTCTTTCTCTCCGAATGGTTCAGCGAGCCCAGAAGAAGCTGTAAGCATTTGAAACCTCGGTTTCTTATATTTATTATTATATCTTTTTTAATATTTTGATCGATAAACATAATTATTTCTTATGATTTAATTAATTTTTAAAAAAAATATTGATAAAAACGACGATGATAAATTATATAAAATAAATTAAAAATCAGTAGTGGTAAAGTGTTAAAAATTTCAAAATTAACCATAACAGTATATTTCTAACTGAAAGATTTTAAAAAAAAATTCAGAAAATTTGAAAATATTATAATTTTATTTTAAATATAAATATGTCAAAATTTTGTTTAGAAACCCAATTTATTCCTTATTCTATGGAATATATATTTTTATAAAAAACAATCCAAATCATACGGAATAAATTGATTGACTTTTATATATATATATATAGATATATATATAATATCATACGGAATAAATTGATTGACTTATATGTTTTAAAAAAAAAAGAAAAAAATTTACTATTTTTGAATTAATCAAACCTATTTTTCTATAAGTAGAAACTTAAATATATAACTGAAATTATTAAAATCATTTACGAACGTTGTCTTATGGATTGTTTGTAATTATTAAAAAAAGTGATTGTTAAATTTTGACTTAAAAAAATAACTTGTGTATTTCTTATACCAAAATTATACGTTTAATTAAAATCCAAAAACTAATTACATAGTGATTATGATTTCCAAAAGTGATTCTAATAAAAAGATCAATGTTAAAATCAATCTAATCACTTATTTATCAAACACTACCCAACTTCAATTTTAAAATTTTACATTTATTTACAAACACTACCGACTTTTAATTTTCTTTACTTTCTTATAATTTATAAATTTAATCAATTCTATAAAAATATAATCTTTTGCAAACATTCCTTTAGACAAGGACTGAGATTTTAGAAAATTCCACGTCCAATCAAACCACAGTAAAAACGAATACAATGACAAAAAAAATATACAAAACCAATAAATTTTAGTACTTCACAAAGATAAAGAAGCCCAAAACAAAATGAGTCCGTAACCCCCAGCTTAAAATTATACAGAGGTGGTAGCTCAATGTTTCCGACTTGAACTAAACAAAAATAAATAAATTCATCCACATGAATTTTGATTCTATTGCAAAGATGAAAAAATGAGCAAGAAATTAAACATCACTCGATAGACTCATGAAGATGAATGCATGTTCACTGCTCAAGTACCAGTAATCTCTCTGTCAATTTTAACCCTCTTGGCACTTTGAACTTCCGGAACACCACCCATCCTTTGTTGGGACGACACATCGTGCTGATATTGGCAATTAGCTCCATTCCTGCAACCCCTTGCGCTGTTAAAAAAGATGCAAGGCTTCATTATCTTCTGTTTCGAGTCTTTCAATTTTGCCACATGCGTTGGCTCTTGACTTGTCCCCAGAGGCTGGTTGCTTTGATTTGCAAATTGAGGCACACTTTCCCGTCTTTCTTCTCCATGCTGCTGAATGAGGTTCTTGTAATAATTAGCGTCCTTCACCAAGGGAACACCCGGCGAAGGTGCTGGCATTATTACATCCGGTACAGAAGGCCGTAGATTCCTGATTGGTGGGTAAAAAGGTACACTTGCTGTCGCCGTTGAAGGGGGGATGATTTCTGGTCTTGAAAGGTGAGCAGAGAGTGGTTCTCTTCTATCAATGGCAAAGTTGACAGAATCAAATGAATTCTTGGGTGGAGACCTTAAATTGGGCGTGTACTGTGTACTGGTAGATGGTGCATTATGCACTCCAATGGATGGCAGATTCTGCAAGCTGTATGACGGCAGGTTAGATGTATGAGATGATGGCATAAGTTGTGTACTGGATGTTGTACCAGGTTGTCCTCCGATGACTGGCTGACACTGAAACTTGGAGGAGGGCATGTTAGGCATTCCAGATGATGGTGTATTCTGCGAACTGGAATATGTAGCATGGTTTGTCAAGAGTTGCTCGACGGTTTTTGGATTGCTGAGAATTTTCAGAAGCAACTCCCGGTCGATCAGATTATTTTGATCTCCATTTGACAAGATAGTTGTCAAGGCAGCCTGTGCAGCAGAGACGACATCGGGCTCAACATCGGTAGATAAAATTCCATTTGTGACACTGCCATGAGATGAAATTAACGAATGGGATGACTGCTGGGGATGTGAACTTGTGAGGTTGTTGTTGGTTGCCACAGAGGTAAATGTTGTGTTATCCAATGCAGCGTCCTCATCTTCAATTGGTATGAGAGGAATCACAGGAGTATTTTGATTATTGGCAATTGAGTCTTCAGCACACACTAATGAGGAAGGGCTGATGAAAGATAGAAGTTTAATGATTCATGCAAAAAACAAAGGAACATGGAAACATCAAAGATCAATCATCAACTAATTATCGTACTTTGGAGGAATAGCTGAGGGGCGTGGATACACGGCTTCTAGAACTCTCATTTCTCGTTGATTCTGGGCCTTAATTTCTGTGCTCTCTTCCCCGGCAACCACTGCCCATTCACTATTCACTTCAAACTGCGAAGAATAGAAATGTGAGATTCAGAAGAACACAATAATCCCACATCCCTGGCACAAACGAGCACTACTCACATGCAAACACTCCAGTGACCATCAACAATGCAAGAACACAACTACACGAGTGCGTGCGATCTACTTAATCTCTCCCTCCTCTATGTTACTCACTTGAGGAGAGGGTTGACGGTTCTATCGAGGAATCAAGGCTTAATAAGTCAACTGTCATAGGCTACGACAATGTAAACACAAAATATGCACTTTGAATCCAAATTCAACTCTGAGCTCACAACACATTGAAGATTTATGATTGAAATACGGATCAATAAGTACAACATATTCCACAAGCCAACACCATATCACTATACATAAGTTAGTGAAACTATACAGGAAATCACATGGAGGACTTAATAAAGATGATCCTAAGTTAGAGGATCCCAGCTTCAACCCTCCCAACTCAAATTTAAAACAGAACAAATAGTCCCGTGGAACATGAAAAAGAGTATATTCATCCTTAAAGATAATGGTTTAGCAAATATATGGAGAAAGTCAATGACAAAAATGGTAGACTTACTCTTGGAGGCAATCTCCATGGAACTAGGGGTACTTGAGACAGATTAACTCTCCAAAGATTTGCAGGCTGGACACCTTCAAAGCCTGGAGGTAAATTGTCATCAGTTCCTGTATCCCCGGACTGGTCGGGCCACTGTGTCTTGGCCTGAAGGTGATCTTGTGTTCCCAATCCCACTTGTGATGGAGATTCTTCCGACAAAAACAACCTTACCTACCAAAAGGACGGCACAAGTCTATTACATAGCAATTTAGGATGAGAATGAGTAAATCTGTAACTCAACTACTATTATAATGGACAATGTTAATAACAGGGCTTGATTGATAATTTTCACCTGTGAGTGCCTAGGGTATTTGTACATTTTTTTATTATTATTATTAGCGAATTCATTTTATTGGTGGGAAAAAAACAATGAAAAGCTCAATAATAATAAATAAACTGTATACAAAGTCTACAGGCTACTTTAACAATGAGAAGATAGAGTAGAAACTACTAGTTTCAACTTTTAACAGAGAAAATAACTGTAGACCTACAATAAGCAAGTAGCACCAGATACAAAGACCAAGGGCAGATATATATGCACGTTCCAACAAAGTGGACAAATAAACAAATCACATCACTAAAAGTCCAACAATTGAGTCCACACTCAAATCTGGTACATACTTTTCACACCTTCCCACACACATAGAGCCAACAACACAGAATTTCATACATAATTGATGAAAGACGGATGAAATATTACAAATGAATGTGTGAGAATAGCACATTCGCAAGGATATGCATGTGAAGTAAGGACTAAGGAGCCACGCAACTGTAAAGCACTTCACGTTACAGTAATATCACAAATGAAAGAAAGATTTCACACTCTCCTAGAGACGCACAATTATTGTCAATGTCATTACTCATTAGCCATGCAGGAGATGCTGGAGCCAGACATCAATTTGACTCCGATCAAATTTGAGCACGAGAAATCGATATGCTTCTTCCAGGATGAAATGATAGGATATTGCAAATCCAGCATAAATCCAGAATACAGCAACAAAAGAAACACCCAAAAGCAAAGAATTCTCAAAGGCAATCACGAATCAAGTGAATGTGAAGTACAGGAACATAGGGGGCTAACTGATTATATTTTTACTATACATCTCCCGTAGAGTAGTGTGTTACGTTGTCTCTTAAAATCTATAGTTGATTATTCCTTCTGGACCATATAGCAACAGATTTGGAAAGAAAAGGAAGTGAAAAAAATGAAGCTTCATTTACTTGGAAAACTTCCCGCAAAACTTCTGGACCATGTTTAATTCAACTTGCTTTTGTATTAACCATCAAAAGGATGGCAAAGGTCTATCACTAGTCCTGCCACATGCTGCTTAACATCCCCTCAGCTCATCTTTGTTCTTCATTAAAATTGCAGCGAAAAATGGAAGAGAAAAAAAACAAGTCACCTGGAGTGCTCCACAGAGCACCATTTTCGCGCCATTATGTCAATGACATGACTCAAATAAAATTTCATTTACTGTTTCCAAACAAAGTTCTATATTTGTCACCTATTCAACTTTATTCCCTGATGTCCTCTATTGATAGAAAGACTTGGAACTTCCCAACTACCCCAAACCAGACACTTGTCAGTCTTGTCCACAAACTAAATAGAATAATAGATTAAGACTTGCACCTGGTAAACTCTAGTCTAATCTTCATTATCCATAAAAAGTTCCACCAAAAATCATAATTATTACAATTTCCTTTCATTTGTATGCCAACACTCAAGTACAATGTTTCAACGAAAACAAGGCGCCAATTAGCCATCAATATACTAGGTGTGCCCCCAGGAACTGAACTAAATCAACATATGCACTAAGCAGCACTATTTATTAGTACATTTCTTTCATTTGTCAACCACATAAAATTCGATATAAAAAACTAAACAAGACATAACAATCTGGAGTCAGTAGATGAAACAGACAAACAGCCTTCCTAGATACTTGAAATTAGTTTGTTAATCTTGTATCCAAAACTGTCAGTAAAAAAAATGCCTCTTTTTAACACAACTACCTCAGAAGAGTTTTGTGCTGTCCCCACTATTTTCACCTCAAATTCCATATACTAAAATTTTAAGATGGAGGTTGCAATAATTAGCTACCTGAATCCTACATATAAACATCTCGTAATCATTAACAATCGCTTAAGGAAATATATTTACTTGTATCAACACTCGATAATGAATCAATGATGAACGGAACATATCCATTTCACTTTCAGGCCATTTCAGCAAGAATGTCCCTTTATTTCCAAAGTTTGGTTAAGTTCAGATGGAATTGAAATGAAATTTAATCCATTTAGTGGGCTTTAATAATGTCCCAATCAAATAATTAAGCAAATTGTTGAAATTAACATTTTATCCGATTGGCGTCTGTCGCGGATCAACAGAACATACAGATTGCATTATTCGAGAATCATTTTCGATCAACTTTTAATTATATATTTTTTAAGTTCAGAAACGTCAATACATTCCCTTTGTGGATAACTATACCATAAAATTAGTTAAAAGCAATCATTCAACAAGACGAAGTAACTGAAAAATCTTGACAAGATTTACCTGACAAAGATTAACATCTGAAGCCCAAGAGACCCTTTTCGATTTCTGCGATCCTCCCATTTTTTTCACGAATAAATTAATTGGATTCGAAAGATATATGGATATGTCTTTTAAAAATTCAATCGATATTTGCAATCAAAACCCAACTTCCGATTTAGCAATCACTTATACAACACAGATTTAGGATTAAATTAAATCGATTGCTTTTCAATTGTGTGCAACCATACATTGGAAACAGAGATACGAAGAAGAGAATCGGAGACGACGGGGGAGTACGGGGAGAGTAGAAATACAAAGAAAACCCTAGATCCTCTAAGCTACTTTTTCTCCCTTTTGCCCATTTGCTCTTTTCCCGTCAATTTATTACGCCATCGGATCCTTGCGTGCCATTTATATACTTATGACTTGTTTGTATGACATGCTCTAGTAGTGCGCGTGGTTGGTTAGCTACGGAAAAACTTCTTTTCGACTTTTTTTTTTCTTTTTATTCAACATAGCACATATATGTAAAAATAAAATAAAAATTAAAAACCCTTTCAAAAAAATATATAAAAATAAAAAAATAAAACGATGATGAAATAACTTGAAGGAAAAATTACATTTTTAGTCTTGTAAGTTGGCCTGATTTTGATTTTAGTCTTATAATTTTTCAAAGTTTGATTTTAGTCCAATAAGCTGGATTTTTGTTTGGGTTTTGGTCATTTTTCATCGAAAATCACTAAAGCAATCGAATGTTACTTGTTTGACTTCGATGTTCTCCTATAAGACTCGTGTGATTAGAATTAGGTTTATATTACACATTAAAATATACCTAATGAAAAATAAACAAAACGAGAAGTTTTTTTCTCCGATTTGTAAATATTGGGTGTCGTTTTTTTTTCTTTTTTTCCCCTTTATTTTGGCGTAATAGATTTTAGTTTGTGTAACATATTGTTAATTCTTGTCAAATGAGTCATATATGAGAATATCGATGTCAAATAAGTAATATTCGATTGATTTAGTGATTTTCGATGAAAAAAGGACCAAATCCAAAAAAGATCCAAGTTACTTTACTAAAACCAAACTTTGAAAAGTTATAGGACTAAAACCAAAATCAGACCAACTTACAGGACTAAAATTATAATTTTTTCTAATTTAAATTTTGTGAGACATAATATTTTAAATTTAACTATATATCAACACTTAAAATTAGAATTGATTTTTCACCTGATTCGTCAAATTACTTCCCTTATTACTCTTAAATTCTCATTTAAATATTATTTTCATATGGCAATTACTATTTGATATTATTCCAGATGAAAAAACACTTTGTAATAATTTTTTTAAAAAAAATATCTTGACCATGTTATCTTACAACCAAACAGCATTTACGATTTAAAAATAATTGAGAGCTTTGAAGTTTGTATAAATTTTTTTTTTAAAAGTCAAATAAGGCTAACTAACATTAAACTAACATGTCCCTCAGAACATAAGTTTTCAGACATAAAAGAACAAAAGAAACAAATTCCAAATGAGTTTTAGAAGTAAAGCCCTGCTGAGCTAAAAAAATGCACGGTGTCATTGTCCTCATGATAACAATGAATAACAGAAGCACCAGGAACCTGCATTCACGTTTGACGTATATCTTCAACCAAAGGAGTTTCAACAAACGGTGCTGGATTATTTATAGCTTTAACAACCATAGAAGCATCAATTTGTACAATTGATGGGGCATCGATTGTAAAAAAAATTCTGATTAAACATCATGATAAAGTATATGATTTTTTTAATATATATATGTTATCCTGATAGGCCCGGACGGTGAGCCCGGGGTCGGCTTGCAAGACGGGAGCCCGGCGTCATCCCGATAAGTCCCGGGTGATGGGCCCGGGATCATCTCCTAAACCGGGAACCTAGGAGCTCCTTCAGGGGCTCAGGTATCAAAGATAAATATCCAGAAACCAGGGGCCCGTAATACTCGGTGGGCCCTGGGTCATTTCATATAAAAAGAAGCTCATACCTCCTTTACGTGTGGCAGACTCTTACTGCAAATCAAATCATTAGGCAGCATGGTGTAACAGTATGGGCTCGGTATGGGCTCTTCCTAGTATTACTGGGGGGTCAATCCTACGTGACAACTATCCCATCACAAAAACAGTTGTCAGTTGGGCCATGCTGGGCAATCATGGAAGAGGCCGGGTCAATGCGTATAAAAGGGAGGCCCCTTACTACAAACAGGCATGAGAAAAAAATAGAAGGAAAAAACAACAACTCAAAAAAGAACCCACGCCTGGATATTCATTTTATGATGTTCGCATCATTGGCGCCGTCTGTGGGAAATTGAGATTTAAGACGTAGATATGACGATTATTGAGGATCCGGAAAGCTCCCAGCGAGCGATGGCAAATCTGCAGGAGCAAGTGAACGCCATGGTAGAGGCAGCATTACAAAGGATCCTATCTCTACAACAGGAGAAGAGGGAAGGTGATCCGGAGAAACAGCAGGAGAAGGAGCAGGAGAAAAACCAGGAGGAACCAGGGAAGGAGCAGGAGAATACAGTAGATAAGGTGCGGGAAGAAGGAAAAGAGAAGGAGAAGAGAAAAGGAGGACGAGAGGGCATACAGGCGGAATAGGAGGCAGAATCACACGCTGAGTCTGCCCATGTCACCATGGTGGGAGAATTGGAACTGCTGAAGCAGAAAAATTTTAAAGTTAGAAAACACTGACTCGCGGGAATCTTCGCGAGTCAAAAGCTCGGGATGCCCTTTCTCGCCGAAGATTATTAAAGAGCCCTTGCCAGTACAATTCAAATCAGCGAAGATCAAAGGATACGATGGTAGTGGTGATCCAGAAGAGCACATGGCCCGGTTCGAAAATGTAGCCATGTTACATTGTTATAATGATCAAATCAAATGTAAAGTTTTCTTAACCACATTAGAAGATTCTGCCCAAAGGTGGTTTGAAAACTTGGAGGACGGAAGCATTGATGTCTTTAAGAAGTTTCGGGAAATCTTTCTGCAGCATTTCAGCAGCAGTAAACGGTACCGAAAGACTACCCTCAGTCTTTTTGAGGTGAAGCAGGTCGGAGAGGAATCTCTAAGGGCATATATCAAGAAGTTCAACAAAATAACTTTAGAGATTCCAGCGTGCGCACCTGAAACCCGGATTACAGCCTTTACTCAAGGTCTCAGGGAGGGAGAATTCTTCCGGTCGCTGGTAAAGAAAACTCCTCGAAACTTTGAGGACCTTTTAGCCCGGGCTGAAAAGTACATTAACATGGAAGAAGCCCAGAAGCAAAAAAGGGATAAAGATAAGCGAGAGGGAAACAGAGAAAGAGGAAATAGGAATAACTCGGGAGGAGGGAGAAATGATTATCTGGGGAGGTTGATGGCTCATGCCCCGCCGAAAGTAACTAGAGATCGAGGGGTCCATGTGTGCGAGGAGGAAGTTCGGCAGACCTCTCAGAAAGGAGCGGGAAAATATTGCTCAATCCACGAGGTCAATACTCATGATACCAGCGAGTGCAGAAGACGCGCCCCGGAGGCAAAAAGGCCGATGTCAGGAGAGGAAAGGCGGATGGATAAAAGACAGCGAGGACCTTATCGGGCACCAGGATTTGCGGCACACAGGCCTAATAAGGCTGTCTCAGAAAAAGCCCGGGAAGTTCCACCTCAGCGACTGGATGATAGGGCACGAGACGGACCCTCCCGAGGAGTCATCAACATGATATCGGGGGGATCCACTGATGGGGATTCGAATAGGGCCCGGAAATCTTGGAGTAAGAGAGAAGTATTGGGGTTGGTGAAAGAGTGGGTGCCCGGTGAGCCAACTTGTGGCTAAGGGCTTTGATGACTCTTTGTATAAACAATCTTTTGTTTAATATAATTTACACTTTTATTAATGGCAATGACTTTATCTTTCTTCATATTGTTATATTGTGATATACTATTGTTATTTTGATAAAGACCTTGAATATACTATAGTGTATGTAAGATGTGGTAGAACATGGAGATGTCTATCATGAAACACATCTTATAATCACTGTATATTCTAAACTGTTCCTAGTCGATTGAGCCGTTCGATAATAAGGATAAGGATCGCTCGAGTTTGAGACTAGCATTTGCGATGCAGAGTACCACGTTTCATTGGTAAGGAACATAGAGATGTTCGAAGCATGCAAATGGATATTCATATGATGAATGATTGAACTACCCTATCCGGACTTTCCAAGTGGTTATCACTTATCGAGTGGATAAAGTCCGCGGTTTTGGTTGTACACCATTAGTCCTTACTACTTGAAACATCATTGAGACTCTATATGCTAGTACTGTGCTTTGACTCGTTTACCGACTCTATTGGGGTCATCAGGTGTCGGGATTGGGTACAGTTACAACACATATAGAAGTCGATGCTTTATTGTCAAGGATTCACCACATACTTGCGAGTGTGGATATCCTATGCGATCTGAGGAGATATTAGTGTGACGAATCTCTGGCCAGAGTACATGATGTGTTTTAAGAAATGGTTTCTTAGTAACACATGCGATGTCACTATTTGATCTTCAAGATGTATTGCATAGTTATCGAATCTCGAACGACTCTCGATATACCAATGGTTGTTGATTCGATCGGGATATATGGATGAAGGGACCGTACTGTACGCTAACCAAAATCTATTGGTTCTTGCAGGCACTATCAGTGATACCTAGGGAATCATGGGGCGATGTTGCTAGGCGCTCTTACCATGATTCGATGGGCAAGTCGGAAATTGTTGTTCCGAATCACAAGGAGTTGTGAGCCCACGGCTAGCTGTATCCCTGAACCATTGAGGGTCACACAGAGTAATTGATTTTTAATCCCCGTTGAGATATTTAAATTTAAAGAGTTAAATTTAATGAACAAAGAAGTTGGACTTCTTAATTATGAGTAGAGGAGTAAGATTTCCTAAAATGACATAGGGATGGACATTTTTGGAAACCACTGAATTCGGATTCAGAAAAATTTATCTTGACTTTAAAAGGTGCAGAAATGGTTTCTGTGCACATTGGTGAAATCGGTTTATCAATCGGAGTCACGATGAATTTTATATTAATTTCTGAACATGCGGGCTTTGCTTGTCGGGCTTGAACTTATGACTAATGGGCCCTAAGCTGTTAGTGGCCTACATTATAAATAAGTTATTGCAGTACAGAAATTAGACACACAGGTCACAAAATTTTCGAAAAACCCTAGTCTTTTTCTTCTGAAGTGGCCGCCCCCTTTCTCCCCTCTGCTCGGAAAATCCAGTCTGTGAATTTTGATTTACATTCTGGTTTAACGGATCAAATTCGTTAATCTCTTCGTAGAAACTTCTGATAGATTTTCTAGTGCAATCTATCAGAGGGATTAAATATCCGTTCGTGGACCTGATTGAAGAACAGTTCGTCCATCAGTTCCAGGGATATACAACAAGAGCAGAGCAATCTGTTGGTGTCCATAATCTCGCTTCGAGATTGGAGGTAAAAATTTATAATCGTTATTTAATTTTTACACACACACACAATTTAATCGTAAGGTTGATACCCATTATGGAATTGTTCCATATAAAATTTTTAAACTTCCGCTGCACCGGGTATCAATCTTGATTGATCTGATCGCCGCGTTCTCCAACAGTTGGAGGCCCGGAAAGTAACCTCTTGCCCGGTCATTTCCTTCGGGCCAGAGGATTTAAAGGACGTGATCACCCCTCATAATGATGCTTTGCTCATCCAAGCCAGGGTGGCCAACTATGACATAAGGCGGGTTTTTATTGATTCCGAAAGCTCGATAAATGTCATTTTTCAAGAAGCTTTTGAACAAATGGACCTGCTGGGATGTGAGGTCAATCTGGTGAAAACCTCTCTCTACGGGTTCGCAGGGCACACAATACAGCCTCGGGGAGAGGTATGGTTGCCCATTACCCTGGGAACCGGTGAATTGAGAAGAACTATCATGACTCTCTTTTCAATAGTAGAAGCTCCATCTTCCTATAATGTCATCTTAGGGAGACCAGCTTTGAACGCCTTAATGGCTGTGGCCTCTGCATATCATCAAAAGATTAAATTCCCGGTGGGAAACCAGATAGGAGAAGTAAAAGGAGACCAACCCTCTTCTCGAAGGTGTTATGCTGATATTGTACGAGTGGACAACAAGAAAGCCCGGGGTGAGCAAGGGAGAGGTGATCCTTGCAAAAAGGAAGTGTGCACAGTAGGAGAAGTTAAGGAGGAACATGAGGTAGTGCAGTTATTCCCAGAACAACCGGGAAAAATTGTCAAGATAGCTAGGGATTTGGAGGTCGGCCTTATGGATCAGGTGAAAGTGTGCCTGGCCAAGAATACAGATGTATTTGCCTGGTCTTCACAGGAGCTAACTGGAATCCCATCTCAAGTGGCCGAACACAAACTAAATATCCTCCCGGGAGCTCGGGTTATCAAACAAAAGAAGCGGCATTTTGGGGCGAAGAAGGACAAAGTCATCGCTGACCAGGTTCGGGAGTTAAAGGAGGCAGGACATATCCGGGAGGTACAGTTTCTGTTGGGATCGGTTCAGAGGGTAGAGGGGGGGTGAATACACTCTGAAACTTTTCTTCTTCTTCTTCAAAATGATCAAGTGAGGTTTAGTTCACTTAATCTGTTTTCTCAACTTCTAAAACGGTTTGAACAACTTAAATAGTGCGGAAATAGTTCAGAGGTTTTAGTGATGCAAAGTTTATAATGCAATGTATGAGCAGAATGTAAGATAAATAGCAGTAAAGACTAAGGCACGATTTATGGAAGTTCGAAGGCTTAATCCTTCTACGTCTCCCCTTCTTCCACTTAGGAAGGAATTCACTAGAAGACTTTGGTTATTACAACGTCTTGTAATACACCCACTTCAGACTTAGGACTTATCCAATGCCTAATCCGAAACTCCTAGATTTACACAGATAAGATTCTCAGTTCTTATCAGACTGGTGGAAGCTTTCAGAGTAGCTTCAATTCTCTTCAACAATGAGTATAGTTGAGTTGAGCTTCTCAAACTGCAGAGCGGTCGAGAGGCTTGAAAACCCTAGGATGATCCTTGACGATCAGATATGTGAACTGTAGGCGAGGGTTTATTTGAGCAGCAAATGAATGATCTTGTAAGTGTGCTCAAGTATATCAGATGAGGACTTCTGATATTATTCAAGTGATTGAGTTGATTGAGATTTTTCTGAATTGCTTGTCTCTCTTTGTTGTCTACCCTTTTTTTGTTGTTGTTCGTTGTATCACTTCTTGAGCAATCTTCCCTTTATATAGGTCAATCATCAACGTCTTTATTTTGAACGTTCTGATGCTGCATTGAATGCACATTTAATGCTCATAAATGCATTGATGATTCTGCATGAAGATCGTACACTGCAGACAACTTCCAGGGTCCAAAACTGGAATAAACGGTCGAATGCTTTATCTGTAGTCATTCTGTGTTTTTGCTATTTTGGTGCAATCTGTTGTCTCGATTGCAGGAGTCAACATATCTTCTGACACGCCGGTTCTGCTTTTAATAAAAGATCTTGCAAAGAACATCTTGTCACAGGTACTTGTCTTGAGATATCCTGAAAAGCAGTTGGCATTCTACCTGTAGAGATATTTGTCCTCTGCTGGTTTGAATAACCAGTCGATAAGCTTGTGACTTCAACCGGTCGAGAGACAAAGGCGGTTGACAAGCTTCCGGTAGATAGGTTTATCCTCTGCTGGTTTTTATAGCCAGTCGGCAGGCTTGTGACTTCAGCCGGTCGAGAGCAAAGGCGGTTGACAAGCTTCCGGTAGATAGATTTATCCTCTGCTGGTTTTGATAGCCAGTCGATAGGCTTGTGACTTCAGCCGGTCGAGAGCAAAGGCGGTTGACAAGCTTCCGGTAGATAGATTTATCCTCTGCTGGTTTTGATAGCCAGTCGATAGGCTTGTGACTTCAGCCGGTTGAGAGCAAAGGCGGTTGACAAGCTTCCGGTAGAAGTTGTAGTAGATTCCTGAAATACAATGGTTGGCAGCACATTCCTATACAATGAGTTGTTGTTTGTTATCACCAAAATATCGGATTCAACAATTTCCCCCTTTTTGGTGATGGCAAAACTTAAGTGCTCCAAGAACAATATGAAAGCATTAAAATGAACTTCATTGAGAGAATGAATTTCATTAAGTACAATAAGCATTTTTATTACACCTACAGAAAAAAATAAGATGCAGCTGCGATAAGTAAAGAAGAGATAAGTTGTTCATCTTTTGAACCAACTGGCTCCTCCTGACCTATCGCCTTCTCTTCTTCTTCTGTCGGTTTCTTCTTTTCTTCTGGACTCTTCTTCACGTCTTCTTGCCTCTGCTGCTCTACGTTGCTCTTCTTCCCCCTTTTTGGCATAACCTTGGTTGAGTCGAAGGATGACCTCAGTGAGTTGAGTGCCAAGGCAGGCTTGCATAGTGTCTATTTTTGCATCGATTTGAGCAAGTAGAGTGGCTTGCATAGTGTCCATCCGATCATTCAACTTCTTATGAAGGCGGTTTTCGGATCGGATAACTTGTTCGGAGACGGTAGAGAGCGTGTTGATTTGAGTGCGATGATGATTAGTGATCTCTGTGGACAGACGAGCAAGGTCTCGAGACACGGTCTCGAAATGCCGAATCATCGTCTGGCGTGAATTATCGACCGATAAGGATGAGTTTGTTATGTCTTGAGAGAAGGACCTAACCGTTTGCATGAGCTCATGAAGCCGATTTATCAAGGTATGATCTAGAGCTGCGGCCATGGCTTCAATTAAAGAATCATCAGTCTGAAGCATTTGCCCTTCTGGGTAATTTCTTGGTGAAACCGGGCTAGACTCACGATGATGTGGTGCGGGTGAACTGGCTGGAGAGCTACCCGATGGACCTTCCAATAATGGTACAGTTGGAGATGTAATAGTTTCGACTGCAGCCAATATGGTTGGTGGAGTACCAGGATCAGCACTTGGTTCATCCATAATGAGATCTTCCATAAACTTTTCAGTAGATGGAGACGGTTGAAGTGCTGGATCAGCATCAGTCACTTGCTGTTCTGGAGATGCAGGTGATACAATAGTGCTTGATATCTCCGTTGGGGGCACTGTTGCTTCACTACTGCAAGGAGCCTCTGTCACAGAGGTGACAGGTATCTCTTGTGCAACCACTTCTAAAACATCTTGTGAATGACCGGGAGAAGTGTGAGCGGTCGTCACTGGAGAGGAGTGAGCAATCACAACTGCTTCCGGTTGAGTAACTGCTTGGACTGCGGTTGAGGAGGGGTCGACCGATGAAGATGCTGCCACACTAGATCTTAGAGCAGATGATTGAAAGAGGTCAGCAGTGATGAGATCGGTCAGAATCCCATCTGAAGAAGGGAGAGCATAGACGTCTTCTTCACCCTGATCTTGAGTGAGAAAGGTTTTCATCATCACTTGTGCTTCCAGCACATAAGCTTGTAAACAGGCTGCTGAAGCTGGTGTTTTGACATTGTTGAGAGCTTGGAAGTGCTGAAGTAGTTTAGTGATTTGACGTAGACTATCCTGTAGTCCAGTCAAAATCACAAAGTCATCGGCAGCGGTAGGACTCTTGGATTTGAAATTCTTGACACGCTCATTAATTAGCAGAGATAGCAGGCTTCCTCGAAGCTTCAAGTCTATGAGATGTCTTCTTCCCAGAGCCTCCACGATGTCTTCAGTATCAGCAAATAGAAGCATCTTCTGCTCAATGACGTTTAGAGATTTCCATTTAGGAAATATTTGAGCGAGTGTCAAGTGAGTGCGGGAGTGATGCCATCTGTCAAAACGTTGTAGATGACGCTTGACAGTACGGAGCACGTGAGAGATGATCATATTGAGTTCTATCGTAGCTGCTGGTTGAGCCTTGGGTGTGTAGATCATCACACCTTTCCCTTTGTCTTTGGGATCAGCTAGAGTGACCTCAGGAGCTGATGAGGCACCTTCCCGGATTATCACACCCTTTGTAGGACGAGGAGCAGTAGAAGCAACAACGGTAGTAGTCTCGACCGTTGGCAGGGTAGGAGCAAGTCCAGAAAGAGACTTTAGCTTCTTGTGCTGCCTCTTCTTCTCGCCTGCAGGCGTGGATGACACAGCTGCTTTGGAGACCGAAGGGGATGATTTGCTGAAAGCTTGAATCAGTGGAACATTCTCACGTGATTCATCTTCAGAGTCAGATTCGATGATCAGTTGACGCTTGGCAGACTTTTTGGTATGGACTGGTTTGGCCACGACCGGAACCGTTGAAAGCGGTTGAGGGATAGCAATAACCTTTGCGGTTGAGGGCAAGGTGTCGACCGCAGTCTCTTTCTTGTTCAGGAATTTGAGAATCGTAGACTTGTTGAGTCATTTGGTGGGATGCAGAGGCTCAGTCTTGGAAAAGTCCACTCCAAGGACGCCCAAGATGTGGCAGATTTGCAAAGCAAATCCCTCGGATTGCCCTTTGCCCCTGATCATTTCACATAGAATATTGAACAGAATGTCTGACCAGTTTATGTTGATCTTGGAGGCAATACAAGCCATGTATTGAAATTCTCCAGCGTCACCTTGTCGTAAGATCCAGCCTTGGCCAGAAGATTCTTGGCCACGATATTAGTCAGTAGCCTGAATGGAGCTTTGAGAGATGTCTTCTGGGCCGGCAGTTTGATCGGAGCATCAGTAGTTGAGAACTCCTTCAACCAATAAGAGCAGTTACCATCTGGAAGATCCGTGCATTTTGTCAAACCCCTGGAGGGCAGATCAAATGTGCTGGCGAAGAACTTCTGATTGAAGGAGTAGACCTCTGTCTTGATCAAGCATTTGATAGTCCCATGCTCGATTTGAGCGGTTGCGAAGAACTCCTTCAAAACAGGCAAATCGCAGATGGAGCTGCATTCCAGAAATTTCTTCAGTCCAGAGGCTTCAAGCATGGTGAAGACCTCAGATATTCTTGCGTTGTTTGCCTTAACAACGGAATCAAAGTTGATTGCGAAGCAAGTCTTCTGGATCGACATGATAGCTGTAGATAAGAACTCGAGCAGAGAGTAAGCAAAATCTAGAGAGTAATTCGATGATGCGTTTAATACAATATGAAAGCTTTTAGCAAAGGTGAAAGATTGATATACGAGTGTAAAGAAGTATATATAGGAACCTATGGGCCATAGGGTGACGTCATGAAAAGTATTTTTGAAATTCAAAAAAGTTTTGAAGAGCATAATCACGGCGCCCAATTAATGTCATTTGGTTCAAAGCACCAAGCTGCTAGTACGAAGCCTGTCAGAGACTAGTTAAAGGCGGATGATATGCCAATATTTATGGCAACGTAACAGCTAATCTATTAATGTCATATTGACAATCATTCCCCCTAAACACATGCATACTAACTTAAATCTACTAAGCCAAGAATATTTCGAAAATATGAAAACTTAGCGTCTGGTAGAGGCTTGGTGAATATGTCTGCTGCTTGCTGATCGGTAGAGATGTATTCCAGCCTGATTTCCTTCTTTAAGACATGATCTCGGATAAAGTGATGCCTGACATCAATGTGCTTTGTCCTAGAGTGCATCACTGGATTGTGAGTGATGGCTATGACACTTGTATTGTCACAGTAGATTGGAGCTTCACTCGACCGAATCCCATAATCATTAAGCTGCTGTTGAATCCAGAGTATTTGAGCACAACAGCTGCCAGCAGCAAGGTATTCTGCTTCGGCGGTCGAGGTAGCAATTGATGTCTGCTTCTTACTTGACCACGAAATTAGTCTATCTCCAAGGAATTGACATGTGCCACTTGTACTTTTGCGATCAATTCTACAACCTGCATAATCTGCATCTGAATAGCCAATAAGATTGAGATTTGAATCTTTGGGATACCAAAGACCCACATTAGTAGTTCCTTTAATATATTTAAGTATTCGTTTGGTAGCAATGAAATGAGATTGCTTAGGTGCAGCTTGAAATCTAGCACATAAACAAACTGAATACATGATATCCGGTCGACTGGCAGTCAAATAGAGCAGTGAACCAATAAGGCCTCGATACATGGTTACCTCGACCGGAATTCCCCCTTCATCTTTATCAAGCTTAATTGATGTACTCATGGGGGTAGATACAGTTAAGCATTGTTCCATTCCAAACTTCTTTACCAATTCCTTGGCATACTTGGACTGATTGATGAATATTCCAGTTTCAAGTTGCTTTACTTGAAGTCCAAGAAAGAAGTTTAGCTCGCCCATCATGCTCATTTCAAACTTCTCCTGGTGGTTGTTCAACGTACACCTCTTCTTGAAGTAGACCATTGAGGAATGCAGACTTCACATCCATTTGATAAACTTTAAAATTCTTGAAGGTTGCATAAGCAAGAAAGATGCGGATTGCTTCTAGTCTTGCAACTGGCGCGAAGGATTCCTCAAAGTCTATGCCTTCTTCTTGTCTGAATCCTTGAGCAACAAGTCGAGCTTTGTTACGCACAACAGTGCCATGTTCATCGAGCTTGTTACGAAACACCCATCTAGTTCCAATCACATTTTGATTTTTCGGTCGAGGAACTAGATGCCAAACATTGTTGCGGGTGAATTGATTCAACTCTTCTTGCATAGCTTCAATCCAGCTGGCATCTGATAGAGCTTCATCTATTTTCTTGGGCTCTACCTGAGATATGAAAGCTGCATGCAAGAATTCATTAATCATTTGACCACGTGTTTTTCGAGGAGCAGAAGGGTCACCTATGACCAACCCAGGTGGATGATCTTTGTTCCACCTAAAATAATTTCCTAAAGGGTTGTCATCAATTGGTTGATGAACGTCCTCGTTTACTGGATCATCATTGGCTGGAGGATTGTTATCAACCGGTGGATCCACTTCTGGCCTTGTTTGATCACACCCGGTAGAGGGAACTGGATCATCCTTCTTTGGAGGATATAGATCACTGTCACTCTCTTCCTGTAGATTTGTGTTTTCCAGTCTATGACTCAGATCATTTATGCTCCCTTGAGTTTGTTCTGTACAAAGAGTAGATTCATCAAAAACAACATGAATGGTTTCCTCGACCGTTAGTGATCTTTGATTGAACACTCGATAAGCTCTGCTAACGGCTGAGTAACCAATAAAAGTTCCTTCGTCTGCTTTGGCATCGAAGGCTGTCAAATGGTTTTTGCCATTGTTGTGGATAAAACATTTGCACCCAAAAATTTTGAAGTATGAAATATCAGGTTTTGTGCCATTCCAGATCTCATATGGAGTTTTGTTAAATCGTTTATTAATCATAGATCTGTTTTGAGTATAGCAAGCTGTGTTAACTGCTTCTGCCCAAAGCCTTTGAGAAACATTTGAATCAGCAATCATAGTTCTGGCTGCTTCTTTTAAAGTACGGTTCCTTCTTTCAGCCACCCCATTTTGCTGTGGGGATCTAGCAGCTGACAACTCATGCTTGATTCCCTGATCATCTAGATAAGTCATAAGAGTGGTGTTTAAAAATTCAGTCCCTCTATCACTCCTGATTCTATCTATCACAGTAGATTGTTCATTTTGCAAGCGTTTAAAAAGCTTAATCAGGTGAGGTGCAGTTTGATCTTTTGAAGAGAGAAAGATGACCCAAGTAAATCGAGAAAAGTCATCTATAACAACAAGAGCATATCTCATTCCCCCTATGCTTCTTACTGGTATAGGACCAAATAGGTCCATGTGAAGTAAGTCTAAACATTTGGAAGAAGACATACACCCTTTATTTTTAAAGGTTGCTCTCACCTGCTTTCCTAGTTGACAAGCAGGACAAACTTTGTCTTTTATAAAATCTCCTTCGGGCAGACCAGAAACCAAATCATGCTTCCTCAAGTTAAAAATGGACTTAAAATTTAGATGATTTAACCGCTTATGCCACAACCAATGTTTATCATGATGAGCAGTAAGACAAGTAGGTGAAGAAATATGTGAGCAAGACCAGTTTACCTTGTAGGTGTTTAGGTCTCGTACACCGGTCATAAGAGTCTCACCTTTGTCATTTTTTATGAGGCAAGTGTGTTTGTGAAACTCGACCGAATGATCATTGTCACATAGTTGACTAATACTTATCAAATTATAGCATAGTTTGTCAACAAGTAACACATCTTTAATAATGATGTTACCATGGATAATCTTACCCTTACCCACGGTTTTACCTTTGGAGTTGTCTCCAAAGCTGATCTTTGGTCCTTTGCACAACACCACTTCTGTTAGAAGTTCTGGATTCCCTGTCATGTGTCGTGAGCAACCGCTATCTAAATACCAGGTAGTGTCCTTGATAGAAGTGGTTTTCTCGCCCGTTTGGACTTTTAGTACCTGCAAAGAGTGAAGAACTTTTGGTACCCATATCTAGTAGGGTCCAGGTCGGATTAGCCCTTTCGGGACCCACACCTGGAACACCCTTACAGGTTTGCCCGTGTGTGTGTCCAGAAATCTGTGCGGTCGATAGGCAGTAAATGTGTGTGCTTGTGAGGTTGCTGTGTGCTGCTTGCCTTTTTGATTTTCATCAGTTAGCCTGTACCTCTTTTGAACTGGCCTGCAATTAAAGTACTGGTAAGGCTTCTCCTTTGACCATCTTTTCTTAGAGTAGTTAGACTCATTCCATGGCCTTTTGAAATTAGATTGGTTTCCCTTTCTTCTTTCATTAGGTTTTGGTTTGATCCAAGTTCCTCTTTGATTAGAGGTCTGGGGATCCAGATATCCCAGCCCTCTATGCTTAGAGCTTCGTTCGTTAGATACTTTTTGATTTTTGTCAAAGCTGCACTTATCGTGTTCATATATCGTGCTGGACCTGACAAATCTTATTTTGTTAAGATTTCCTTTGTCCAGGCTTGACTGAATACAGGATTCCATAGACTGTTCATTTGTTCCAAACCCTAGACCGGTTTTATCATGTACCGGTCTTTGGATTTCTTGAATCTTGTCAATGGTTACAGAAGATTTATTCCAAGCCTTAATGGTTTCAAGTAGTTTTTTATTCTCAATCAAGGTAGCTTGGAATACTCTTTTCAAGGTGTCGTTCTCAGTAGCCAGCAGACTTAGCTTGACCTTAAGACCATCAAGCTCTTTTTGCTGCATGCAGCTTGATTTGCTTGACTTATCTTTTAGGTCAGCTCTTTCTGCCTTTACTTCCTCGAACTCCTTGGATAATGCTTTGTATTCATTAGCCATTTCGTGTAAAGCAGTAACTAAATCACTGTGAGTAAATTCAGGTGAGCCAAAGTCAAATACCTCCTCAGCTTCTTCTTCGATGTCGGCCATAAGGCATTCCACTTTTTCATCATCGCTGTCATCTGAAGAGCTTCCGGTATTGGAGTTGTCAGAGTCAGACTCAGCCCACTTGCTTTTGCTTTCGTCTGCTACTAGAACCCTTTGGTCTCTTCCTTTTCTAAACGTCCTTTTATCCTCCTTACCCCTTCTTCTTTCGGAGAATTGCTTCTGATCATTGTTCTTAGGCTTGGTGCAGTCTGCAATGAAGTGGCCTGACTTGCCACAGTTAAAACAAGTAGGACCATCCTTTGTATGGTCCGATTTATGATAATTTTTAAATTTAGAATTGTTTTTACGCATAAATCTACCAAATTTCTTGACAAAGAGTGTCATGGCTTCATTGCTGATTTGCTCAGCTGATCTCTTTGGAGCTTCCTCGACCGGTGGACATATCACGGTTGAGGTTAAGGCCTTGGTTGGTTGAGAAGTAGATGGTTCATCTTCTGTTCTCATGTTGAGCTCGAACTCGTAGGCTTTGAGATCTGCAAAGAGATCATGCAGTTCAACCTTGCTTAAGTCTTTTGACTCTCTCATGGCCACTGTCTTGATCTCCCATTCTTTGGGTAAAGCTCTCATAACCTTCACAGCAATTTCACGGTTAGTATAAGTTTTACCTAAAGCAATAAGATCACAGATGATACTACTGAACCGTTCATCAAATTCAGCCATGGTTTCCCCTGGCTTCATTTTGGCGTTGTCATATTTTTGAATGGCCAAAGTGAGCTTGTTTTCCTTTGTCTGGTCATTCCCTTCACATAGCTGAGTGAGCTTCTCCCAAATCTCCTTTGCTGTGGAACATGACTTGATTTTGCTGAACATATTCTTATCCAGTGTTTTGTATAGGATGTCCCGGGCCACATTGTCAAGATTGGCCTTCTTTTTGTCCTCAGTGGTCCACTCAGCTCTTGGTTTCTCAATCATTTGTCTTGCACCATCGGCTAGAGCTGGGTTGACCTTCATAATTTTGATAGGACCGTCTGTTATGACATATAGCATGTCATCATCCTGTGCTGCAAGATGTGCCTGCATGCGAATTTTCCAATCATCATACTCTTCTTTAGAAAACATAGGAATTCTGTTGAAAGAAGTCATGATTTTAAAACTTCAGATCAGCAGTTGAGAAAGGAACCCGCTCTGATACCACTTGTTGGGATCGGTTCAGAGGGTAGAGGGGGGGTGAATACACTCTGAAACTTTTCTTCTTCTTCTTCAAAATGATCAAGTGAGGTTTAGTTCACTTAATCTGTTTTCTCAACTTCTAAAACGGTTTGAACAACTTAAATAGTGCGGAAATAGTTCAGAGGTTTTAGTGATGCAAAGTTTATAATGCAATGTATGAGCAGAATGTAAGATAAATAGCAGTAAAGACTAAGGCACGATTTATGGAAGTTCAAAGGCTTAATCCTTCTACGTCTCCCCTTCTTCCACTTAGGAAGGAATTCACTAGAAGACTTTGGTTATTACAACGTCTTGTAATACACCCACTTCAGACTTAGGACTTATCCAATGCCTAATCCGAAACTCCTAGATTTACACAGATAAGATTCTCAGTTCTTATCAGACTGGTGGAAACTTTCAGAGTAGCTTCAATTCTCTTCAACAATGAGTATAGTTGAGTTGAGCTTCTCAAACTGCAGAGCGGTCGAGAGGCTTGAAAACCCTAGGATGATCCTTGACGATCAGATATGTGAACTGTAGGCGAGGGTTTATTTGAGCAGCAAATGAATGATCTTGTAAGTGTGCTCAAGTATATCAGATGAGGACTTCTGATATTATTCAAGTGATTGAGTTGATTGAGATTTTTCTGAATTGCTTGTCTCTCTTTGTTGTCTACCCTTTTTTTGTTGTTGTTCGTTGTATCACTTCTTGAGCAATCTTCCCTTTATATAGGTCAATCATCAACGTCTTTATTTTGAACGTTCTGATGCTGCATTGAATGCACATTTAATGCTCATAAATGCATTGATGATTCTGCATGAAGATCGTACACTGCAGACAACTTCCAGGGTCCAAAACTGGAATAAACGGTCGAATGCTTTATCTGTAGTCATTCTGTGTTTTTGCCATTTTGGTGCAACCTGTTGTCTCGATTGCAGGAGTCAACATATCTTCTGACACGCCGGTTCTGCTTTTAATAAAAGATCTTGCAAAGAACATCTTGTCACAGGTACTTGTCTTGAGATATCCTGAAAAGCAGTTGACATTCTACCTGTAGAGATATTTGTCCTCTGCTGGTTTGAATAACCAGTCGATAAGCTTGTGACTTCAACCGGTCGAGAGACAAAGGCGGTTGACAAGCTTCCGGTAGATAGGTTTATCCTCTGCTGGTTTTGATAGCCAGTCGACAGGCTTGTGACTTCAGCCGGTCGAGAGCAAAGGCGGTTGACAAGCTTCCGGTAGATAGATTTATCCTCTGCTGGTTTTGATAGCCAGTCGATAGGCTTGTGACTTCAGCCGGTCGAGAGCAAAGGCGGTTGACAAGCTTCCGGTAGATAGATTTATCCTCTGCTGGTTTTGATAGCCAGTCGATAGGCTTGTGACTTCAGCCGGTTGAGAGCAAAGGCGGTTGACAAGCTTCCGGTAGAAGTTGTAGTAGATTCCTGAAATACAATGGTTGGCAGCACATTCCTATACAATGAGTTGTTGTTTGTTATCACCAAAATATCGGATTCAACAGTTTCCTACTTGGCTGTCTAATGTGGTACTGGTACCCAAAGCCACCGGGAAGTGGAGGATGTGCATTGATTTCCGGAACCTGAATGAAGCTTGCCCTAAAGATTGTTACCCCCTCCCTCGGGTTGATCAGCTGGTGGACTCCACATCAGGCTTTGAGTTGCTCAGCTTTATGGACGCATACCAGGGATACCACCAAATCCCCCTGGCACAGGAGGATCAAGACAAGGTTAGTTTTATCACTTCCGGAGGGACTTTTTGTTATGTGGTTATGCCGTTCGGGTTAAAAAATGCAGGGGCTACTTATCAAAGGATGATGGACAAGGTCTTTCAGGGCCAGCTCGGCCGGAATGTGAAGGTATATGTAGATGACATCCTGGTAAAGTCCCGAACTGGGCGGAATTTCATTCCCGACTTAGAAGAAACCTTCAACACTCTTCAGAAGTACGGGGTAAAGCTTAACCCAGCCAAGTGTGTTTTCGGAGTCAAGAGTGGGAAGTTTTTGGGTTTTGTGGTAACGGAAAGAGGGATAGAGGTAAATCCCGAAAAGGTGAAAATATTGAAAGAAATGCCCTCACCAACCTCTATCAGGGAAGTGCAGCGATTGACAGGGAGAATCACCGCCCTGTCCCGATTCATCGCCCGCTCGGCTCATAGGAGTTATCCCTTCTTCCAGGTGTTGAGGAAGGCCCAAAAATTTGGATGGACTCAAGAATGCGAGAAAGCTTTTCAGGAGTTGAAGGAGCATCTGGCTAATCTGCCGGTTCTGGTCAAACCAAAGCCCGGAGAAAGGTTGTGGGTATATCTCTCTACAATCGAGCATGCTGTGAGTTCCATGCTGATAAGAGAGGAAGCCAGGGACTAGAAACCTGTCTATTATGTAAGTCATGCCTTGAAAGGACCAGAAACTAGGTATGGTGATATAGAAAAGATGGCTCTTGCACTCATCCTTACAGCCCGGAAGCTTAGACCGTACTTCCTGTCTCACCCAATCGCGGTCTTAACTAACAGTTTGCTAGGCCGGGTGATGACTCATCCAGATACTTCGGGTAGACTGGTCAAATGGGCGGTGGAGCTAGGGGAGTATGACATCGAATATCAACCCCGGGTTGCTATCAAGGCGCAGGCTCTGTCCGATTTCTTGACAGAGATTCTTACTTTCGGCCAGGAAGAAGTATGGAGGGTGTTTATGGACGGGGCTAGCAGCTCGGAAGGAAGTGGGGTAGGTGTGGTTCTGATCTCTCCCACGCAGGAGAAAACCCGGATAGCCATGAGGTTGCACACTTTCAAGTCCAACAATGAGGCAGAGTACGAGGCAGTCGCGACGGGTTTAAAGTTGGCTCGAGAAGCGGGAGCGGAGCATGTAATTATTTACTCCGATTCCCAGCTGGTAGTGCAGCAATTACAGGAGTGTTCAGTGTTAAGGAAGAAAGGTTGCGAGAGTACATGGAACTGGTCAAGAAGCAGGGAAGTGATTTCTCCAGTTGGAACATGTAGTAACCCGGAACCCATTTTAAGATAATAATATGTTAAACATGATTAAGGGTTGGTAATTGATCTATTTTGGAGTGTTATTGGACTTCGGAAGAGGAATTTGGGCTTTTGACTTTGGGCCAGATCGAAAGCTCCGATCCCAGTTCGGAAGCTCCGATCCTGACCACTTCGGAAGCAGATCGGATGCACGGAGATCGGACGTTCCGATCAGGAACGGAGGTTCCGATCTCATCCAGCCAGCAATGCTCGATGACTCAGCCGTGAGTTTTGACAGGTGTTGATCAGGGGTTCGATCGGAAGTTCCGATCCCGGAACGGTGGTTCCGATCCCGACATGTCGGACATGCACAGAATGAGCTGGAATCGGAAGCTCCGATCCCGAGATCGGTGGTTCCGATCGTTGCCGATATTTTGGCTATAAATAGGGCTCATTTGCTTCAGTTTTGAAATACGAATTCCCGCATTTCCTTCTTCAGTTATATAGTGTGAGATATACACTTGAGGGCCCTATCGGTTATAATAGAGGTTCTGGAATAGCCAAGGTGTGGTTATAGTCATCCGGGACTAGCGACTCCAAAGGGCTAACTACGGACGAAGGTATGGTCCGGGAATCTATTTAAGTTTTGGGAGTACTTATTAGCTTAGTTAAGGCTTATAGAATTTATGTAGTGATACGGTGAACTTTTGAATATAGGCTTGGAACCTAGGATCTATTATACTTGAACTAGCCTAGAGGTACGTACACATTGACTGAGATTGCCAGCGAGTATACATGTTTATATGTTGCATTTATTTGGCATTATTATATGGCATGATGTATGATTTACCGTTTTCTATACTCATATGTCATGTGCATATACACGTTGAACCTATACCTTGTTATACCTGATTATAGAGCCGCTCAGCTCTATACTCGATAGTCTGTCACTGAGAGTACCGCGACGGCGGGGGCATTTATGTCTGTCTACTCTGGTGTACTAGACGAGTGTGGTTGCACCCAGAGGTTGATCCGTGCGGTGGCAGCACTCATATGGCGCCGGTTCTGAGCATGACTTTTCAGATGACCCTGTACCAGTCATCATGTTGCATGCATTATATACATATGTTTACTCATGTCTATGTACTGGACGTAGCGCTCACGTCCTAGTTGTTATCTTGGACACCCTATTCCATGGGGCAGGTCGCAGGATGGACGGAGCTGGTAGTTCAAGGCAGGACTAGGGAGCAGGAGCTTTGAAAGTTTTTATACAGCACGATTTATTAGCTGTATAATGTTTACTTTTAAGAATTTCGATATGGTTGTATCACTACAGATTTAAGCCTGGATTATATTATTAAGCTGATATGTAAATTATGGATTATGTTTCCGCACGTTTTTACTCTGTTAAGTATTTTGCTGTATTAAGTTTAATGCATGCTATTAGTTGCCAGTTAGTAGGTGATTCCATGCAGGGTCACTACATTTTTGGTATCAGAGTATGCATAGATTTTGGGATTAGTACTTGGGATTTAGTTTAGTCTTGAGTAATTCTTGCGCATTTGGGATTTTAATGTGCAATTCTTTTCAGGATATGGCTGACGAGAGTCATGGTAGTGTTGGCCAGGGAGGTGGTCATCATCATCGTCGCCATCATCATCAGGATGATCAACATCGTTCTCATGAGGGTAGATGTCGCTACTCTATTAATAAGTTTATGCAGGTAGGACCGAAACCCTTAGTGGGAGGCGAGAATCCTGAACAAGCTAGAAGCTGGATGTCTAAACTTGAGAGCACGTTCCGAGCTTTCGAGTGTACTGAGGAGCAGAAATTGGAAGTTCTAGAATTCGTTCTAGAGGATAGAGCACGTTTTTGGTGGGATGCCAAGGTTGCTCAGGCACGTACTGAGAGAGGACAGGTGACTTGGGGGGATTTCTGTCGGGAGTTTCAGAAATTATATTTTCCTCCGGCTGTTCGCCAAGCACGATCTATGGAGTTGCTTACTTTGAGGCAAGGATCAATGACTATTGATCAGTATCAACAGCGATTTTTTGATCTGCTACCTTTCAGTCCTCATATCAATGAGAGTGATGCGTCGAAATATGATATCTTTCTACAAGGCCTGAACCAAGATATCTACTCTCAGGTTGTCGTCTGTGATGACCCGGTGTCTTATGAGACTTTGGTGAATCGTTGCCGTCTTGTGGAGACCAGCAACAGGCGTGGACAGTTGATGATGCCAGCACAGCCTAGTGGATTTGTTGAGCCTCGAGCTCAATCTGTTGTGCCATCTGTACCTACGTCTTCTTCTACTCCTACTACTTCATCTGGATCTCGTGGTTCACGAGGTATGTTCCGCTTTGGGAAGAAGAAGAAGAAGAAGGAGGAGTTTTGTAGCCAAAGCTGATCAGGCACGTACTGAGAGAGGACAGGTGACTTGAGGAGATTTCTGTGAGCAGTTCCAGAAACTGTATTTTTCTCCACCTGTTCGCCAAGCACGATCGATAAAGTTGCTTACTCTGAGGCAAGGATAAATGACTATTGATCAATATCAGCAACGATTTTTTGATATGCTACCTTTCAGTCCTCATATTAATGAGAGTGATGCATCGAAGTATGATCTTTTTCTACAAGGTCTGAACCAAGATATCTACTCACAGGTTGTTGTCTGTGATGACCCAGTATCTTATGAGACTTTGGTGAACCGTTTCCGTCTTGTGAAGACCAGCAACAGGCGGGCACAGTTGATGATGACAGCACAGTGTAGTGGATCTTTTGAGCCTCGAGCTCAATCTGTTGTGCAATCTGGACCTACGTCTTCTTCTACTCCTACTACTTCATCTGGATCTCGTGGTTCACAAGGTATATTCCATTTTGGGAAGAAGAAGAAGAAGAAGGAGGAGTTTTGTAGTCACTGTGGAGGGAAGCATCCTGCAGCTTCATGTCGGAGAGCTACTGGGGCGTGTTATATTTGTGGTCAGCAGGGACATCTGCGGAGAGATTGTCCTCAGCGTATGGGTTCTGCTAGTGGATCGGGATCCCAGGTTGGATCTCAAGCTTCTATTTTTCCACGTCAGCAGCCAGCACCACAGAGTTCTTCTGGTTATCGTCCCCAGACTCAAGGGCAGGTGTTTGCTCTGTCTCAGGAGCAGGCTACTGAGGGAAGCGATCGTATGTTAGCAGGTAACTTCTTGTTATGTGGTATTCCTGCACTTGTATTAATTGATACTGGAGCATCGCATTCCTTTATTTCTAGTCGCTTCGTTAAGAGACATAGATTACCTTATGTATCATTAGATATGGATTTAGTTGTATCTACTCCGTTGGAGCAAGAGATAGTAACTAAGTGTCTAGTGATGGGTTGCCTTCTGGAGTTTGAGGGTAATGTGTTATCGGCTAATTTGATGATATTAGCGATGACGGATTTTGACTGTATCTTGGGAATAGATATGCTGACTTTGTATCACGCTACTGTGGATTGTTATCAGCGTCTGGTACAGTTTCATCCCGTTGAGGGTGATAGTTGGTACTTTTATGGTGAGGGTGCGCGACCTCCGATGCCACTTGTTTCGGCTCTGAAGGCATGTCATGTCTTGGAGTCAGGTGGGGAGGGCTACCTCATCTATGCAGTTGATATGTCCATGAGTAGTACGGGTATTGATCAGCTACCGGTTGTCAGCGAGTTTCCTGACGTATTCCCTGATGAGATTCCTGGTTTTCCTCCGGTTCGAGAGGTTGAATTTGGTATTGATCTAGTACCAGGAACTACGCCTATATCCCGAGCACCTTATCGTCTGGCACCGTCAGAGATGAGGGAATTGAAACAGCAGTTACAGGATCTGCTTGATAAGGGATATATTCATCCGAGTGTTTCTCCGTGGGGAGCACCTGTTTTGTTTGTCAAAAAGAAGGATGGATCGATGCGATTATGTATTGATTACAGGCAGTTGAATCGTGTCACCATCAAGAATAAGTATCCTTTGCCGCGGATTGATGATCTGTTCGATCAACTACAGGGTACTTCTGTTTATTCTAAGATAGATCTGAGATATGGATACCATCAGATGCGGGTACGAGACTCAGATATATCTACGACTGCTTTCAGGACCAGATACGGGCATTATGAGTTTCTGGTGATGCCATTCGGTTTGACGAATGCACCGGCAGTCTTTATGAATCTGATGAATCAGATATTTCGAGATTATCTGGATAGATTTGTCATCGTCTTTATAGATGATATTCTTGTTTATTCTCATGACAAGGATGAGCATGCACAGCATTTGAGGATTGTTCTACAGACGTTACGAGATAAGCAGCTATATGCGAAATTAAGCAAGTGTGAATTCTGGCTTGATCGGGTAGTATTTCTCGGTCATGTGATTTCAAGTGAAGGGATATCTGTTGATCCTAGTAAGATAGAGGCAGTGCTGAACTGGTCTCGTCCGACGACGGTTGCTGAGATTCGTAGTTTCTTGGGTCTAGCGGGATATTACCGTCGGTTCATCGAGAATTTTTCACAGTTGGCCAGGCCTTTGACTCAGCTTACACGGAAAGATGTTGCCTTCATTTGGTCCTCGGATTGTGAGGAGTCATTTCACGAGCTGCGTAGACGTCTTACTATTGCACCTGTGCTAGCTCTACCTTCTGGATCAGGAGGTTATGTTGTCTATACTGATGCCTCTGGTCAGGGGTTAGGATGTGTTTTGACACAGCATGGACATGTTATTGCCTATGCTTCTCGACAGTTGAAGTTGCATGAGAGTAATTATCCAGTGCATGATCTCGAGTTAGCCGCCATTGTATTTGCGCTCAAGATTTGGAGACATTATCTTTATGGCGAGAAATTTGAGATATTTACGGATCACAAGAGTTTGAAGTATTTATTCACTCAGGCAGAGTTGAATATGCGACAGAGACGCTGGATGGATCTCCTGAAGGATTATGATTGTGAAATCAAATATCATCCAGGTTCTGCTAATCTTACTGCTGATGCCTTGAGTCGGCAGGTGAGACTGTCTGCACTTCAGACTAATAAAATATCTCATATGATTCAAGAGTGTTGTTCATTAAGTTTTACGCTCAAGCACAAGAAAGGAAGGAATGAGATTCGTTTGTATACTATTCTATCTGAGCCAGCATTGTATTCTCGGATTAGAGATGCTCAGATATCTGATGTTAAGACTCAGCGATTAGCACGTCTAGCCAATGGAGTTAATACATCTGGATTCCATTTTCAGGCAGATGGTTTATTGTGCCTATCCAATAGAGTGGTTGTACCTAATGTTGCGGAGCTCAGGAATGATATTCTATCTCAAGCTCACAGGATTCGATTATCAGTTCATCCTGGAAGTATGAAAATGTATAAGGACTTGCGAACTAGATTCTGGTGGAAGGGGATGAAGCGAAGTGTGTATCAATTTGTTTCGAGATGTTTGGTTTGTCAACAGGTCAAGGCTGAACATCGACGACCAGGTGGATTACTGCAGAATCTTGAGATTCCCGAATGAAAGTGGGAGCACGTAACTATGGATTTTGTCACCCACTTACCTATGACATCACGTCAGTGTGATGCTATCTGGGTCGTTGTTGACCGTTTGACGAAATCAGCACATTTCATTCCTTATAACCGAGAGTATTCTTATGATCGCATGGCACGCTTATATATCCAGGAGATTGTGTGATTACATGGGATTTCAGTGAGTATTGTCAGTGATAGAGATCCGCGATTTACTTCACGTTTTTGGGGTAGTTTTCAGCAGGCGTTGGGTACCACTCTGAGTTTGAGCACGGCGTATCATCTGGAGACTGACGGGCAGTCAGAACGCACTATTCGTATGCTGGAGGATATGCTACGTTCTTCTGTCATGGACTTTGGCTTATCTTGGCAGGATCAGTTACCTTTGATTGAATTTGCCTACAATAACAGTTATCATCGTAGTATTGATATGTCACCTTTCGAGGCATTGTATGGTCGACGGTGTCGTACTCCGTTATTCTGGGATGAAGTCGGGGAACGGCAAGTCGAGGGTCCTGAATTGGTGCAGCAAATTGTAGACAAGGTAGATTTGATCAAGCATAGGATCAAAGTTGCTCAAGATAGACAAGCCAGTTATGCGAATATTCGCCGCAGGCCACTTCAGTTTGAGCCTGGTGAATATGTATTTCTCCGGGTATCACCTTTCAGGAAGGTGATGAGATTTGGTGTGAAAGGCAAGTTGTCTCCTCGTTACATTGGGCCTTTCCAGATACTGGAGAAGATCGGAGATGTTTCTTATCGTTTGGATTTACCGCCATCTCTTTCCAGTATACACAATGTTTTTCATGTGTCGTTGCTTCGACAGTACATAGCTGATGAATCTCATGTGATTCAGTCTACTGATATTCAGCTAGAGCCAGATCTGTCTTTTGTTGAACGACCAATCTGTATCCTAGACAGGAAGGAGAAAGTTCTTCGGAACAAGACTATACCACTTGTGATGGTACAGTGGCAGCGCCGAGGCGTTGAAGAAGCAACTTGGGAAACTGAGAGTCGTATGCGAGCAGAATATCCTGAGTTGTTTGCTTTGTATTTTTGATTACCATATAAGATGTAATTACCGTTGTTGTAATAAGACATGGTTTGTTGTTTCATATTGTTATCTTGATTTATCTTTAGATGTTATTTCGCGGACGAAATATCTAAAGGTGGGGAGAATGTAGTAACCCGGAACCCATTTTAAGATAATAATATGTTAAACATGATTAAGGGTTGGTAATTGATCTATTTTGGAGTGTTATTGGACTTCGGAAGAGGAATTTGGGCTTTTGACTTTGGGCCAGATCGGAAGCTCCGATCCCAGTTCGGAAGCTCCGATCCTGACCACTTCGGAAGCAGATCGGATGCACGGAGATCGGACGTTCCGATCAGGAACGGAGGTTCCGATCTCAGCCAGCCAGCAATGCTCGATGACTCAGCCGTGAGTTTTGACAGGTGTTGATCAGGGGTTCGATCGGAAGTTCCGATCCCGGAACGGTGGTTCCGATCCCGACGTGTCGGACATGCACAGAATGAGCTGGAATCGGAAGCTTCGATCCCGAGATCGGTGGTTCCGATCGTTGCCGAGATTTTGGCTATAAATAGGGCTCATTTGCTTCAGTTTTGAAATACGAATTCCCGCATTTCCTTCTTCAGTTATATAGTGTGAGATATACACTTGAGGGCCCTATCGGTTATAATAGAGGTTCTGGAATAGCCAAGGTGTGGTTATAGTCATCCGGGACTAGCGACTCCAAAGGGCTAACTACGGACGAAGGTATGGTCCGGGAATCTATTTAAGTTTTGGGAGTACTTATTAGCTTAGTTAAGGCTTATAGAATTTATGTAGTGATACGGTGAACTTTTGAATATAGGCTTGGAACCTAGGATCTATTATACTTGAACTAGCCTAGAGGTACGTACACATTGACTGAGATTGCCAGCGAGTATACATGTTTATATGTTGCATTTATTTGGCATTATTATATGGCATGATGTATGATTTACCGTTTTCTATACTCATATGTCATGTGCATATACACGTTGAACCTATACCTTGTTATACCTGATTATAGAGCCGCTCAGCTCTATACTCGATAGTCTGTCACTGAGAGTACCGCGACGGCGGGGGCATTTATGTCTGTCTACTCTGGTGTACTAGACGAGTGTGGTTGCACCCAGAGGTTGATCCGTGCGGTGGCAGCACTCATATGGCGCCGGTTCTGAGCATGACTTTTCAGATGACCCTGTACCAGTCATCATGTTGCATGCATTATATACATATGTTTACTCATGTCTATGTACTGGGCGTAGCGCTCACGTCCTAGTTGTTATCTTGGACACCCTATTCCATGGGGCAGGTCGCAGGATGGACGGAGCTGGTAGTTCAAGGCAGGACTAGGGAGCAGGAGCTTTGAAAGTTTTTATACAGCACGATTTATTAGCTGTATAATGTTTACTTTTAAGAATTTCGATATGGTTGTATCACTACAGATTTAAGCCTGGATTATATTATTAAGCTGATATGTAAATTATGGATTATGTTTTCGCACGTTTTTACTCTGTTAAGTATTTTGCTGTATTAAGTTTAATGCATGCTATTAGTTGCCAGTTAGTAGGTGATTCCATGCAGGGTCACTACAGAACATAGAGCATATTCCCCGGGAACATAATACTGAGGCAGATGCTCTGGCCAAAATGGCTACTTCCTGGAGTAGTGGTAACAGCCGGGAAGTGATACAACAAGTGGGGTCGGTGTTGGCAATAGAGGAAGAAGAGCAGGAAGGAAAGGGGAAATCTTGGATGACCCCTCTCATTAACTATTTACAGACAGGGACTCTTCCCTCAGATGGGGCAGTAGCCCAAAAGGTCAGAAGACAGATACCCCATTTTACCCTTTTAAATGGGAGTCTGTATCGGAGATCCTTTCAGGGCCCACTACTAAGATGCCTGGAGGAGAAGGAGGTGAAATATGTGCTCCAAGAAATACATGAAGGATGTTGTGGGGATCACGGAGGAATGTGGAGCCTAGCCCGGCGTACTCTATTAGCCGGGTATTGGTGGCCTACTCTACAGCAGGATGCCCGTCAAGTAGTCAATGTTTGCGAAGGATGTCAAAGATTTGGAAATTTTTCTCATAAGCCGGCATCAGAGTTGCAAGCAGTATGGGCATCCTGCCCATTTGACCAGTGGGGCTTGGATATTGTGGGACCTTTTCCTCTAGGGTCCAAGTAGAAGAAGTTCCTTCTAGTTGCGGTAGATTACTTCTCTAAGTGGGTAGAGGCGGAGCCCCTTGCAAGAATTACAGAAGAAGTTGTGTTAAACATCATATGGAAAAATATTGTTTGTCGGTTTGGTGTTCCTCGGAAATTAGTTTCTGATAATGGAAGGCAGTTTCAGGGACGGAAGATGAAGGATTGGTGTGCTGAGATGAAGATACAGCAGGCCTTTACCTCGGTGGCTTATCCTCAGAGTAATGGACAGACGGAAGTAACTAATCGAACGATATTACGGTCTTTGCAGGCCAGACTCTATGGCATGGATAAAAATTGGGTGGAGGAAATTGCAGGGGTGTTGTGGGCTTATCGTACTACGCCGAAAACAGCTACAGGAGAAACACCTTTCGGCTTGGTGTATGGGTCCGAAGCAGTGTTACCAGTGGAGATTGGGCAATCTTCTCCCCGAATACAAGCTTATCAAGGGGAAGGAACCAGTAGCCGAGCACAGGAGTTGGACTTGATAGAGGAGAAGCGAGAAAGGGCGGCTGTAAGGATGGAGGCTTATAGGGGAAGGGTGATGAAAGCTTTAAACAGGGGAGTCAAGCCTCGAGAATTCCAGATAGGAGATCTTGTATTAAAAAAGGTTAACCCTGCAGGGGATGTGAAGAAGTTAGAAGCAAAGTGGGAAGTTCCTTACAAGATTACTCGGAAGGTGGGGAGAGGGGCTTAGTACTTGGAAGACAGTCAAGGTAAGACCCTGAAGCGGCCTTGGAACACGTTGCATCTCAAGTTGTATTACTCTTAAACAAGCAAACTTGTTGTAATATGTATTACATGCTGTTATGTGAATAAATGTGTGTTTTGTTTAAATGTACTTAAAGCCCATGGCAAACCCATGGCACCTTAAAGCCCAGGCGATCCACTACCCTGACACCATAAACCCAGGCGTTCCACTACCCTGGTACTTAAAGCCCATGGCAAACCCATGGCACCTTAAAGCCCAGGTGATCCACTACCCTGGCACCATAAGCCCAGGCGATCCACTACCCTGGCACCATAAACCCAGGCGTTCCACTACCCTGGTACTTAAAGCCCATGGCAAACCCATGGCACTTTAAAGCCCAGGTGATCCACTACCCTGGCACCATAAGCCCAGGCGATCCACTACCCTGGCACCATAAACCCAGGCGTTCCACTACCCTGGTACTTAAAGTCCATGGCAAACCCATGGCACCTTAAAGCCCTGGCGATACACTACCCTGGCACCATAAACCCAGGCGTTCCACTATCCTGGTACTTAAAGCCCATGGCAAACCCATGACACCTTAAAGCCCAGGTGATCCACTACCCTGGCACCATAAGCCCAGGCGATCCACTACCCTGGCACCATAAACCCAGGCGTTCCACTACCCTGATACTTAAAGCCCATGGCAAACCCATGGCACCTTAAAGCCCAGGTGTTCCACTACCCTGGCACCATAAGCCCAGACGATCCACTACCCTGGCACCATAAACCCAGGCGTTCCACTACCCTGGTACTTAAAGCCCATGGCAAATCCATGGCACCTTAAAGCACAGGCGATCCACTACCCTGGCACCATAAACTCAGGTGTTCCACTACCCTGGTACTTAAAGCCCATGGCAAACCCATGGCACCTTAAAGCCCAGGTGATCCACTACCCTGGCACCATAAGCCCAGGCGATCCACAACCCTGGCACCATAAACCCAGGCGTTCCACTACCCTGGTACTTAAAAGCCTGTAGTAACAACATGGGCCATGTATGGAACAAGCAGCTCATCATCGGTGGCTCAGGATTATCTTATAGTGCTATGCCTCTCGGGACAGCGAAACAGGTTCTAGCCCGACTACTCGCCGGAGGTATGGTGTTATTCTGATAGGCCCGGACGGTGAGCCCGAGGTCATTTCAGGGGCCCAGGTATGCAAAGGCCCGTGATAATTCACAAGCCATATGAATCTAGGTGATCTACCCGGTATGCAAAGATGACCCACCACCCTGACACCTAAACACTCGGGTAATTCAACGTCCCGATACTCAACAGGGAATTCAAATACGCAAGGTGACAAAAAGCCAAAGAAAATCAAATAAACATATTTATTACTCAATGTTTTTTACAAAGAAAGCAAAATATCCCTAGAAACGTATTAAAACAAGAGATAAGGACATGCCTCGGGCACTAGTTTTTACTTTTCTTCAGGAGATGTCTCCTCCCCGGTCATGGAAAAAGAGGGCAGGGATGCAATAGCTCGATGGATGTTCGGGACCCCTTCTTGACTTAACCCGGCCTCTTCGTATTGAACAGAACATAGGTCGAAGCCCTGAGCAAAGAAGTCAAAGGATTGGTCTATCACCATCTTCTTGAAATCTTTTGAGGCCAGAAAAGCTTTCTTCTACTGAGACTCGGTCATCAGCTGCTTCTTCAAAGAGGAGTCGGCATCCTCGGCTAGTAGGCGAGACAGGCCCGCCTCTGTCCAGGCGGCAATTAACCCTGCCTGCATCTTCTCTATCACAGCCTGATGCATCTCCGTCTCTCGCCGGGCAGCATCCGATAAGGCCAAAGCCTTGTTAGTCTCCTCTCGGGCTTCCCTCAGTTGGTTTTGAAGAGCCTGGGACGCCTTTAGATGGATCTCTTGGGCGGCAGCCAGCTTTCTTTGCCATTCATCTTGGGCCTGGGTAGCTTCCACCCGGGAACTCTCCAGTGCCGAGCGCAGAGCACCAACCTCGGCATCATGCATCCCCTGCAGCCGGGCGGCGTTAAGGCGAAGCTGGGCCATGCGCTCCTCGAAAGAATGAGTTTTTTCTCTTTCCCGGTGGAGGACAGAGTTTGTTTCCTCCAGAGCACTGGCTAGCATGCATAGGCCCTACAGGACAAAAGTGGGATGAGACAAAGGAAGCAAGGAAAGAAATAGGACACTGGACCCGTACTCACCGTATAGGCATGAGATAAGCCTTCGGAGAACTTGGAGGTAGCACCCCGCACCGACAGAGATGTTCTCTCCTCGAGTGAAAGCAAACTTTGGACCACTGCAGCCTTCGAAGAGGTGGTCCCCATCAGGAATAAGGGAAATCGAGAGTTCCAGGTAGAGGAATTTACTCGGTTCCCCCAGGCGCACCCCATGTGCTCCATGCTGGCCGAGGGGATGTCCCAGTTCGAGGCTAGAGACCTGTCGGGCTTAGCCGGGAGAGTTGGAGAAGGAGGGACAGGGGCAGTAACGTCCTTCGGGTTGCTCAGAATGATCATGTCAGGATCCCGGAGAGCCTTCCTCTTTCGCCGGGAAAGCGGAACTTCATCCTCCAAATCCTCAGCCGATAGAGGTGGGTTGGGCTGAGAGGAGATATGGGAGGAGGCTGGTACCATGTCCGCCAAAGCCCCATCAGGGAGGAGTGAGAGAGAAGCAGGGGGGAGAGAAGTCTGGATCGGGGGCAGGGATACAGCGGTAGGCAAGCGTGGAGGGCCGGAGAAGGCAGCACGGCTCTTTTCCTCCTCCCTGGCTTTCTTCCGCCTTTCCGCTAAGGCCCTGGTTTTCTCCTTGGCAGCCTGCCTTTCTATAGCTCGCTGGGCAAACTCCTCCCTCATCACGTCCGACGGATCTGCCACAAGAAAACAATATATTAGGGATAGGATGCAACAAACAAATCAAAACAAACGACAGGAAGAGAACCATAACTTACCAGGTTGAGCTCCCGGAGCACCATAAGCGTCGATCACCTGGTTAAGGGGATCTTCCACCCGGGTACTCAACCCGTAAGCTATCATATTCTCATGCGTTAAAAGGACAGGGGAAGAGAAGTTTTGGTTGCCCACTAAAGCCAGGCTGCGAACGTAGGGCTCCTCAACCTTATAGTTTTCAGGGAGTTCAGGTTGAGGGAGAAGGCTGGACAAAAATCCGGTCCTAAAAGAGAAGGGGACCGGGGGCGGATAAAGAAGTACCTTTCTTTCCATCCCTTCAGGGAAGAAGGGATATCGGAAAGGAAGCGAGCATTCTGCCGAGCGGCCAAAGAAAAGGCCCCCTCGTTAAAACGGCAGGAGAAAAAGTAGTGAAAGATGAGGGGGGTGATGACTAAGTTATGCATTTTGAAAAGAATGTAGGTGGATGCCATAATTCGGAAGGAGTTCGGATGAAATTGGTTAACCGGAACTCGGAAAAAGTCGGCAACTGCCAGGTAGAAAGGAGGAATGGGAAAGCGAAGACCGCTACGGATTTGATCCCGAAAAAAGGTATGACAACCCGACGGAGGGGTATCGGGTGTGCTCCCTGATAAGGGGCGAAACAAAGTATAAGATAGGGGGATTTCTCCTGAGTCACGCAATTCCTCCGCCGCCCCCTGCGATAAGGTGTTGGGAAGATGGGTGAACCATCCTAGGGTTGGCGGAACGGAGGCAAGGGGGATGGGGTTCTGCATTTTCTTTTTTCCTCTTCCCCTCGCATTGGAGGACGAGGCTACGGAGTGTTTTGCGCGGGAAGTTTTTCTAGAAAGGCGAGGTCGGGAAGGAAGAGCCGAAGCGGAACGAGCATCGCTCGAGTCACCGCTAGGCTCTTCGTCTCTAGGCGAGCCTTTGGCATTCGCCCCAGAGGTAGAGGACGTACCAGTAGACATGAAGGAAAAAAGAATACTTACGTAATTACGAGGCAAGTGAAAGTGTGCGGGAGACGAATGACGGAAGTGGAAGCGAAGGACGGATAATCAGAGGCAATCGCGCAAGGGGGGGGGGGGGGGAGGCAATGAGGAGGTGAAGAGAAAGCACAAGTGCTGGAGTATTAATAAAAGGTCTGGGCAATCTAAGCCGTCTATTTTGAATTGAACGGAAGAGATGCGCAAAGCGTGCTTGGGAAGCTAAAGCGACCTCTGACAAGATCTCTGACAACGCGTACTACGAAGCATTTAGGGCTGACGTGGAGCTCAGTGTACCGCACAGGACCACCGGGGAAGGGCCATACTAATCTCTCGGGACAGCGAAACAAGTTCTAGCCCGACTATTTGCCGGAGGTGTGGTGTTATCCTGATAGTCCCGGACGGTGAGCCCGGGGTCGGCTTGCAAGACGGGAGCCCGGCGTCATCCCGATAAGTCCCGGGTGATGGGCCCGGGATCATCTCCTAAATCGGGAACCTAGGATCTCCTTCAGGGGCTCAGGTATCAAGGATAAATATCCAGAAACCAGGGGCCCGTAATACTCGGTGGGCCCTGGGTCATTTCATATAAAAAGAAGCTCATACCTCCTTTACGTGTGGCAGACTCTTACTGCAAATCAAATCATTAGGCAGCATGGTGTAACAGTATGGGCTCGGTATGGGCTCTTCCTAGTATTACGGGGGGGTCAATCCTACGTGACAACTATCCCATCACAAAAACAGTTGTCAGTTGGGCCATGCTGGGCAATCATGGAAGAGGCCGGGTCAATGCGTATAAAAGGAAGGCCCCTTACTACAAACATGCATGAGAAAAAAATAGAAAGAAAAAACAACAACTCAAAAAAGAACCCACGCCTGAATATTCATTTTATGATGTTCGCATCAATATATATTTTTTTAGATAAAATATAAATATTTTTATATCCTAGCATCATAACAACTTTTTTAGTTTTTTCTTTAAATACACTGTACCATTTTCCCTCCCATGAAACTTAGGTAGGCCCTGGTTGAATGGGTGGATTTATACTGATTTGGATTTCAAATTCACCCCTCAAATCCACTCCAGTCTCCAACTGCTTGGTTTGGTTGACCCAATAGTTTTGAAATCTCAAATCTATGGATTTGGGTAATAGATTTATAACCTAATCTTCAACGAATTTAAATCCTAAGCCACAACGGGTGATTTGAAATCTTCTGGGCGTTGTTTTCTTCAAGCTTCAGATACTCCGACAGCCTCACGGTGGTGGGATCTCCGCCTGCACCGTACTCGTTTGGGAAGCCATCTCGTGGCTACTCATCTACCGTACTTCCTCCTACAAATCCCTCATCCACGATCAACAAAGCTTCCAAGAACTCGAGACCATGAAGACATCCAACGCCACTACGGTCTCCTCCAATATCGTCAAAAAGTCGTCCAAAACCAAGAAAATCGACCGGGTTGAGACGTCGTTGAAGGAATGGAGCCGGGATTTGTCCTTGTTCAAGTTCAAATCAGGCGCGGCCGTGGCCCTTGTCTTCTTCATGGTTTTCGGGTTGTTGAACAGTATGTTCGAGGGCACAACCATGGCCAAAATCCCTTTTGTACAGATTATTGGTGCAGAAGATATATGAGCCACATGTGTTGAGGATATGACATGATTGATTGTTGCTTAAAGTTCTTGTATCTACCATGTTCAATCAGCAAGGATGAATCCATTTTTTTATTTTATGTTTATCCAAGCAAGAGATTTAATAAGAAAATGATTAAATCAACAGATTTTCAAATTTATTGATTTGAAATTTTTTATCAAATCCAAATACCTTAATCCAAGCAAACCTTAACTTTTCATTAAAGTAATATTTTCTTCAAAATATACCTGATATTATTAATCATGTTCGGATTTTTAATAATATAATTTTTTTTTTCCCGGGAGAGATACTTCAAAATTTTCCAACCAAATTAGTTGACGAAATTATACTTTTTTCTTCTTTTAAAATTAGTAAATATTTAATCTCGTGTCTATTTTACTTGGAAAATAGATACTAGAATGAAATATCTATTTAATTAAAATGGAAAAACTCTCACGAGATTGACTTCCGTGTTAACTTCATGAGACATATAGTTCACTTCTAGAGAGAGGAGTCAGAGACACCTGAATCGAACCAAATCTGTAAATCATGCAAGCTTTTTGGGGTGGTATTTTTTTTTTTTTTTTTACCTTGGTTAACTTTTTTTTTAAAAAAAATGACCTCCCCTAGTGCAATTCATATCACTTGGGGAGCTCAATTTTTTTAAAAAAAATGTTGACCAAGGTCAATTCTCCAAATATCCCCTTTTTGGGTGGGTATCATTAGTATAGAACTGTAACAAAGTAAAACATATCTCTGTAATGGCAATATTTCATATGTATCTCAACTTTTAAGTCAATACAAGACATCTAAAAGCCATTAGCGATTGGCAGCCAAACACACGTTAACATACAATCAAGCTCTTGTATTGTCTTGGGTAAAAACAAGCAACTCTCAGACAGATACAGAGGGAAAAAAAAAACAATATTGTGACTCGTGAGTAGTAAATTACATGCAATCTCAGCTCTATATATCTCCAACCGAAAAAAAAAAAAAGAAAATGATACCAATGCATCACGTTTCCTCCATTGAGAAGCCAGTGCACGACGTACCATCTCAGATTTACTTGTGTACCCGAGATTCTGATCACCTCCTCCACTTGCGGTCTGAAACAATTAGGACAGGCAGTAAGCAGATATATTGTGGACACCGAAAGAAATAAAATTTGGATGCAAAAAGATCAATGTTACTAATATTGAGTGGTGCGCTCTGCAGTGGACATGGAACATGCAACGCAGTCTGCATGACTCAAGATGATGAGCACAGTAAATGAAGTTGATAGTGTTGTGTTCACAATCTACATGATATTTATGATAATGGTGCAACACTCATTGTCTTCGAGGCTTACAGAAACGGATGATCATTGATTTACACAATTGATTCCCAGTAAAAGATCATCAATGCATGTAGACATATAGGTAATTTAGGTAAATGTGATGGATTGAAATGCACCCAAGATGGGTCTCATTTTAAATCTAAGTTTAAAATCCATTCTCAAATCCCTAGAGCATATAATGAAATAGTTTAAACTGAATTCAACGAATTTGAAAATCTCCTATGTGAAAAGCATCCAAACTACCATTCGCTTTGAAATCCTAATTCAAAGTGACTCGATATAAAGGCACCCCCCTCAGGTTGCAATTTGATTGAATGAAAGTGCTTCAGGTAAGGATTTCAAATGACACTGAAGTTGGATGCATATACAATCCATTAGTTGGAAGCATATACAATCCATTACGTTAATGGAGGAATATATATTTGAAATCGACCAGAATAAAAATCATCTAAACAAATAATATGGATTTAAAATAATTTCATATCCTTTAGGCTTCAACACAAGCTCGCTTAGACATAAGAAAATTTAGATCATACCTTGAGGAGAATGAGTTCCGTTTCCCTTAGCATTCTGCTGTGCCTGAGATAAAGAACGCTCAATACGAGGAGATCCTTGCCTTCCATTTGAACCAGGTAGAGATTGTCTCTTTTTGATGTAGATATCCTTCTCATGCACATCGGGACTAGACCGTGGAGAGCCACTTGATATAGCTTTGGCTCTTGCAGATTCAGTTGCTTGCATGTAGCTTGGGAGAGAGTTACTGCTACTACTATCTCTTGGTTCTTGATCTGTATTATCGGGTTTTGCCGAACCAAAAGAGTTTCGCCTTTTTACAGCTTTGTGCTCCTTTGGTAACTGCTCCATGCTACTTCTTGAAGCCGAATCCTGATTGGAGTTCGGAAGGGCTTTCTTATCAGCAGACGAAGACTTATTTTTACGACTTGACTCACTTTTGTCACTTCTTTTTTTCTTCAGTTTTGAAGAAACTAAGGGGGACGGAGTTGCTTGAGATTCAGTGACAGTTGTATGGCTTCTTGGAGATGCTTCGGGGGATTGCTTGTGTACCAGGTGGCTTGCTTCAGATCCCAGCTCCAGTTGCAGTTCACTTGGATCTGCTTCTGGCTTCTTTTCTAATGGTGGCGAGTCTATGGGAAGCACAGAATTATCACATTCAACAGTAGCTGAATTACCACTATCATCCCTGGGCAAATTATTCATGTTTTTATGTGATTGGTCAGGTCCTAGGATGCTGGATGTCCCGTCGATGTCAAGGACAAAATTTTCTCCACTTGTAGAATGGTCAGACTCATCAGCATTTTTTTTTGGGTTCTGTTCAATGTCATTGATTCCAACCTCTGACCTATCAGGTGAATCAAGGGTCGATGAAATAGAAAGTTCAGTCCCACATTCAGAGCCACCTATTTGAACAGCTGGGGCATTGGAAGTTGGATTTTCTGATGATTCAATCTCTTGAGGCATAAATGGTTGTTGATTAGTAGAAGTAGAAACCTTTTCCGGGTCGTACTCGATACCATGATCCAGGTTGAATGACGCCTCTAGCTTAGCATTATTAGCAGCTGAACTCAGTTCTTCAAATTTTGACTGGGCAGCAAGAAAAGCGGGGTTACTGGCCTTCCTAGATAATTTCTTAGTCTCAGTTTCAGGTTCCTCGGCCGAAAATTTTTTCCCATCTGGTAAGTCAACTTCATATACTGTTTCCTCCTTATCAGGGAGAGATATTGCATCCACCTCCAAATTTGAGTCTGTTTCTTTTATCTCATTAGAAGGAGGTTCTGATTTTGTTTCAGCCTCCAAACTTGTAACTGTTTCTGTTACAGAATGTGTTAAATCAGATTTGTCAATGTTCTGTAGGTCAGGATGACTGGAGGAAGGCGAGATTGATTTGCACACTTGGAGATCTACGCTGTCTTCCTCGCAACTGCTTAAATTGTCGTCATTTACAGATGCTTCGACTAATGCTCTCACCTCAGGTACGATTGTTTGCTCGGGACAGTAATCAGGTGGAACTACAGAGTCCACTTTGCCTTCAGAGTTTTCAAGGTTATTCTTCTCTAGTAGCTCTGCAGCTGATCCAGATTCCAGTACCTCGGCATTGCTTACCGACGAAACTGACATCCATCTTTCAAGCCATTTCCAGGCGGAGTCTGATCTCAAGGGGTCACACTTGATTTTTATAGATTTGGACTTAGGTGTTGACTCCATCAGCTTACAATAAAATCCAGAACACACATCAGGGTCAAAATGTCTGTAGTATAAATGAAAATAAAATACAAGGAAAATCCAAAATATAGAAGTGTGTCCATGTTCATTTACCTGACGGGCAAATCCATTGCTAAGTAGTTTCTCGATGGAAATGTAAGAGTGTGAAACATTTGATTTTGCTTCCGTTTCGCTCCTCTGAAATGAAGAGAATGTAGCACAAACAAAAAAAATTACGGGTGATATAGCTGTATCTTCTAAGAAAAAAGAAAGGGACATCAAATGACACATATTTGGTTCTCCTGCAGTGGAGTATCAGAAAATATGACCCAATTTCATAGTAAACATGAATCTAGTTTGATAGAGAGGGTGGTGAGACTTAAATTAAATTCCTGAAACCAAATCTCGGAGAATATAGAATTTAATTTAAATGACAATTTGCATGACTATAAACAATTAAACTCTCATCATATAAAATTAATGCACTAGCTCATCTGCCTTAGGACATGCAGAATGTCACTGCGTCACTGCACAATCTCCATAACTTAAAATTGGGGGTTTACAGGCGTTTAGGATTGTCCAAAGTAACAATGTGAAACCAAAGAACAGCAATAGAAAGATTGTCCAAAGTAACAATGTGAAACCAAAGAACAGAATACTATTGCGGCAGTAGGTATCTGCAAACGATACTGAAAAGTTAAGAAAATAAATTATATGTCAATACCGAATTGGGATTATCCTTTCCCCTGCTTGCACTTTGCTTCTCAATATCCCCTGATTCTTCAGCAATTAGGCGAGCACGGCGAGCCCGAACAAGAGCCTGCATTTTGACGATAGCCTGGACACACTTAAGAGTTCCCACGGCATGCCTTCGAACTAAATGTCCCCGTATAGCTGCTTGCAGTTTTATTATGTTCTTCTGCTTTGATAGCAGTCTTTGAGCCTAGCAAGTGATATCAAGAATAGGATATAACATTGACCAACAAACTTGAGAGTAAGAATTATAACTCTGTAAGTAGGCACACCAGGGATAGCCTGATAGCAGACTGGATTACAATTATACTGGACTCATCATGGGTTGCATCAGCACTCGAGTCAGAGTCATCCACATTATCAAGTATGGTGTCTGATAACTTTAAGTTTGGTTGAGCAGACAACTCAGTTTTCTCTTCTTTCCTTTCAATTACAGAGGACTTCTCTGGAATAGTCAAGTTAGGCTGCATAAGGAAGTTGCCATCTGTAGATTCTGGACTATCCTTTTTCACAGATGAAGGAGCTTCTGAGATGATGGTGTTACTCAATACTCGATGTCTAGCAGATCTCTTTCGAAAACTCCACCCACGCCTCTCATTTGAACTCTTGCTCTGCAATATTCAGAAGTTCGTAACCATAGTCTCATTTAGAAAGTGAAAAATACAATTCAACATGAACTAGTGAACAAATTAAACACACACACACACGTATGAAAAGCAGCAAATAGCTTAAACTCAACAACTATAATTTTTTTTTCTCACCGAAATTTACATGAATGATAAAACCAGTTTGTTGAAACAATTACACTATTTTATAACGAAACATATTCATTATTGACTAAACCACAATCAAGACACACTTATAAGGCGACTGGTCCTTGTTTCAGCAGCAACATCCAACTGCATTTTCTACACAACTGAGATTAACATGGTTCTAAATTCCAAGTGGGACGAGGTGATTACTAGAGGAAGAATTACATGGAGCATTCAATTTTCGGAAATCAATTAACAAAAGATTCCACATTGTAAAGACGCAGGTCCGGTATGCAGTCGCAATTTCACCTCTCAAAGAAAAGACATCAGTGACTACAATAGCATCAACCATCATGTGCTCACAAAAAAAAAAAAGAAGATCAAACTAAAAGCTTGTCAATTCCGGTAATGCAAATCGCTACTCCATCATTCAATCGACTAGAATAACAAGCCGAGTAATTGAGCTAGCGCAATCCGTTCACAGCTTGAATAATACCAAAAACAAAAGTCCAGCTCGGGAAAAAAAACACCTGAACGTCAGTTTCACAGATCCTAGTACCCTACCATAGATTCGAGCATCGAACAGTCAACCGATCAAGCAGATAAGCTTCTCCAATTATAAACTAAAAAAAAAGGCATCGGATCAACTCAAATCATGCCAAAGCAATCCAAGCAAATGTAACTAACCAGACGAACAAATAACTTCAAAACAAAAACGAACTCGAAAGCTCAAATTCTAAACATAAAAACACAAAGATTCTACAAAACAGCAGATTCAAACAAGATAATAAACAGATACACACCTCCGGTGCTTGGAGATCCTCGTGATCGATCAAATCACTTCCGCAGGCAATTATCTTGAAGCATGCTCCACTTGATTTTACCATTATCACTCTAAAAACTTATGAGAACCACCACTCTCTCTCTCTAGAAATTTGATTTTCTCTCTTCCACAGTGAAACATATGTAGAACATTATTAGACGTTTATTTTGGAAATTGAACCGGATAAATAACAATAATAGTAATAATATAATAAATAAGTAAATAAATAAAGTGAAGGTATGCGGACGTCAATTTCTGTTCTTAAATCTGGTTTACCAGTGGGCTTGGATTCCGTTTTATGGTGATTGGTTCAGGAGGCAGGGGAGTTCCGTTTCCTTTTCTGAAAGAGGTTTCTTTTTTTTTTTGGATGGATGGATGGTACCACGTTATATCCGTTGGAGAGTGACGTGGATATATTTCTCTATTTTTTTTGGTCATTTTATTTTTTGATTTGATGATTTGACAGTGAAATATCGTAGGGTCACGAGATACGAGACTAATGCGTGTGTATTTATTCAGTTTTGGATGCAGTGGTTGCTATGCCAACATTTTTACCTGCTTAGGCCTTAAGTCCGTCTATTTGGGTGGATAAAATAAAATTGAATATCGACATAAAATATGCTATTAATAAATATATTTGAGTCGGGTTTAAAATAAAATTTAAAAAAAATGATACTCCCTCCGTTTCAATTATATTGTTCACGTTATTTTTTTTGTTTGTCTCAAATATATAGTCATATATCATATTTAATAATATTTTTTTACACTTCTTTATTAATATACCTATATTAACTACACCTTGAAAATTGTGCAATCGTTTTTTAATACATTAAATAAGAATAAAATAAAAAGTCTATATAAAATTTATTTTTCCAATAACTTTTTCTTAATTTGTGTGAAAAAAGAAAAGAGAACAATATATATATATATATGAGACATAGGGAGTTTGTTTAATTTAATTTCTTAAATTTGAGATATGTTGTATATATCTTGATGTCCCGGGTCATCCTCGAACTCTAACAGGGAAGGGGGAGCGTAGAAGGGATAGAGTGGAAATGGACCTTGGTACGAAGAGTGTCTGGCCAGATCAAGAGCATCTAGGAGGACATGGTGGAATGATATTGTCCGGGTGGAAATGGTGACTGGTCTGGAAGGAAAGCCTCAGAGTGATCACGCTAAAAATCTTTTCGACGTTCCACTAACTTTTCTTGTTTGAGTATGTACAGATCATCCTACTCGGGTTCACCGTACCATGTCAAAGGTACCCGGGCTCATCCTACCTCGTCAAGGGTACCCATGCTCAGACTACCACGTAAATGGTACACATACTCATACAATACTAATGTTCACATTATCATGTCAAGAGTATCCATGCTCAAGAGTGTCAAGAGTACTCATGCTCACATTATCATGTCAAGAGTATCCATGCTCATCCTACCCAAGATACCTATACAAAATCAAGAGTACTCACATGAAAATACACATTTTACCCCGAAGTTTGTCCACCTTAACTTACTATTTTTTTCCCGGTGACATCCTATCTTGTTTTATAATTTAATAAGTATAGAAAATAAATGAAAGATAATATTGTAATTTTATATTTGATATTTTGATTAAATAAATAATTGTCTAATTAATGATGATAAACATTCGTACATCCTCTCAAAAAAAAAAAACATTCGTACATAAATTTACAACCAACCACGTAAAAAAAAAAGTGTTTTCCAGCGTTTTTTTAAGGTGTATATTTAAGAACAATACAATTTTGTAAGAGGTATTTTAAATTATATGTTCACAAAATGGTAATCAAAAAGAGCTTGGGTTTAATGTTTGAGCGTAGATACTAGAAAGTTTGTTCGTTTACGTGGCTTCTAATTACTAAGCACTCAGTCAGATTCTTAAGGACCCTTTTTGTTAAATTCTTTTTTTTTTTTTTATGTGAACAGTGTTTTGATATATGCAAAATACCAAAAGAGAGATTTTTCTGGAAAAATTAGCATTGGCCTTGATTAATAACACGTGGAGCTATATGTGTATGCAAGTACCATAATCGCGCATTTAAGAGTTTGTTACGGGACTACAAGTTACGGAGCGCAAAGCGCGGGACTAATAATGTGTGACGGATTCATAACGTGTAATTTATTGTCGTATAAAATGTTTTTTTTTTATTAAAGTATTTTTTACAAAATTTTTTATAAAATATTTTAAAAATTGTTTTAGAAACAAATATATTATTTGGATAATATTATATAAAAAAATTTAAAAATTAAAAAGAGATGTTTTGTTTTTTTTATCATTGCTTTACTTCTAAAATAATCAAAAATATTCCTCACAAAAAAAATACTTAGAAGAACTTTTTTTAAAAAATATTTTCAAAAATAATTTACAAAAATCTTGTTCAATTACATACTTTAAGTTGTTTCACTTATCAAAAACAAAAAATATATTTTTAAAATATTTATCCAAATAAAACCTAATATATAGTTTGATATGATCGATAAGATAAGCAAAGATAGTTCAACCAACAATTAACGTACGCGTCGAAAAATATATATAAAATAACCCTACATAAACTTGTAATTCCTTTCATTCTTTTAAAATCATTATTACATGTTCATATTTTTTTATCAATCATACACCACGAGCTAGATGATGCCTATTTGCCTTTATACAAAATGTTATAATCCACAAATTTGAGGCATGCTGGTCCATAAATTTTAAATTACGTGTTTTTGCAACCTCTAAAAATAAATGTTATAAATTTTTTATTCACAAATTTATGAACAAAAATTTCATAATCACTTATAATACGAGGTTACAAACACTTTCTAATTTTATTTGTAAATTAGATAAGCTATAAGTTGCCTAATTAACGATACATTTCTTTTGAAGCAACCAAAACGAAAAGTGATTAGGTGACGATTAAATAATCTCATAATTTATTATTTCTTTGGGGAAAAAAACGAACTACATACATAAATTGGAGTCCAAGTCTCAACCATATACTAATTATAGTGGTGAACTGTGAATAGTTACAAATACATTTCAAGTGCAAAAAAATAAAAATAAAAGAATAAATCTACGAAGCTAGAAACGCAGCCTGCTATTTATAGGGGGATTCTTAGCCGGCAGATGGGCAATGCCCGATCTGCCGGATCCGATGGCCCCGGGCCATTTACACATAACATCATAGTGATATGTCAAGCCCCGAGCTGTTGGATTACCCTTCGGGCACTACCCCGGAGGGCAGCATAGAATCATCCCTATTTATATATAGTTACGTTGAGATATATTTATGCACCAACATTTGTATAGTTACGATTTGACTAGGCGTGGGAAAATATATCAAAATTTTGGAATATCAAGATTATCGTACCGAAAAAATATCGAATTTTTGGTATATTGAAGATTTTGATACATGTAATGATACCGAATTTTTCGGTATGATAACGCATCAAATTTAAAATTTTCGGTCTATACCGGTATACCGAATTATTATATAAAAATTTAAAATAAATAATATTTTTAAACGATAAATTTATAAATTTAAAAAAATATAAGGTTTTTTTCGGTATAAATTGGTATATACAGATACCGTATTGAAATCTCGATATACCGTAAAATTTCGATATAATCGATATGTTAGTTATAGCTTATAGGTACCGTAATTTTCGGTATCTTATATTGTATATAATTTTCGTTACGGTACGATACGATATGTCACCCTAAAGATTGATAGTCAAATAAAAAAATATAGTGTAGTCTTACTCAAGTAATCCCCTTAAATTTGGTAAATAGTAATAATTCAATCCTTCAAAATCAAGAAGTCATTAGCTGTAATTGCTGTTTAAAATAACACCTCTTGCCAGTTGTATCATTTGTTTCATTAGCTAGCTAACGGAAACTATCTATTTTGATGTTTTGTTAGTAGTTAAAATTTTATTTTTAACAGTACATTTTATACTTATATATCAAATATAATAATTTATTTACTTATTTATTGACTTTTAACTAACATATATACATATATGCTCGTGCGCACATACACACACGATGATCTCATCAAATGACAAAAAGATATGTATCATTATATGTGTACTTGCAATGTGAGGAACACTCACAAATTTTTTTTTTCAAAGGTATCTAAATTTAGGATAGGTCCATATTTTTTTAAATGGTGTTATCTTTATAACTTGCCAACATAGTGTCACGCTATTATAAATTTTTTGGTGCTATTAATTGTGGTAGTATTAAGCTAATAATTAATAGGAGTGATGAACATTATTATAGCTAGATAGAAGCCGTGGCCCTACTGGGAATGATTCATGTGAGGTCCAGAGTGGATGTACAAGTAATTATGGAAAAACTATAGTTAGTTAATGATTTGATTATACCAATTAATTAAATTTAATTACCATCATCAATCAATGCGTTATGTATGTACTTATGCACATGTCATCTCATGAAAAGTGACTGTGTTGATAGAACAGCCAAATGCTCGAATGATCTTATGATTCATAAATTATATATTCTCTGTACAAACATTTTTTTGAATGTTATATTAATCCGCGAGTTACCGGGTGCATGATGTAAAATAAGTTAAATAGCGGCTTAGAGTTTGCATCGCGGTGAGGGAAAACAAAAGAAGAGAATAATATTGGAGGCCTTTCTCTGACATACAACGAGTTTGTCAGCACGTGCCATGACTCAGCAATAGACGGACATGTTACGCTGCACATGGGATCTGATAATGCAATTTAAGCGATTATCATATGACAAAACATAAAATTAGTTTAATGGTAAAATACGAGAGAGTCCCGTTGTTGAATCTGTTGCTGTTTGCCCCAAAAATTGTCAGCATATTCCACAACATTTGGTATATATTTGGCCGACAATATTTTACTTGTCACCTTCTTATGGGTCGATTTAGCTGCGCACCGCATCAGATACAGTCCCTCGACTTTCAATAATTGGATTCATATATGTATGTGAATACATGATATGATAGTGATACTATAAATGATTCAAATACAAATTTATGTAGAAAGAGTGACATATATAAATGTCCGAATTTTGAAATAGTCTTGATCTTATCATTTTCCGAATAAAACGTTATATATCCTATATTACGTGGCCAATTCACCATTCACATATTTTATTTCTTCTTTAAAAAATATATTTGAAGTTAAAATTTGAAATACATATTCCAAATCGACCGGTCTTTGGAATATAAATAATTCATTACATGGGTGCAGCTAAAATTTTGAAATTTGAATTGGCCTGCCTGCTGACAAATTAAAGGGCGTCTAATTATATTGATTATATTATATTCTAAATTTTCTTTGGCAGAGACAAAAAAAAAAAATTATATGTGACAAATTACGGATTAATTGATTGATACGTACGTAAAAATTGCCCATATATGTTATAGCCTCTGAACTTATTTTATTATCTATATATTACCTTCATCTCAATTATATTGATTTGTTTTTTTAACCTATTAAGAAAAATTATTGGACAATTAAATTTACATATAAACTTCTTATCTCATCATTATTTAATTTATTTTAAAAAATATTTTATAGTTTTATTTTACGGTAAACAATACTCCTTCCGTCTCAAATACATAGCCTTATTTTTTTTTTCAAACAGATTAAGAAAAAATTATTGGAAAATTAAATTTTATACAAACTTTCTATTTTATCCCTATTTAATGTATTAAAAAATTATTACACAATTTTCAAGGTGTAGTTAATAGAGGTATATTAGTAAATGAGGGTAAAAAAATATTACTAAATATGATATATGACTATATATTTGAGACAAACAAAAAAAAACGTGTACTATATAATTGAGACGGAGGAAGTAAAATATTTTGATAAAACTTTTTTTTTTAAAAAAAATTAAGAATTTTAAAATTTGTTTTAATTAAGAATAAGTGTGTGTTTGGACAAATATTTTATAAAAACGTTTTTAAAATCATAATTTTTCTATAAAAATATCAAAAAAATACATCTCAATTATTCTTTAAAAACTATACTTGTAGAAAATTTTTTAAAAAATATTTTTCAAGACATTTTACAAAAATCTTATCTAAACGCATACTTTAAGTTTTCGCTTAAAACACAAAATTATTTTTAAAGTACTTGTCCAAATAGACTCTTAGTTATATGTGTATATATCATTAAAAAAATATTTAAAAATTAGCTAAAAATCACATAATTTTATATATTCAAGACAAACAAGAAAAGAAAAAAACGTAATCTATGTAACCGATGAGAATAACAATTTTTTTAGAGGAGACATAAAATTGAATAGAATTATGTTCATACATACATAATGATTTTTTTCCCAAACAAATGATATACATGAATGATATATCATGCATCAAAGTCAATGACAATTTATTGAAATTTTCGGTCCATCCTCGCCGACAGTACTTACTCATTGAGGCAATGAATAAAATCTAAGTGGTGGATGGGTTGTTAACATGGCATCGAATTAATTATTTGAGTTATTATTTTTTTGCTTGGGAATTTGTTTATTATTATTTTTTTTTTATAACGATAAGATTTGTTCAACCTATTATTTGTTTAATAGTGGAGTGAGATTCTTGCATTAGTTGTATTGCTTTTGTCTTCTTTTGCTTCAATAAGTGGGCTGCCACCTTTGCTACTTCTTTTATCCTTTGTGTTTGTGTAGCGATAAAGTTTCGTCCCCTTGGCCATGGCTTAAGTTAAGTGAAGAAACTAGAAAGTGATAAAGAAAAAGTAAATAGTCTAAATTGTATAGGAAGATTCACTATGTATAGGTTTTCATTCAATCCGATCCATGCTGGCTTAATTATCCGACCTCAAACTAAAAACGAAACCCGAAACCCGATCGACGATTAAATTTAAAATCTAGATAATAAATCCATAATTGTTGCAAGATGAAACTTCACATCAAAATTTGAAAATATTGTCTATAAGTAGGGTTTCCTAAATTCAGGTTGATGGATTGAAGGTCCAATGTCGAGATCGAGTGATTAATAACTTGTAGGTGAAATATGTGCTTTCTATCTGTATAATTTGGGATATTTTTTAGGTATAACAGCCAATTATCATCATAAAATGAACCCTTTTTCAAAAGATAAGAAATTGTGGAGCCATGGTCATGAGCAAAAAGCTCGAATGGTCGCAAAATGTAAAGTGAATGCAACGTTCCTGTCACTCTTTCCAAATTATAACTACTGAACAAAATCAATCTGAATAATGGCCAGTTTAAATAATATTTTTTTTAAAAATATATTTTTTATGAAAAGGGAAATAAGTTTATCAGGATATGTCCAAGTAAATTCTTTTCGAACATTTAATTTTAGAAATAGATTTAAAAGATCATAATTCAATTTACTTCATTAATTAAAGGTCTGGTTTGCTGTGGTACAGCAAAAAATATATATATATAGTTAAATAATTACAACTTTATGGAATGAAACCCCCCACAAATTGAGCCATTTTTCGTTAATAATCCGAATCCTATGATTGAATGATATTAAAATTTTTGTTGCATGTCACGTCAACAAGCAGATCAAAATAATCGAAAATTAAAAATAGTGTATCAAACCCTAAATGGAACAAACCAATAAAAAAACAAAATCAGTTTCGCTTTCACGAAAACTAAGTTTATGGTATAAAAAATTGTTTCTCAATTAAAAAAATCTTTGAAAGTGCTAGCTAGCTTTTAACCAACATGCATGATTACATCAGGATAAGTAAAATTAATATATGTTTACAACAAATACTCGAGTTTGTGCACAAAAATATTATATATAATGTATATATATAACAAAAATTTCCGGCAAAAACCAACAAAAACATGTGGAGTGGGCCGGGGTTATTGTTTAAATTGAGCAGGTTCCAGATTTCTTGCAACAAAATTACTTTGACTCCAATACAAAATATCTACATAAGAAAATTACATGGGTGGGTTTTTCGTACCAAAAATAACGGTATGAAAAAAATTCATATCGCTACCGATAGATACCATATGGTCCGTACAGATACTGAAAAAAAATTCGGTATACCGAAAAAATATTTGTATATAAAAAAAAATTCAGTACGATATCCCGATAATTCGATATTTTAGTATGGTATCCCAACCCTGTCTACATCGGTTTCAACATCTGATAGTGTATATAATTTGATTTTACAAGAATAAGTAACCATCATATATCGATATTCGATCCCTATGGAATGTCTTTTAAGGCATATTTTGAATGGCTCGATACCTTTATCATAGAACTAGAAGAAACTGATCGAAGAATGCAACGTACAATATGATTCATTAAGTACACATACACTCAAAACAATAGTATATATCCTTCATGCAATTGAGGATCCCTTGTGCATCTCAGCTACATAAACAAAGATTAACCCTCAAAACAAAGGTAGGGTAACAACGGAGAGAAGAAAAAGAAGAGGCTATATCTAGCGGGTTGGAGTTTTGGGTTTGAGTCTGATTTTAGCATATATAATGCGGGCCTTTTGTGTATTAGCCCGAGATAATCTCAACGTGGGCCAAACAAATGCATAAAACTAACTTTAAAAAAACTAAAATTGGACACCCCCAGTAATCTCAGAATGACCCAAAAAAAAAAGCATAAAAAAATTTTGGGCCAGATAAGGCGGAGATCTTACCAGGGGCAGCTCCCTCGCACTGGTGCGAAATTCTGCGAGTAAAGATTATGGGCCCGCTCAAAATATTCGAAGCCCATTTACATTTGCTTTGGGCTTAACTGAGGCCGATAGTCGTTAAAATTATATATTAATATGATTTTAACTCCACCCTTGTGTTTCATTCAACAGTAATCTTGAAAATTTTGATATGATTGGATATATTTTCGTTAAATAAGGTAGGGAAGTATTAACTTTTTGTTAAAAAAAATGAATTCGGTGGGAAAAGAATACAATTTTATTATTATTGTTATAGTTCACGCTGAAAATTCGACATCGAAATTTAAGTACGGCCATGGTTGTATATTTTAATTAAAAGAAAATGTTAATTTTAATTAATTAATTTGTGACATGAAGGATCTGTTCAAGCAAGTTTTGTTGACTAATTGATATTTTGGATTAGTTTAAGGGTCAAATGTATCAAACCACGTCTAATGCACGCATTGCATTTGCGGTGACAGCAGGATAAGCCTATATTTTACATTATATTTGTATTGGGAGTTTTCACGTCATGAAAAATATATATATATTTTACTAAATTTTTACACGTTGTCATTGCAATATTTTGTACAAATTTATAAGAAGGAAAAATATTTTGTTCCAATGTGGGCCATGTGGCATAGAATCGTGTGTAACCTCTCGTGAACATCGGAAATTTTACTCTGAGTTTGGTTTTTATTCTTTTATTTTCATTTTAATCCATTACCAACTTTTAATAAATTATTATGTTTTAAAGCCTTTTCAAATTTATTATTATTATCTATATCTATACTATTATATAAAAGTTGAGCACATTATAATAACTACTTTAAGGACACCAAAATTATTTATTCCATATCAATTACCCACTAAATATTCTTCTCCATGTTTTACTTTTAAAAAAAATATAAATATAAAAAACTTTTCTTTTACGCACGCAAAGCGTGTGCATTTTTCGCTAGTTATTATATAAAAATTGAGACTCATTTTATAACTGTTTTAGTTTTGATGACACCAATACAAATTTACAATTTTAACCCTCAAACATTCATTATAATTCATATAGATTATTGGGTAAAATAGTAAAAAGTCATGGTTGCATTTTTCACTCCCATCATTAAAAACCACCACTCTCTATGTATTGCTAAAATTAAAGATTTATTTCAATTAAAAAATTTTATTGAAATTTTGTTTAATATCAACATATTTTTTTTGTAAATTATTAAAATTTCGTATTTATTATAATTTTGATTTAATTATATATTCAATTATTTACGTTTATTATTAAAACTAGGCTAAAGGTCAAATGTAATTTACAGTGCAAATTGGGGCAAATATGTTCATTCAAGGACGGAATCTAATTCGCATATAAATTGCTTCCACTTGACAAAATTCTAACTCCATAAGAAGTAATTCTCGAGGGAGCATAGCATCTGTATATCCGTGGATAAAAAAAGCACCGCAACATCCGAATCTTTGCTGAAATCCATTCCAATTCGATCGGAAAATGTCGTCAACCTTCAGCGGCGATGAAACGGCGCCATTCTTTGGCTTCCTCGGTGCCGCCGCTGCTCTCGTATTCTCCTGTGAGCCAAGCTTTCACGATCCCTTCCAATTCTTTCAGATCTAAGCATTTGTTTCGATTATTTCAACCCTGGTCTCTGCAGGTATGGGAGCCGCGTACGGCACGGCGAAGAGCGGTGTCGGGGTGGCGTCAATGGGTGTCATGCGGCCAGAGTTGGTGATGAAATCCATCGTGCCGGTGGTTATGGCTGGTGTCTTGGGTATTTATGGTTTGATCATTGCTGTCATTATCAGTACTGGTATTAACCCCAAGGCCAAGTCTTACTACTTGTTTGATGGGTATGCACATCTTTCTTCTGGACTTTCTTGCGGTCTTGCTGGCCTCGCTGCTGGTATGGCCATTGGCATCGTCGGAGATGCTGGTGTCAGGTATGCTACTTGTCGAGTAGGTTGAATTCTGTTTTATCCGCATGAGATATTGAATCATTCAGTATTTTGATTTAAACTTCTGTTTTTTTTTCTTGAGTGGGGGTTTTGAATTGGATGTACTTATTGAGTTTGATGTTCTGGAGTTTTAGTTTTCTTTATGTGCAATCGGGACATATTGCCGCTGTTTGGATTTTTCCTTTTAAAGGGTGAGCTCTGACTTGACTGGAAGTGGCCTCGATTGTTACCCATTGGGCGTTTGCTTTCTTTGGTAACCTGGTGTCCTGTCTATATTGACCACTATTCCTTCAACTAATTATTTTCTGGTTTTCTTGTGAGGCATCTTATTACTCTATATATGAGCAGTGTGAGTGATAATTCGTTGTCTGATGGACTGATACATTATAGAGAATTCATCATTTGTCTGGTTCTCGGTTGTGTTTGGTATGCTAATGTGCATTACATTCAAGTATGCTGTTTTTAATTTTTTTAATAACATCCCATACTTATTACTGTTATCTTTATCATCTATACAGAGCTAACGCTCAACAACCAAAGCTCTTTGTCGGGATGATTCTTATCCTTATCTTTGCTGAAGCATTGGCTCTATATGGTCTCATTGTTGGAATCATACTCTCCTCTCGTGCTGGTCAATCTCGAGCAGAATAAACAGTTTGTCTCTGTGAGAAACTATTGCAATTTCTTGCTATCCAGTACTGTAATCATTTTTCTGTGTCTAGATGACAGTTTGGCCGTGGCATTTTTATTAGTTCAAGCTTCATGCATGCATGAAATTGTTGCCCAAATGTATTGAACCGTTGATGTGAGAAGTTTGTTGATCCCTGAATAAAGTTCTCTAATATTTTATACGGTGTGTTGCAAACAATAATATTTGATTCATGTAAAACCATGACATTTATCATTTCGCCAAATTTCCCCTATATTTCATAATTGATAATACTCTAAACCTGGTATATCGATGTGGAACACAAGCCTGCAAATATACAGGATTTTGTAGTTTGATTGTGTTCTTGCATATAAGACATACACTGAACACTCCTAAAAAGCATCACATAGGGTAACTACGGTAACTATGTATCCTAGATGGAATCACCTACTACTTCCAGTGAGTTGGTAATACAAATCCACGTGCCACATAGGTAGAAACCTGTGTAGCATGGCGAATTTGATTCAACTGACATCTAACGGTGATGAGTTCAACGCGTAGATACTAGCAAATTGGGGGGCCACTTAGTATCTCCCCTCCTTTTTATTTATATAACATGAAGCTATCCATGGTTCACTTAATTCTCAAAGCGATACAGAAAAGAACAATTACATGATACCAGTAGCTTATTTACCTTTGTCCCCAATGAATGAAGTTGAGCACTGGAATGAAGAGTTCCTTAGGATCCAATTCTCAACCATATACAGGAGTCATACAATTCAGAAAACTAACGAAGTTAATTCTAATGCCACATTTCCTAGGTAATGGTAATTCACATTTCCCTGTAACAGCTTGGCCTTATATCATGGAAGGCAAGCTATGTCTCCAGCTGAATGAACTGAGGTTAACCTGCTTTGTCGAGATGCTAAGCCCAAACATCTCTTTTGGAGCCTTCCCTGTCTCCTTGAACCCAATTAGTTTTGCAACAATGGAAGCACTTTCTTTGATGTGTTCCATGTTTTTGGCATCTGTCCATAGTTTGCGGCAGAGTTGGAGTCTTCGCTGCTTTGATTTTAGGCCGATTCCCCATTTCTTGTACAGAGCTTCCCTCTCTTTTGCAGAATACTTTTTCATCATTCGTCTGCATAGCATTTCTCTCTCACGATTTAGAGCCTTAGCGCTGCGAGCGAGCCCAGAAAATGTTCAAGATTTTAGGTTACCATAAATGATAGATAAAATGCTAGATGAAATGTTATTTTAGTGAAAAGATGTTTCATTGGATTTGGCTTTATACGTTCTTTTATGTGTTCTCATTCTTGAAAATTTGTAGTATTTGACAAAGAGTAAGGGTAGAGAGGAGAGAGTACCTTGAAGCTGGTGTGAAATGATCGTCTTTGGCAAGTCCATGTAACGTGTTCTTGAGGAAAGACAACCGCCTAAGCTCAACTTCCATGTAAACTGCATCTGATGGATCTCCTTTGAAGAGCAAGAAGAAGTAGGTTCTATGAACCAACGGAATGTTGCAAGTGTTCCAAAGTTCAGCTATCTCTCTTTTTTGCCTCTCAAATTCGGTGAACCAATCGGACGGAGACTGAATTATATTCTGAGACTTATTGGATTCATCATCTGCTTTGTTTTCAGAATTCTTGGTTGTTTTTGCCTCCATTATACCCTGTTAGCAAAGTGACATCATGTGAAATGGTAGATATATGGAAAAGAACAATATTTGCTTGAATGCTATTGAAGTATATGCTAAAGAATACCAATAGATCAGTTCTCGGAGAAATAGTTCGTTTAGAAAACAGAAAAGGAGTTGGAAGTAGCATAAATGTGATTAGGTTACTCGTTCGAGGGATGAATTCGTTCGTACCACATCATTCACAAACGGCTTCAACGACTTGGACGGGATCACTTCACTGATTTCTGTGACATAAACTTCTTGTTTCATGGCTGGGCAGTCTTTATCCAAAATTTTAATGTTGTGATAATTTTTATTCATGCTGTCGCTCTTTGTTGAAGTTCGGTCATTTTCTGTGCTCAATATCTCTGTAGACACCTTTGTGTCAACGGCAGAGATCTTTCCTTGAGTATCTTCTGCAACTGGTGATGTATTTTCGGGTTCTTTTTCCCCTTCAAAACTCGAAGTATTTGTGATTGTAGTCAGCATCGCTCCACAGCTTGCACTCCTCGATACATTGGCACTGAAATCCGATGCATCTGTGTCGGATGAACTTGTATTTATCCCTACGTGTGAAACAAGAAAATCAGTTCATAATTCTCATGAGCCTATAAAGCATAATTACTGAACAAATATAACCTGAACCCAGATCTCCATTTTGTTCAGATGACACAGTTGAAACCGGATTTCCTCTGGTAAAATTTATTTCAATACATTGAACCTCCTTGCAGCTTTCTCCTAAACTCTTATCAGCTTCTTGACCAATCTTCTCCCATCCTTGACATGGATCAGGACCAAAGTACTTGTCTATGTACAGTCTTGGGGACGTGTCATCTGACAGAAACTGCTCCTCAGAACTCTCAACGAACTGATCTTCAATCCTTCTGGAATTAACACCTTCATATCTGTCTGAAAAATGAGATGTAATGGAAGCTCCATCAGAGCGAAAAGGATCGATTATCTCTGATGCTTCAGATGCTGGATACTCATCCCTCCAGGATCCTTTTTCTTGGCCACTCATATCAACCTTAAGAAAACAACAGAATCAGCTCGAATAAGCATATGAAGGGTTCAAATTCATGTTAAACTTGATTTTAAAGTAACGTTTGTACAAACCCATGATTTTGATGCTTGATATTCCCCTCCTGATTTTAACATATTCTCAATATGAGTTTGAGCTTGATCCCTCTGATAAGTTAAATCCCGAATCTCTTTATCCATCTGCAGAATTCAAGTAATAGAAAAGTTGGCATTTCTTCCAACAGACGTGTTTGATGAAACTTAGTGATTTCTCTATGAATTATCTACCTTTTCAATAAGCTGTTCTTTCTCTTTTAGTGCTGCTGCTGAATCACACGGACTACCAAGTGAACTCAAGTTCCTCAACTCGTTCTCAAGTCTTGCTAGTTCTTTCTGCAGCTGCTTCACTAGTGCTTTCTCAGACATAACCACATTAACCTGTGCGTTGGTACTAACTTGCTTGGCGCAGCTAGCGAACAAGAGCGTGTTTCTTGATTGCTCTACGTGGCTGTGAGCCGGGCTCATCGTGCATATAATGGCTGTCTTGGCATTGCCTCCTAACGAATTTTGTAATATTCGTGTCAGCTTCGAATCTCTATATGGGATGTGCCCATTTCTTCCTTTGCTGCATAAAAATGCGAAAATCAATGGGTTTCGAGTTAGCTGACTGCACTATAGGGAGAACGAACTATACTGTTGGACAAGCGAGCGTGAATGGGAAATGTACCTTAGCTTCCGGATCACTGTCCCGAGCGTAAGCAAACTTCGGTTTATATGGCAACCTTCTTTTAGTCTAGTGCCAGCTGATAACGTTTGAGAAGCACGTTCGCTCCCAGCAAGATCAACAAAATTCTGCTCTTGAGAACATGTAAACGTGTTACCTTCCTTTTCATCGTATATTTTTCTAAGTATACTGCAGAATCAAATACATTAGTACTCATACCACAGAAGCTGTTAGAGTGCTTGAACTAAGTGCACCAAAGTATTCACGAGCTTCGCTGTCAACACTCTACAGTAACGTCAATAATGTAAGGAACTGAAAGCAGGAAATAGCGACGTTCAAACTCTGATTACCAAAAAAGTAGTCAAAGAAAACGTACTAGACGTAGAATTTGATGAGATCTAGAGCTCGTTTCATTGAGGGTAGTCTCTCCTATTTGCCTTTGAGCTGCAAAATGCATGAACTTCTTATCAAGGGTAATTCTTGGTGTTTGCATACACAAAAAATATGAGAGGCCTATGATTGATCTTGCCTTCGCATATCGATAGAAGCTCTTTTAGATGGTTTATGTCTCTTAAGGTCACCTCTGTAAGTTTCTCCACAACAGTCCCTCTCTACAACATTCGATCGAGTCAATGGAAAAAATTTCTGGGATGTGTGTGAAGAAATTAATCGGTCGTCTTTAAGTTTAATACTTACCTCTGGATCATCTAAAAGCCTAAGCGGAGTCCCGTCGGTGCCAAGGAGATCTTTGACAGCTTCATTGTAAATCTCCATTGCCGAAAACTTCAACGCGAATTGCCTTTCAGGATGCTATTATTTTTCGGTTGTAATGTAGTTAGATCACTTTCAGATAACATATTCAAATCAAGAAAAGGAATCGAAATATTTGGATTGCAAATTACATTGTACACGTAGTCGTATATATCTTCTATGGAGTGTTGGGTAATTCCAGCCATTGTATATGTTTTCCCACTACTCGTCTGCCCATATGCAAAAATACTTGCTGGAAAAAGGAATTCAGACATGATCAAACATATATATTGTATGAAAGTGGAATTTACGGATATGGTAATTTAATGGCTGGTGTTGTGCTCACAATTCATTCCACTTAAAACAGAAAGAGCAATCTTTTTTGCTGCTTCCTCGTATACTTCCCTCGTGGGACTGTCGAATCCAAATACCCTGTCTGCCCGAAGACAAAAAAGATAAAGTTTATTTCAATGCAAGTTTATATATATATATACACGTACGAGATACATGCATGCATGCATTGTTTTTATGAAAGAGAAATGAATTGGGGGGGGCGGGGGGGGGGGGGGGGGGGGGGGGGGGGGGGGGGGGGGTGGGCTTACCAAAAGTGTAGGCAGCCGGATACATAGATCTTTCTTGAAGACTATTCTTGAAAATGAGGGTGGTGTTGTTTATGCATTCCCAATCGGAAACATCATTTTTCCCAAGTTCTCTTTCATTCATAGGTCTCAACCTAACCGAAACAAATATTTTCTCCTCATGTGCACTCGAATCATGATCCCAATCTATCGACGAATCTCCACTAATCGACCCCATTTTGATTATAACTCAAAATTCCCTTTTATGAAATGCACTTGAAGAGACTTTATAAGTTATCGGCTTTCATGTATTCCCTCTCTTTCTGAAAAGAGAGGGACTTTCTTTGCAGGACAAAGGTTTATTAACTCTGCAACAGATGAATATTCACATGCAAATCAGTATTTAATTTAAATAGGTTAATATATGCATCGCATCGCTCTTTGTTTTTAAAAAAAAAAAACAACAAAAAGTTGTTAAAAACAACTCATGATGAACGAATTGACTGGCTCACCGTATTAAAACGTAGAGACAAAATGTATCTTTTGTAGGAAAACCCACAAAGAAAAATCTTCCAAATAAAGATATAGCAAATCAAGAATTTTAAATGCCAATGGAAATGGTTAGTTGACGGGTTGAGAACATTAAGAAAGCAGAGAGAAAGAGGGGTTCTTTTAAGAGAGTGGCAAACCTTAAATTATGGTCAGACGTGAGATTCTAAGGGTTCACAAAAGAATCGGAGAAAACGTGTTTAAATGTGTGAAGAGAAACAGGAAAACACGTGACCTACGAAATAAACCGTCAAGCTCAACGGAATAAACCGTATCAATCTCGAAGAACAAAGAAATGAGGCATCTCTCGATTTATTGATGAGATGATGATGGATAAATAATGTAAGAATGATAAATCAATATATTTGGATAAAAAATTAATGATGCATGACATTAATTCTTGAAAGAACTCGAGCACCAAAGCAAGTATACATAATCAATTAATGTATTATCTTTCACACCACTTGATACCTAAAATGACCGAAAAAATGTTTTTAAAAGTCCCAACTCTTATAACTTTCAACACGAATCTAATTATATATAATTTAGCTGTTGGGGGCATGTGATCACATAATTTTGAATTATGAGAAATAACCTACTTTTTCATGAAATAAATTTTGAATTTGCTTCAAATTATCCAGGCCAACAGAAAAAATATATTGTGATGGATACTCTTCTACTTATTATAATATAGAGTGGGTTGTTGGAAGTTAGCTAGCACCAATCACTCTTTTTCTTCACTACTCTTTTGGTTAGCTAGTTAAACTCATCAACAACATGAATCATTTGAATACACATGTTATCAAATTTTGGTTTTGATCCATTAATTTTTCAAATTTTGGTTTTAGCACACTAACTTTTAGTTTTCGGATATTTTGGTCCAACTGCTGATGTGGCACTGGCAAATGCTGACGTGACATCGAAAAATGATGACGTGACATCGAAAAATAATGACGTGTCTAGCTGACACATCAACAATTGGACCAAAATCACTGAAAATTTAAAAGTTAGTATACCAAAACCAAACAATGAACCAAAACCAAAAAGTAAACAAGTTATTGGATCAAAAAAAGCATTTTCCCTATATATAATATGCCATGTCCTACTAAAGTCTAAACACAAGACTACAGTATATATATTTATAAATTAATGGAGATATATAGGAAAGCATTTTTAATCCCTTTAAGGACAAGGCAAGAAGCAGATCCAGCGGCTAAGGTATCATGGTGTTACGAAAGTTAGCGAAGATGAGAAAAAGAAATATATATATAAAAGAATATTTAATACAGAGCTGCGGAAGTAGATATCATTATATATGCATGCATGCCCCACCATTATTAACAAACTTCAACTTGCTGCACTGCACTTTTCTTGGAATTATTGATTTTTTTATGGTTGACTTGGCCCAGTACTCCTAGCGGTGGATCGATCATTTGTTGGATTCGTCCTCAAAATAAAAAAGAATCATCCTTTTCTAGCAAGCTTGAACTGTTGCAATGCAAGTAGGTGGGGACAAAAGTGAAGATCAAGAAATCTCAAAACTCGAAGTTTCCTTTTTCTGCTTTTCTTCGTTAGGGTAACCTCTATTGTCCTATATATTTACTTTAAATGTTGCTGTCCTTGGTAAGAAAATTGGTTCTAAATTGGTGCACAAGGGTGGAAATAGTTTTTTTAAAAATGGAGACCATAGGAATAAAACCGGCCTTGTGGGCATTTGTTTTCTTTGTTTTGTTAACGGGTAGAATATTGAGAGGTGAAGAAGGAAGCAATGACGTTGTTCAAGTTCAAAAAAATGTCACTTCTTTTAGTAACGTTGAGAGTGCAAATGGGAATCATGAAGATAACAAAACTCATACCAATGTTGTAGTGAGCAACGACAAAAGAAAGAACAATGGTGGTGGCAATGGCATTAATGGAAGTGGAGGTGGGGGTGGAGGAGGAGGTGGTGGTGGGTTTTCATGGGGATGGGGTGGCGGTGGAGGAGGTGGTGGTGGAGGCGGAGGTGGAGGCGGTGGTGGTGGAGGTGGCGGATGGGGTTGGGGAGGTGGTGGAGGAGGATATTGGAGATGGGGATGTGGGAGACAATCTCCAAGGGGAAGAAACCATAATTTGGGGAAAAGGGAAGAGTATTTGATAGGTGAATTTGCTCAATGCATGATTAGAGGAAGGTGTCGAGGCATGAGGCTCGATTGTCCATTACATTGTGGCGGCCCTTGTTTATATGATTGTAGGTATATGTGCAAAGCTCACTGCAAACGCTGATCATCATATGATTAATGTTGTTTGCACTATACCATACATCATTATATATGTGAGAAATTTAAACCATTTTTCCATAATATATATGTTGTGTGATCCTAGGAAAAAAAGGAATTAGGAATTATTCTAATCGTCGATTGGAGTTCTACATCCCGCGTTTTGATTCGCTTGCTCGATTGCATCAACGTTTTCTCTTGTTTTCAAAGTTTATCGGGAGGATTATTTTGGTGAAGTCTTGAGCAAGATAGCTTATGAGTTGAATGTCTTTTTTCTTTGTCCCTTTTTTTTTTGTTGTTGTAATGTTTTGCATGGGTTTGATGCATTTGTAATGACTTTTATGCAGTTGGTTTAATTTTATTATGTTTGAATATGTGATGATGTTATGAAAAGGGTGATTGCCGATTTAAAATTCGGTTCCATTTGTTCCAAGTGTAATATGATTCAAGTACTATGATGTATACCAAGGAATATAATATTTTGGTGTGGTATAAGTGTTATACGCCCCAATTTTTTAAATATTTGAGATCGATTGTCATTTTCAACTATAAGAAATTTCAATTTATTTTTATCATAATGTTTAAGATATTATCTTAAGGTAGCATGAAATTCTAGTGTAGGGTGGTACCTATTTTTTTTTTTTACCTATAACTAATCCAAAAGCTATTTATTTAATTGTAAAATGGTTAAAATTTAAAAACACAATAAACGACTTCGTTAGACGACTATTAACTTTTGACCAAATCGAATCAATTTACACATAATGCTTTTCTTTGACTGAGTTATTAAATGTTATGACAAAAATGTGCTTTACACATCCTTTGTAGTTTAATTAGGCCTCGATTCACCATTAAAAAAAAAAAATTAGGCCTCGATTACGATAAATATTTACTCAGTCATTATATGTTATGAAAATTTCATAAATAATTATCGCGTCCACATAATTAGGGGTGGGTTTTCGGTATACATATCAAAAATATTGGTATGAAAAAAATTCATACTAATACCGATATTAAAATTTCAAAATTTTGCTATGAAAAAATTCATACTAATACCGTATAGATACCAAAAAAGAATTTGATATACCAAAAAAATGTATATATATCAAAAAAATTTCGGTACGGTACCCGAAAATTCGGTATTTTGATTCGGTCTCCCAGTCCTATACATAATTAACAGTGATTCCACATTCAATCACTCAATAAACAAATTCACCAAATCACGTTCCATGAAACGGCAACGAGCCTTTAGGAATTTATTATCGGAAACTCGAAAATGTCAACCGAAACATAACTTAAGAATTTTCAAACTTTGAATATTTACACAAGAAGACAAAATATCACTTTTTTTTTCAGCATTCACACATTCCGACCTAGTTAGAGATCGCTTTTTAATGTAAACTGACATTTTCCCAAAAAAAAAAATTACTTTACAATGCAATTGGTAGATGGGAACAGTTTAATTTAACTGAATGGTAAAAATAAAAAAGATGCAAAGAAAACAAAGGCCATACATCTCCAAGTTGATTATGGTCCCCTGCATTTAATTGATGCTGCGATTTTACCCAATCGAGGTCTCTCTTGTCTTTCTGGTTTTGGTCAGCCATCCCTCTGCCATTCCCATGTTATTTTTACACTTTTTGCACCACAAGATCAATGTAAAAGCAACCACTTCTTGGCCTGATCATAATGACCCTTCACAATTTGTTTAATTTCAACTGTAATTAACAGACAGTGTCTTTCAGGTTTTACTTGGATGGGTGGATTTCGTAACAAGATATTTTAAATCCATAATAATAAATTCTTTTCGTTTATTTGAAAGCTCGTGAAATCCCTTCATTTTGTTGACTAATACAATAGATTTCGAGCGCCCACGAAACGTGGTCATTCAAAGTTCTTATTTTAAATTCAAATCCAAATCATTTCGTCCAAAGGCAACATACAGTTGTTCATGGACGAAAAAAAATATGATTTGAAGGTTTCTGAAGTGTTGATTTCAATATCATAACTTCAAATCACTCCGGTCCAAGAGTAATCTAATTGAATTTGTGTGGTTCGGATGTTAACGGATCGATATAAATTGAAACCATGTTGATCGCGGATCATGGAATTTTTGTCCCCGCATAGGGAAACTGACGAGAGGGACATGAATCATGATCATATCTATCCAATTCGTGCCACTGCTTCGTCCTTATCTAATACTTAAAAACCCGATTCAAAACTAATATATTTTTGTGGATCAGACAACCTTTGCTCGCAGTCGTTAGCTCTGCCACATACTCATTTCTAAGCCAGTGTCCGTAGCCAAGGTTGTAAAATATAACACAATCCAGTATATATTTTCTATACAAATATAAAGCAAAAATTATATTTTTGCTTCTTCGGCGCCGTTTGGTTCATGGATTAGACAATGATGAATTACTAATATAAGGATTTTAAATCAATATAACTTGAATTAGATAATGGTGCACAAAATTAATCCTTCGAAGAACTTGAGCCAAACATTGAACAAAACAAAGATGATTAATAAATCAATATGTTATCCTTCACACCAAATGGTGAGTATAATTCTTATGAAAATGCTACGGATCACAAATGAGCATGAGAACCAAACTCAGCTTCTATTTTCAATGGATGCAACAGAAGATATTTACAGACAAAAAGATCCATGCAACCGAAGCAAAGTACATGGAGGAAAAAAGGGCAAGTTGAGTAGCTTTCTTAGTGAACGAAGTGGGTGAAAAAAGGATTCATACTACATCTCAATCAAAAAAACCCAACTAAAAAAGGCTACAAAAACAAATGGAAAAAAACCGGGAAACCAGATCAGTGGATTCAAAATAATGGGATCTTTGAAAACTGAAAAAAAAAAATTCTTGGGATTTTTTTTTTGGGGGTGGGGCTCTACCAAAAGTTTTTATGTCTCTTGGAGGTGGTTGAAGGTGGACTGATCTGTGGCACAGCAAAAGAGTTGTCTTCGCTCCATCTTCTGCTGGATTTGAAGTTGTTTTTAGTAAATTCCATTGCTTGCTCCTTTAATCCAATCCCATTTGCTGCTCCAAATGAAATATCAATCGATTGATATGATTGATTTTGCGTCTGATGCAAAGATTGAGGCACTTGAGGGACCCAAAATCCCATCTTTTCTGCTGGAAAAGCACACATGCTGCCCTCAAAATCAGTATCCAAGAATGGCAGCACATCATTTTCCCCAGTCTGGAATTTCAACATAGTCGAATTATTTCCACAACTATGAGCAAATTCATCATGAAATTGGTTTAAATTTCTATTAAATGAACATGAAAAGAAAAGGGGCAGCAAAGCAAACCTTACAGAAACCATACGGAAGAGGAGAGGAATCAAGAAAGTCTTCCACATGCCAACCAGGAAGTGTTTCCATCAGATATTCCGATATGCTACTCGTTGAAATTGACCCATTCAAATTCCCTGCACTCATCAAATGGCCATGACTTTTATCACAAAATTCTGGTGCCACCACGGGTGTGCTTTGGACGGTTGTACGCTTCGCAGCGAGAGGTGTACCAGGGGTTGGTCCTGCAGAAACAGGCTTGTTTTTGGATTCTTTGGACCTGGTTTTTGGATCCGAATCTGAAATCTTGTGGGCTATGGCAGAAGATTCTGATGAAGATGTCGAGTCGGAATAAAGTGCAGACGTTGCAGAGAGCTTTACACCTGTGAGGAGAAATCTGGTGTGCTTCTGAGTGTGCTCGTTAGCTTTGTGTATCGAGATATCACACTCTTTGCACAGAATTGCTCGATCTTGCTGACAAAACAAGAAAGCCCTTCTCTCCTGTAAATAGAAAAAAAGATGTAAAATTCAACTCAAAAAATGAAAGGGAAAAGAGAATCATGGCAAGCAAATCAAGAAAAAACGAAGGTGGAAAGGAGGAGGAAAAGACATGGATTTTGCAATACCTGACAAATATCACAGAGGGGAACTTGTTTCGGGTGGTGGAGGGAGAAGCGGTGGTGTTTTCCGGCGAGTTTGTTGGCATGGTGGACACGGTGGTCGCAGGCGGCGCACAGCGCGGCCTCATCCGCCACGCAGAAGACTGATGCTTCATCTTTATCACATACATCACATTGGATCTTCATTCGGCTGATTTTTCTAGCTCTTTTTGCTTTGATTTGTGTAAAGATCGTTTCTTTTCTCACAGATGAAATGAAAATTGAAGGGGTTTTGGAAATTGGGAATGCACTTGTGAAAGTTAGGAAAGGTATCAGTATGGCGATGGAATGGGGGTGGGATTACTTAATTTATTTAACAAAAGATTCTAAATATAAATAAATAAATAAAAATAAATAAATATCCAAGTACTTTTTTTTGTTATTATCTGCAACATTATTTTATTTGTGATTATATTTCAGATTATTTGAAGGTTGCAAATCTTAATTTCTTAAAATTAAAGAAAGCAAGAAGTCAATTCATAATCAGCTTATTTTTATGAGTTGCTTTTGACATTTTCTATTTCTTAACAGAACTAAAGCTCCAAGTTTTTAACTAAAATTTCTACGTGTAGGTATATGTGAGATATCATAATTTATATTTTTGAGATAATCTAACATATCAATTCAGTTCATACTTGTAGTAAGTTACTGCACGTCAATAAAAAAAATAATACATTGGCATTCTTTTTGTTTACATCACTAATTCATTATCTTACTATATTATTATAGTAAAGATCTTTTAAATAACTAATTTCAGTTAATTGATTAAGTTTGAGATAAAATTACGCTTATATCCTAACTTAATTCACAATAAAATCAAAATAAGTAAATTAATCATTTTATATGATCTTATTTTTTTTTTTAGTCATTAGATTTTTTTACTTATCAAAATGACATTAACTTTTTGACATTTAGTACCTTTTTATTTTTATTTAGGAAAATGCGGCTCACCCGAATAATTAATGTTTTTGTTGTGTTTTAGTGACTATACTAAAGCACTGTATTTTTTGTATTTTTTTAATTCTACAATTTATTTTTATCTTTTAGTTTTTTCCTTAAAAAACAAAATATTGCGTGGGCGAGAATATCCTTTCTTAGTATTCGTATGTGGTATCACACACCATGTATGTTTCATAAAAATTAAATAAAGAAATATTTTTTTTTAAATTCTAAAATAGAACTTGTCAATTTTTAAAAATTGAAATAGTACGAGAGAAAATATTTTTTTTAAAAAAAATGTAATATAGTTCAATATTTTAAAGTTGTCTTAGGAATTATAAAAAAAATTTGAAATTATAGTAAGAGAGAAAATAAAGTTATTTTTTAAAAATATATATGGTTGAATATTTAGAAGTTGTCTTACGAATTAAAAAGAAAATCAATCTCGTAAGAAAATTCATTAGTAAAAAGAGTTTCAACTTCTCTCAAACAGCATATTTATTGGTTTTTTTTTTTTTTAATCGAAATTTGATTCGCAAAAATTTGTAAGTGCCAAATAGTGGATTAAATGATGACCTTGCACATTTCAATTCGAACTCATGACCGAACATAGTTCAATTTACGTACACGCTGGTACCCAGTCTCTACTTCATTAAATTCTTTAGATCCAACATTTCTACCATCTCTTCAAATTTTATTATTTTTAAATAGCCTAGCTTTCTATCTAATTATTATATGAATTTTTTTTTGTTAATTACTTCAATGATTTTTGTTAAAAAAAATTCGGTGATTTTGTACAAAATAATTATTTAATTTTTTCTGCATAGTTGGTGTTTGTTTATAGTTTGTGTATTGAAATTTTCTGTTTCGACTAGAAACTCATCATACATTAAATCGCACATGTATATCTTCATGATTTTATTTTATTTTTTGAAAGTATTGTAGTTGGGACTACGTTTTCTTTTAAACAAGTAGATGAATCCACAATAGCTATTTTTCAGTGTACACTAAATAAATCTCTGAGTTGACAAAATAGTTTGTCTACAAACAATCGAGCAAACTCTGAAAAAGTATAGAAGGGAGACAAAAATTTCTTATCATTAGTCAAACGTTTACTTACTATCTGTCAACTTTGATAATTCTTGAGAACGACTGTGACTACTTTATTGAGTACAATAGTTATTTTATTTTATTTTTTGAAAGGGTCGTAATTGGGACGACGTTTTATTTTAAACAAGGATAAAATCGTCAATAGCTATTTTCATTGTGTACTAGATAAATATCCGAGCTAACAAAATAACTAGTGCACAAACAGTCCATCAAACTCTTAAAAAAATATCGATGAGAGAACTCAATTTTCTTATCACTATAATTAGTCTACAAACAGTCGAACAAACTCTGAAAATAATATGAATGAAAAAAAATCAAATTTCTTATCATTATTCAAAATTTTATGAGTCAATTATGAATAAATCCCCAAACCCAAACCTTTCTTTCTCCCAACTCCCTTCCTTAAAGATTTTTTCTTTGCACTCCCTAAGGACCACAAAACTTGATTATTTTAATATTTAATTCTTGTACTCAATATGGGTTGTTTTGTGCTTAGATCTGAAGGTTTTATACTTATATCTAAAGATCTCTGTGCTTATATCTCATGTTTTAATGCTTATTTTGGAACAAAGAATTATGTGCAAAAAATGGTATCAGAGCTTTAGGTTAAATATTCAGACTTAATATTATTCGTTAACTCATATTTTTCTTTGTTGAGGAGAAGATTTTTTACAAAAGATGACTTCAAACGAAGGTTTAAATCAAGAGGATTTTATTTATATGAAATCCTATAAACAAGTTAATCTGTTCACAATAGATTACTTACGACAGAAAGATGATTTCTAACTTTCAATTTTTAGAAATTACCCCATATTCCTCTAAACTCTCCGGAGATCTTAGAGAAATTCAAAAGACGGTACAATATTACAGCAATCAGCTGTATGAAATATCTCGGTAGATTGAAGGAATCCTTAAGAAACAAGAAGAAATTCTTGTAACCCTAAAGGATCTTCAAACTAAAATCACAAATCTAGAACAAACTTCAGGTTCTAGAAAAGGAAATACATGAAGAAGGTTACCACTCTCGTTTGGTACCGAACCGTTGTTACATCAGAAAGGTAAAACCAAAATGGTTCAAAAACCTTTAACTGATGATGAAAGGATGATTAATCTTATAAAAGCAGTATCAGAGAAAAACATTATCTGATGACTACTTTAGAGAGATTAAATCTCGAGGATCTACAAGATCTCGCGGATTCTTTTGCGAATCTCAAAGTAGTAGATCTAAAAATGAACTCCCCTGAGGGTGAACAACCCATAGGGAATCCCCCAAGATATGCGGTTAAAACAGAAGAACCACATAGTGAGTTTCAGGTTGGAAAAAATTCACATTCAGCAGGAAACAGATCACAGGGATTTAAAAGGAAGAAATTCAGAAGTAATCCCTACAATAAAAGAATGAGAAGTTCTTGGAAACCAAGAACATTTTGGTCCAAACAAAAGGCCAGATCTTATAGGTCAGGAAGAAGAAGTGGACCTACAAGAACATCCCCAGTAACAAGCTCATCACAAAGCAGGGGAAGAACACCATCAAGAAGAACTTTCAGAAGAACTCATACAAGAGCAAGTGAAAGTTTCAAGGATTGCAACTGCTGGACATGTGAAGCAAGATGACATATATCTACAAATTGTCCAGAAAACGAGAAAAAAGGAGTTAAACTCTTTGAAGTAACACCAGATATGGATGATGCGGTCTTCTTTCAAGATCTAGTCTAAGTATCAATTTGAGGATATCCCCTCAGATGAAAGCATATACGAAGAAGATATATTGTTTAGTCAAGAAGATTCTGAGGATGGATCAGAATCAGAATCAGAATAAAGAAGAAGTGTTTCGGCATGAAACACATGAAAGTTTGGCTGGATTCTTTAGCCAAACCACGATATCTCATAATATAGTCCAAAGAATTATGAGAGAAAATCCAACGTTACAAAAGTACCAGGGATTTTCGGCAGGACAAGTAGAAAGAGTCTTAGGCAACCTAGGACTTAGACAAAGAAGACATAATTTGATTTACAAAGTATCCAGAAGGGAAATGGCAATCCCCATGGAGTTAACAAGTAATCAAATAGAGATGCAGTTAATTCCTTTTGAAGAAATAAGAGAGGAATTTCAAAAGTTGAAAGGTGAGGTAGCAAGGACGATGTCTTGGATTCATATTGGAGCAATCCAAATAATGATCAAGGCAACTTTTAAAGAAGGAATAGATTCATCCAAAGATATCGTAGTATGCGATAAAAGAATGGGGAATATTCAAGATGTTTTCCTGGGTACTATATCAGGAAATCTTTGTGCAGGAAAAATTGTAGGAGTTATATATCCAAGAATAGCCTACAATTTAGCTGACAGGGACTTTAGTCGAGCCTTGACGTTGCATCAAAACTTCAAGGAAAAAAGACTAATGAAGGAAGGTAATAGACCATATTCTATTACATATCAAATTTCATATGCTCTTTCTAATACTCATCATTCTGAATTATTTATTAGAAATGAGTTCATTGAAATTCCAGAGATCTTTGGGAAAGTTGCTCATGCAATATACCCAGAAAGAATCGAGTTTCCTTTAATTCAGGAAACAGACATTCAAATCCAAGACAGACCGGTTCTATACAAAGACCTTAAAATAGAACCTCGAAGGTTATCTTTTCAAGGAAACCGAATGACAAGTAGGAGATGGGACAAATCTCCTATTCAAGAAATTCCACCAGAAGAAAAAGAGTTTTCTATAATAGGAAAACTTAGATCTCCAGAAGGATGGAAAGAAGTGAAAATAGTATTCGATATTATAAGTCATCGGAACCAGTTCCCTTGTAACTCGATTTACTATTTGGAACAACATGAAAAAGGAACTTACCAAGGATTGATAAATATTGGAGAATTGGAAGTTCAAATATGTGGAATTCCAGGAAAAGAAGTGGATCAGCTCATTCTTGGCCTAGAGTTTCTGGAGGACCATAAACCATGGAAACGCCTTGAAAAAGGAATAAAGTTCATGGCAAAAGAAAAGACTTGGAGGATTCAATAAGAATTTTACGAAATGGAAAACCAAGAGAATTGGATAAGGGACAATCCCTTAATCAGATTCGAGAACTCTGTTTACAAACAGAGGAAGAAGCAGCTGTTGAAATTAGTAAGTCATGAACATGATTTACTAGATCGCATTGAAGAGGTAGAAAGGAGTAACCATACTCTACCTTCTGAAGCCTTAGGAAGACTAAAGGTGAATAGTCTTAATCGGATTACTGAGTTACACCACAGTCTGTTAAAAATGGCAGGGCCATTTAGTAATCCCTTTAAAAAATGACAACAATTCCTTTCTCCATATACATTTCGATAGGGATGTTGTATGAACAATATAAGGCTGAATACTTTGCAGCTTATATTGATTCGGGAGCAGGAATTTGTACAGCAAAAAGAGGAGTCTTCCCTGAAAAATGTGAAAAAGATTTGCCAAAAATTGCTGGACGAGATTTCTCTCGAAGAATTTTAATTCTTTGCAAAGGAATAAAACAAGCAGAGATCCTTATAGGAGGAGCAGGTCAGACACCTTGGTACAAGGTAAAGACACCACCAATCTATTTCCATGATACAGGAGCTGATATCCTGTTAGGAAATAACTTCTTACAAATGTTTAAGAAGTACACACAAGACAATGAGTCAAGAAGACTTATGTTCACTACAATTTGTGATCATAAAATTATCGTTTAAAGACTCAAAGTTGCTTTTTATCGACAATTGCCGATAATATTTCGCAGTCAGAGTGGTGATAAGGGACAACTTTTTCACCCAAAAATGAAAGATCCAAGAAGGTTTGGAGAAACCATGTTGAAAATAACAATAGAACAAGAACTCCAAACAGAGGATATGGAACTTCTCAAGGTAACTCTAAATCATAGAGATATAGAGTTAGAAAATAAGGTATCCCTTGAAGATGTCAAAAAGAGGCTCAAAGAAAGTTATAATGAGCATCCTTTGGCATGGTGGGATAGAAATCAACTCAAAGCCAGTCTTACTCTAAAGAAAGGCAAAGAGTATAAATTCATCAGATATAAGCCTATCCCGATGAACATAACAAATCAAAGGGATATGCGAATGATTATCAAGGAACATTTGGACCTTGGTCTAATCAAAGAAGGAGTTTCACCATATAGTAGCCCAGGTTTTCTGGTCAGAAATCATGGTGAAATAAAAAGAGGGAAACCCAGGTTAGTTATTAACTACCAATGTATTAATAAAATCCTGAAGTTTGACGGGTACTTCATACCTAGTAGAGAACATCTATAATTAGCTGTGTACGAAATGCTAGAGTGTTCTCAAAATTTGATTGTAAGTCTGGATTCTGCCAGATAAGAATGGAAGAAGGCAGTAAGAAATTCACAGCCTTCTCTACTCCACAAGGACACTATATTTGGGAAGTTATGCCTATGGGATTGGCTAATGCACCCCAGATATTTCAAAGAAAGATGGATAACCTTTTTAAAGATTATTTCAACTTTATGTTTGTTTATATTGATGATATTCTTATAGCATCAAAAAATATAGACGAACACGTTAAACACTTAGAGATTTTCTATAAAATTTGTAAAAAAGAAGGACTGGTGTTATCTGAAAAGAAAGCAGTCATAGCAACAAGGAAAATTGAATTCCTCGGTATTGAGATTGATGAAACTGGAATAATTCTACAACCCCATATTGTGGAAAAGGTAAAAAATTTTCCAGATAAACTCAAAGATGTAAAACAACTCCAGAGTTTTCTTGGAGTAGTTAATTTTGCAGGGATGTTCATTAACAATCTAGCAATGTACAGAAAGGTGTTCAGTCCTTTGTTAAAAAAGGATGCTAGGTTTATATGGACCGATGACCATACTAAAGGGGTAAACCAATTAAAAGAGATATGTAAGAATCTCCCAAAAATGGCTATACCCGTAGATGAAGATAATCTGGTATTATTTACGGATGCCAGCGACGATTGGTGGGCGGCAGTCCTTACCAAAATCACTCTAGATGGGGAAATACCATGCAGATACTGTAGCGGTCTTTTTTCAGAATCTGAGGCCATTAGATGACATATCAACGAGAAGGAATTTTATGCGGTTAAAAGGGCTTTTGAAAAATGGCCATTATTTTTACTTGCTAAAAAATTCACTCTGAAGGTTGATAACACCCAAGTAAAAGCTTTCCTAAAGAATAAGATTGAATCTAAACCTGAGAAAGCTAGGTTATTAAGATGGCAAGCATTATGTCAAAATTATATTTTTGATATTGTTATTATTAAATCTCATGAAAATATTCTTGCAGATTTTTTAACAAGATATGGAAGGCAGTGACGTGGATTCCATCCTGAAAATGCAGAGGCATCTCAGGGAACACCTTGGGTTGCTTCAAAACGAGTTCAACCAGTTAGCCATTAATGCTGAAATGGCCGGCAGGTTACAACAAGCTGATCGGATCAAAGTATCTAATCGAATTACAGGATGTATGCAAGCTCAAACACAACTATGGGCTGCTATTCAAGGGCCAATTGTGAAGGCTATAGAGAAACCATTGGTTTCTCATAAACAAGATATACTAAAACCATTGGTTTTACAAGAACAAGAAATACAACCACCGGTTGTGAAACAAGATGTTGAGGAATCTAAAACTCAAGAAACAAGAGCTAATCTATCATCAGCCTTTGATGATCTGGATGTTGCAACAATTGATGAGGATAACTCATCAAGTCAACCCTCCGCCTCTGGGGTAAAAGAGGAAGAGATCAATCTTAGGCCCAACAATGACAAGGGCAAATCTAAGATTGATACTAATCCATCTATTATTTATCCATTCCAGGTTTATCAACAGAAGTGGGAGAAATTGAATACAAGGAATGAAATCAACCCGAACACTTGCAGGGTTGATGTTGCAGGAATATATCCAAGGGTTTGGCTAAAAAACAATGTCAATCCTAAAGATGTAAAACTCTGGTATGAATTTGGGGCTTTGGCCTCAGTTTATACAACGTCACCAAGCTTTCTGGAGATATCACAGTTACCAAAATGGATTCAGGAAGCAGTCCAAGAAACATGGGCAAATAATGATCATTTGTCCAGAGGAGATGTGCTTGAGTTATATTTTTTCAATGCAGCTCCAGAACCAACAATGAAAGGATCACAAGAACCCTTTAATTTTATCAAGCTGAGGAGACCTGATATAAACAGTCATAAATTTATCAAGGATCCTAAAACTGAAGAAATACCCTTGGTGTCCACTTTCGGGGAAAATAAGATCTCAACCAGAAGGGCATGGGGTATTTGGGTCTGTCTTACTGAGATGGACAAAGTCAAGTTTCCATTCAAATTTTATCAGAATTCTGTGAACGGATCGTTCCTGTTGAACACAATGACAGAAAAAACTACAGCATTTGCCGAAGAACTCTTCGAAAAGAAGAGAAATCTTTTGTGGAACAACAAGCTGCCGGGAAGTAAAGAAACTCGCCGAAAATTTTGTAACATGGCTCATATTGGACGATGGTCAGAGAATATCTGCCCAGAATGCCCAAATCAGAAGGAGCCAGAATTTGGAAAAACCTTTAGACCCTGAACGGATCGAAAGGATTTTTTCGAGACAAGCAAAGGTGGACAAGGACCACCAAAGATGCGTTTTCACAGGGGTCTACTTCAAAAGCAAAAGATGCCCCGATAACAATAAAGCAGACATGTGAGGAGAATAAAGCCAAAAAAAAGTGGCAGGCATGTGATTCCTCCACTAGTAAAAGATGCCATCAATAATGGCATAAAGAAATACAAGACAACAGTAAGATTCCCTGAAGTTTCTCGGTGAAACGAGTGGAACTACAACTATAAATACAGACATTTGAGGAAGCTGAAGACATCGATCATTCCCTTCAGTTTTCTTACGAATAAAATTGTTGTAATATTTCTCTTTCTATTGTAATAAGTTTTCGTTTATGTATTTCAAGAACGAGTCTACTATGAGTAGCTAAACAAGTTGTCTTCTCCTCTTCAAAGGAGTTGATTTATGTAATAATATTATGTCTGAATAATTTTTCTAAAGTCTCTCGTTCTTTCATGTTCATATTTTATAATTAAATTTATATATCATACGCCTTAAGGTAGAAAACAAATTAAGGCTGTGCTGGGTGTTGTTGAAGGAGCTTGTGCAGAAACCATCTGTTGCGACTGCGTGGTTGGAGTGTGAGGAGCACTTCGTAAAACTCGGCAGGTATGACCCGACGACATTATGGTCAAAGAGGTATTTAAATTTGATTCACTTTACGGAAGCATGTTGGACCCTAATCTAAAGTATATAGGCTGGAAACCTTGCGCAACCAATAGTTCTTCACGACATGAACTGGTTCGATAGGTAAAACAACGCCAAAGTACAAAAGATTAGTTGAATACTTGTTTAATCAAAATTGGGGACCATTAAGGAGTGCAAACTAAAAAATTTGAATGTAGGGAGTTAGGAGAAATTTATGTTTAGGTTTAGGGATTTTAAAATAATTACCCCAAATTTTATTTACTCTGTCAATTTTGATAATTCTTCAGAATGAGAACGACTGTGATTACTTCGTTCAGCAGCACGAGGAACATTATGGTTAATTATCAATTTTTTTTAAAACCCATTAATTAACTGAATCAAAAGTCACCCGCACGAAAACTTAGTTTATATAATTTAATCCTAATTAGTTAGTGCCACTTTCTTTAGTTAATTTTAAAACAATTAATTTTCCAGACCTATCCAAAGAAGATTATGACCCGATTGATTAAAGCATAACCACACCACAATGCTTTTCTTGATCTGTTGATTAGCTATTGGTGATATATATTTTTTATGAGATAATCATCGTTATCCAAAAAATTTTCTTCTTAAACTAATTGAACATATTTAAGTGAACATGCCTTTTCTTTTCTTCTTTTAAACAATGCTTCCCTCCTGATTCCTGAGAAGTGGGTATCATAGTGGAAAAAAATATTTTTTTTTTCAGGTTAATAATGAGTTTATATTTTATAATTTTTAATTTGTGTTTTTTTTAAATAAAATTTTTGATTATCTTTTCTTGAGGAGTTCAGTTTCAGCTTATTGGTCGGAAGTTGTTTATGCGGCGATCGGAGATACTGATATGGATTTTTGGAATATGTAAGTTTTCATGTTTATTACACGAGTATTATCTGACAGCTACGATAAACTCCGAAAAAAAAGAACAAAAATGAAAAAAAAATTCAAATTATAATCTTATAGAATAAAACATTTGAATTCACTGTTAATACGACCAAAAATATTCTATTAAAAAACATAATAAAAAATTACAAATTACAAACGAGAAAAATACAATGACACCTAATATAGTTCACATATTCATGCAAGTAATCTTAATTATATATATATAAAAGGAAAAATAATATTATTATATACAGTATCCGTGGTGGAATACAAGTTATGCAACATAGGATTAATGAATCTGCTACTGTGATTGGTGAAGCATTAAATATGAAAAGTTTATAATACATATTCTTTAAAATGAGAAATTTATAAATAAATTATAATAGCTTTTCACTGACCTTGGTCAAACACGTGTTGTCATGTGAGCAATTGTAAAATGAGTCATAATCTAATTAACAAATTAATAATTAACCTTAATGGCACCATTAAAATACAATTAGACTCGCTAATTACATCATGCGTGACATAATTCTTCAAGAGATCTCGCTTAATATAATCCTTAATTAATTGAACATTACCCTTTGAAATTACGTCATGCATGACATAATTTCGAAAAAGGACAATGTATTAAAATAACAATATTTATAATATAATGTAACAATGTGTATTCTCTCTAGATTTGCAAACTACTCCAACCTGTCAAATTTATGGTTCTATTATTAAAATATATCTCCCATTTCAATACATGGGCGCCTTCCTCGCCCCGTGCAACAAGATCAGGGAAGCTCTACGATTATTTATACATACATAATATATGCACACACTAAGTGAATAGATATTACTTACTACTGAAGTGACGCTCGAGTTGAAAATATTTGAATTATATCATTATTATTAATTAGGTATAATTTTTGATAAAATAATATAAAATATTTGAATTGTACGGTACATATCAACGTCTATAATTTTTGATAAAGTGACAAATACTTAATCATTAATAATATATCTAATCTGATTTTTGTAATCTATAAACTTAAAAATAATACTTTATATATCAAATTTATCTCAAATCCAGTATGGCATCCCATTATCGAAACGCCTTAATTAATTAATGTAATTCTATCATGACTATTATTGTAAAGATAAAGTAAACTAATTGTCCTAAGAGTTAGGTATTAAATGCAGATGTCCAGGCTATCAGCACTAAACAGCACGACTAACATTTGGAAGGGTCAAAATTTGATCCAAATCAAAAGTGACATATTAATAATTATAAAATTTATATTGATTTTTTATGATCACGTACATACAACTCATCGTTATCAAGCAAATTTTACAAAAATTGTAACGCATGATTAAATAATAATAATAATAATAATTTCAAGCATTACTGAGATAATATTTGAGGTGGATTCGGGGTAACTTTTTCACTAGTAAATTACTTCAGTAATTTTTTAAAATAAAATCTTCCCTTCTTTATTTGTTTGTTAATGCAAATAGTATTAGTACTACTATTGACACGATTTTTTTGGTTACTTTAACAACTTCAATATTGAACCGTCATTTTTATTGTGGAACTTTATAAATATATAATTATCGTTGTCTTCGTTTTTCTTCGTTGGAGACGAATTAAGAATATTGAAAATGATGTGTAAAAGTGATGACGGATTAAAAGGATGTTTGTCCAATTGTAGAGGGAAATATTGTCGAGTAAAAGCACGAGGAACTTAAAAATCCAAGAAAATTTGACTAAAAAGCCGAGAAGAAAATTTCAAAATAATCGATGAAAAATGCCATTATAATATTATATACATACCATAATGAGTGGCCCAACTGCGTTAAATAACATAATACAAATAATATCTAAATTTAAAATATCAGGAAATTTCAAGAAGATAATTAATATAATATCCATATGTAAATCTATTTGAATGTAAAAACAGATTAATTCTGTACTCAAAAAAAAAAAAAAAAACAGATTAATTCTAACAAAACGACCTTTAAAATTAATATAAATATATTTCGTGTCAACGAGGTACCATTATGCATACTTATTTAAGACCGATCAATATATTAATAAAGAGAGGAAAATGTGACAGCTTAGCAAACGCAAGAAGACAAAGAATACTTTTTTGGAGTTTCGTATATTTTTCTTCTCGAAGATAACTTGTGTTTCATGTGAGATGTTGAACTATAATTATCTTATAAGATATTAATCGAAAATCATTCCCCAAATTATTTTGATTCATTGTATATACCTCCACTCCTTTCATTTTAATTCTCTAGTTATTTTCATTCTATCATAATAGAATACTAACATATCACGCTCATAAGTCATATGAACAGGTAAAAGATTCATATATATAGGACCTAAAATTTTCATATCATGCTCTTACAAACCTATCATTAATTCACGAGAGGGAGACTTTTCGAGCAGCAATTTATTATACCATGTTTCACGTTGAGGGATTTTCAAATTTAAATAGTTTCACCCATTTAAAAATTATTATTCATTTTATTTTCTTGCATATTTAATTAAATTGAGATTGAGATTCTTCCAACATATATATGCGTGTGATTTTAATAAGTTTGGTCTGATAATTATAACAGAAAACTTTACCCGACAAGAAGCCCCCTGAGATTGGTTCGTTTTAATTACACAAACTTCTAGGTTATTTTACTCGAAGATCGTAGAAATTACATGAATGCATGTGCAAGAAATTTTTTATAAAATTAGAATATCATAAGGGAACTGCCTTATATAACACATGGTAGCATCATCATATATAATACATATTGAATTATTGATCATCAATAAGAGAATCTCAATCCGAATTCATGTTAATGCAGAATATAATGTTTAAATTCTTAGTGCAACCTGAGAATCAAGAATGATAATATTTTTATTAAAAAAAAGTGTTTTCTCTAATAAATATAAATTTGCAAATGATTACTTTTGAATTTTTTTTATAAATCCAAATTGGTGAATATTTTGATTCCGGCAATCAAGACAAGAACCTTTTTTTAATGCTTCAATTTCTACAAATTATTTCGATTTCACCAAAAATAAAAAGAGCAATGCTACATATACAACCAAATTTGTACATCAATTTGTACAACACAAAAAATTCAATACAAAAATTTTATTTATCAAAATCTCATGATAAATTGAATCTAAAATATCACGATATAATAGCAAAATCTCACGATATATTTGTTGTAAATATCGCTGTACACGATATATGTTGTACCTCTAGCATTATTCAAATAAAAAATAGGTAACCTTTTGATTTTCTGCCAGTATTTTACTCAAATTATTTGATTTTACCAAACAGGGCCGGGTAAAATGAACACATTGGTCTGGACTAACCAGTCAGAATAAGCTAGACGGTTTGGGCCAAAAGCCCATGAAACTCATAAGCCCACGCATGTGAAGTCCAGTTTTCTTTTTCTTGCAAGTTGCAACCAATCAATCCAATCGAAACAGAGAAAAGAACAGTGATGCTGCATGCTTCACAAACAAGTTCAGCTAATTAAAACAGTCTATATATCCCGAAGAGTATTTTGAGAGATCTTATTAATTATGTCTTCATCACAAAATACAAGCATAACATTCATTCATAGACAAGTTCGAACGGACCGGGTCGGCCGAACAAATCCAGTAAACCGATCCAGATAAACCCACACGAATACAAGCACAAATATAACAAACTTCTCGGAATTCAATCGAGCAAATCAAAGGTGGTGAGGCCCGATCCTCCGCCGCTATGAAGATAAGGATGTTGATTAGCCGGGAGGCGTAACGCGACCATTTGATGACCTCCATTCGTAAATCCAAGAACAGAATTATAGTCCCCTTCGTTATCAACTAATCCATAGTGTGGATCATCGTGTCTTGAATCCTAATATATGTAAAGCGCCACATTTAAATCATAATATGATCTTATTTTATACAATATATGTAAATAGAGAATCCTAATATATGTAAAGCGCCACATTTAAATCATTATATGATCTTATTTTATACAATATATGTAAATAGAGAAATAAAATGTAAAAGGTTCGCTTACGAATTCAAGAAGTAGGTTTCTGTGAATATCTTCCACATTCCTTAACTGAAAATACACAAATAGTAAAAAAAAAAAAAAATGAATTAGGACTCAAAATCCTACAAAATCCTTCATATGACCAGAAGATGGACAAATGAAAATTATGCAATATGTACATACCTTTTTCTTGCCAGTCTCGATCTGGTTGCCGATAACTTTGTACTGCGATATTGGTTAAAGAAATTCTCAATTAGCACGGTTAAAGTATGTCAAAGAAATTTATGAAAAATATATATATATACATCCAGTACTCTTCTATTGTAAAGTATTGGGATCGATCGAACATCATTAAGACAGGATTTGGACTCTTAGAAAATGAAAAATATAAAGATAAAATGCTTCTAATATATATATATATATATATATATGTTTAACAACATGTAATTTTATTTGTTCGAGTTCGCGGTACACTGGTAAATTATATATATCGTCTCTAGTTCATGTCCAAAGAGTACTATATATATCTGTGTAGATACACACACACATATATATGTATGATTCTGTAATAAAAGTATTTGCAGTCTATAGGTCGTAGCCAGCAGGCATTGCTTCTCCAAACGGAGCAAAGATTTTACATTTTTTTAGGCCAAATTTTGGATTTAATTGCCATCCTCAATCAAGATTTAGAGAGTGTTTGCTATCACACACCAAAAAAAAGTGATTTTTGACGTTTGGCTTAAAAAATCAGTTTTGGGTGTTTCTCAAGCTCAACCTTAGAATCTGTTTAATTTAATTTAATTGAAATCCAAAAACTAGATATAGGATGATTTTGATTGTCCAAAATAATTCTACTAAATAGTTACTACAGTAATCTCTAATTTATCGAAATACTGTCAACTTTTGATTTTCACCATTTCTTTATATGATAAATTTAATAATTTCTAAAAAAACATAATTTTTTTTACAAACACTCTAATCTCGTTCATTGGTAAAAATGAAACCAGATCCCTAGATTTTGTTAAGTTTTTTTAATTTTCTAATCATAAAAATAAAATCCAAGAAATTTACCTTTCTCTCGCGAATGACGTGCAAAGAGTTATGAATATCTTCAATAAGGTTCACAGTTTCATCGTAACCCAAATCATTCACGCTCTCTCCAATCCTTCGCCTGATTATAGTTTAAACAACACGTTCAAAGATTAGCCAAGAAAATTGTCCAATTATATTCTAACAAGAAGAATTAACTCACAAACCTAATCTCGCATTTAAGATTTCTGTTAACATCCTTGAGCTTATTCAACTGCTGTTGCATTTTCTGCACATACAGATTTTTCACCACCAAAATTTAGATATTAACCCAAAGTTTTTAAAAATAATCACAAATATTTTTAACACAAAACAAAAAAACCTCATATTGAGAGCTCCAGAGATCAACCCCAACAGCCTTCTGATACTGATCGAACAACTGCTTTGTTCTAAAAAAAAAAAACCAAGAAAACAAATTAAGAAGCCCCACAAACATATATGTATAAAATAAAGAATATATTAATTAATTCCTTTCAAGAAACAAAAAATGTTACGTACGTGAAAGAGGGGCTGATGTACTCGTGAAGCTTCTGAGTACTGGAGATCATGATAATGGAAACCTTAGCATCACAAAGAACAGTAAGTTCCTGCGCTTTCTTGAAAAGCCCATTTCTTCGCTTGGAATAGGTCACCTGCCTGTTCGTTTGGTTCTCTATTCTCTTGATCTGGATCTTACCACGAGCCATATTCTTTATTTTCTTTTCCTGCTACCTAGCAACCTCTGATTTTTTAATTGGAACAAGAATTTTAAGAATGAATCATCTCTGTTAGGAAAGCCGAGTGGGTATTGAAGTTCCCCATGTTGCCATAAATGGAAATTTTAGCTAAAACGGTGAAAAGGGTTAGCAGAAGTTGATAAAGTAATTTAAGAATCAGTCAATTTTTGTCACCACTCACCACAAATACACAGTAGCACGTACTGTTTTTAAAGTTGAGAATAACTATTCATTCATTACGAGGGCCAGAACCAATATTAAGAGGGCCTTGATAAAGCCCAAATGAGTGGCGGCCCACTTCTTCCTGTCCAGTGTGATTGAAGTCCAACAAAAGGCTCGCCCGCCCGCCGAGATCATGAGAGCTTTGGGCTATACCCAACCCATTGATATATATATTACATTACATTAAATTAAATACGATAGATAACATGTGAGATATATAAGTCCCCACACCAAATCAGACAATGTGATTCGCAATAAAGAATCTGAGATGAAGACAAATATATTCTTAATTTTGTATATGTTCCTCATGATTTCAACATCGAATTATTGTACCTTTTAATTTAATTCGAAAGTAATGTTTAAATTTGTTTTGTTTTTAATTGATTTGCATGACATTTAAATGTTTATATACTAGGTTTTTAAGGCATTAAATTATAATTGAAGATGTTAATTAATTTATATATGCAAACAAATTAATTAATTAATAATTTAAGAAATGAAAAAAAAAAAAAAAAGACATCGTACTAGTGGAATAGACGTTAATTTTTGGTTTAATAATAATAATTATAATAGTTGAAATGATGGAATGGAGAGGGTCAACCCGGCATCAAAGGTGAATATTGTACGCAGGGCTCGAGGATGGGATCCATGAAATTAAGTACTGTCACACCTTCAATTATTCATTCTGGCTTTTTCTTCTGTTTTGGTCATTTTTCCATCATATATATTTTTCTTTATTTTCCGCCACACTAAATATATATTTATTAATTAATTCACATAAGAGTCTACCTAGCTATATATGCATTTTATTTCAAATGATATGACTCGAATTAATACAATTTAAAAGTGAATTTGTATCCAGGGTTTAAGCCAATCATATGCGAAAGATTTTGATTCATCCGTAAAACAGTAAAAAGAAGAATCAACGGGTAGAAATTAAAATGTACAAAGGGGTCGAATAGTGAGGGGGAAAAAATAAAGGAAAAAGAAGAAGAAGAAGAAGCTCCTCGGGCCCCTAAAACAGACGTACGCGATTTTATGTTATGATTTAATTTGGGGCACCATATTATTGAGAAAATGTTCCCTATTATATATTTAATTCATTCATAATATATTTTAAAAACAAAAACAAAACAAAACAAATTGGTTGATTGTTGTCACGAATTGGGGACATCTCACGTGTTCATTCAGGAAAAGTTCTTTAATTATTTTATAAAATGTTTTGTCAATGCCCGTTAGAGAATATAAAAAAGAAAAAAAGAAATTAAGCACCAAATAATTGCCAAGTGATAAAATGTTAAATTTTGTAAAGAGAAATTCGTAATCACTTTTTTTACAAAATATATTTGTAAACACTGTCTGTATATTCATATATCATTTAATTTAACCCTTTAAAAGGGCTACCTTTTCATTTTTTTAATTCAAATATATATGTTTCTGCAAGGTCAATTTTCATTTTTTTTTTTGGCAAACGACTTTACATAATTTCACCAATCGCAAAATATTTACACCAACATAGCGAAGCATTTTACTCCTATAGATCTTGTTCTTAATCGTTTTGCTTGTGGGCCTTGACTGGGCCTATACGTTCATTTAAGGATTTTTTTTCATTTTTTTTTTAAAAAAAAGCAATACACGTCCTTTTTTTAAAAAAAAAAAAAAAGCAACACAATTCTAACCACATATATAAATATGTCCATTATTTATCAACTTTTGGTCATATATTTTGTAATTTAATGTGTATTAATTAGTCGCACATTTAAATTAAGGTGACGAAACATATTTTATAACCACCAAAGTATGAGCTAATAATTTTTTTAAATATTATGTGTGCTAATAATAAAATAGTATAAAAATATCGAAGATATTATAAATTATGCAATAATAGGATCGATGATTTCTATCACAGCTTATTTTTTTAGTTGTTTCTTATAATTTATTATTGCTTCTTTGACGTTGCATCAGTTAGGTTTTAATGTCCTATCCGATGGATAGGAAGGTTGACCTCTGAATAGGACCTATATATACATCTACTAATCCCATAACTTTAATATTAAAATTTTCTAAATTTAAAACTATTAATTAATTAGTTGTAAACAAATTAAAATTGGTATCACAAGTTCACAATCAATTAAAAGTTAAATGGTTGGGGAAATATGCAAGAATCATATGGGAATTAATACAAGGCATGCACTTACAAAACGATCGAATATTGCTTATTATTGCTGGTATAAATTTATAACAATAGTACTAAATGAAATTTATATATTTAATAAATTATATAACATATTATAAATCAAGCATGTACTCAATTAAATAGTCATACTAAATTAGATTTTCATATGTAAAAGAGTATTAATGTGATTGAGTGTGACGTTTTGAACAGGGCAAAAAAAGCTTAATGATACAATACAGGCTGATTAGTCAGTGAAGAAAGATTTGGCTACTAAATATAGCTATCAACTTTGTTTCCTCATTTGGTTAATTGCCTTAATCTGTTTATTTGAATCGAGACTTTTTCCCCATAAACAATAATTTTTATATTTGACGGAGACTTTTTTCTATCGTTTCACGAGTTAATTTTGTTAAACGATATTTGTTTCGACTCGACTCATGAAAAATTATTATTTTTATATCACAAGTCTTACTTTTTACTACATATATAAATCAGTTTGATCATCTCACAATAGACTTACTATTTATGTTATCATATATGCCCCTAATTAAGTTGTCATGGAAAGTATTTAATTCAAATTAATGGAATTTTAAGGCTGATGTATGGCACTTTTTCTACATACATATATATATTCATGATTTTATCTACGAAATTCTGATTTAAGATTTTAATATAAATAAATAAAGTATTTAGAGTTTCCAATTACCAAGCGTGGATATTATTATTGGAAACAATTGTTTCAGATAAGAAAAATAAGACAATAGAGCCGCGTGTTTTCCGGTACAAGAACAAGCTGGAGATGTATAAAAGCCGTTGGATGAGTAGTGATCAAGGGCTGGGATTGAATCCGTTTGCCATAAATTTTTTGTTTTCCTAAATATCTGAAATTTGATTTAAACTTCGAGGGAAAGTGGATGTGTGTTTATGTCTTAATTGAGGTTGCAGGGGGCTGGCGGCGGCGTTTGCAGAGCTGTGGCTTCGATGTATCAGAGAAAATTTAGAATGACATTTTAGTATATTTATTGAAAAATACGTCAAAATTTTAGTTTTTTTTTTAAAAAAGAAATATGTTAAAAAATTTCCTCAAAAACATGAAAATGTTATTCTCAAACTTTTTTTTAACACATTTGAAAATTATAGTTTAAATAAATTGAAAATTTTCAGTTATTGAATCGGGACACTCAAACTCATGATTAAAAAATATCATAAATTTTACATATATCATAATTTTAAACATTAAATTTGACTACTTAAAATCTAATTGATCACCTCTATATTTTGAATTTGTGTCTCAATTCAAACTCTCTCACACACACACACACATATATATATAGAGTTCTTTTATGGTGCCCAACATTATATGCTCACTTCATGCCCACCATGTATAAGTCAACTCATTTATTGTACCGATCAACTCATCTATTGTACATGGTGAACATGAAGTGGACATATAATGTTAGGTACCATAAAAAAACTCTATATATATATATATATATATATATGAAACTCCCAACATACCGCCGTTTTTCGGTGTTGGATAACCACAAATTAATACATGTAACATCTAACTAGCTGAGATTTAGCTATCTTTAATTTGATAGGTGGAAATATATATATATATATATATGAAATATATCAAACATAATAAAATATTTAAACCGTGAATATTTAATATATGAACACGAATAATATATCATATTTCAACTGTGTAGAAATTCAAATTCCCCGAGATTTTTGGTCTGGAAATTAAAAGGCTGAAAACAGTAGAAAAAAACCTTGTCAAATGACAAACGCGCACTCACACACACACACACAAAAAAAAGACGCAGTGTGTCAGCACAAAACACTCGTCCAAATGCGCCCATTCTCCGCGCTAGCTACGTACGATACGAGTTTTTATGCACAGAAAGAAGCAACTTAGTGAAGTGAACCCCCCATTAATTATCTACACAAATCAACCCACCCAAATTTAAAACACACTCATTCACATTAATGGATATATATATTTTCTTTACTACTTTTCCATGGTAAAGTAGATGGGAGTTCTTGATATTGCTATGGACTACTGTTCTTCCAAATTCATGAGATCATTAGAATTAGCTTATAATAGATCCGGAAAATGTCTGGGTTTTTCTCGTTAGTTGGAAAGGAGCAGCTCCACAAGGATACCAACAGTAGTAGCTTTTTCCTGTTCAAAAACGAAGAGATCTACAACAAGGGTTTCGACCTATGGCAGCAGTATCATCATCTGCATCATCATCATCACGATTTTCAAGATGTGGACTTCTCTGTTAATGCTGCAGCTCCATTAAGTGGTGATGATTCTTCGAGTTACAGTTATAGATCAGCATCAGGGTTTCGGGTGACGAGGCCGGGTAGTAAAGGTAAATTAGGTGCCAACGCGGGAATGAACTGCCAAGATTGTGGGAACCAAGCTAAGAAAGATTGCTCCCATTTGAGATGCAGGACTTGCTGCAAGAGCCGTGGCTTTTCTTGCCAAACCCATTTGAAAAGCACTTGGGTTCCTGCGGCTAAACGACGAGAGAGGCAGCAGCAGCAGCTCATGGATCGCCAATTGCTGACTACTGTAGGAGCTGGGGAGGATCCCAAACGCTTGCGAGAGATTAACCCATCCGCCGCCGACGGAAGAGGTTCGACGACTTCCGCCCTTGCTTGTGCAGCTACTACTTCACGTTTTCCGGCTTCCACACAAGGTGATGTTAATTGGTTTTTCTCTCTATATATATATATATATATAGATTAAAGGGTGTGAAAAGTTAGTAGAAATAGATGCAGGGTTTGCTAAACAACTCTATTATACGATCTGCAACATGACAGGTGCAAGTGCTACATATATATGTATACAACATTTTATATAGTTTGCGTGTCGTGAATGAAATCCAACCACCACTTTTAATTCTCTACTGTTGCTGAGTAAAAATGACGCTAGAACAACATATATATATATATATTTTGAATCAAGATTGTTGCTTTTTCTTTGGGTTCATTTTGGTCAATGGCCCTCTTATGTTCTGATAATAATAGTTTCTTCCTTGCTAGGGTTTGACTTTGGACACTTTCCACCGGAAGTGAATTCCCCAGCTGTGTTTCGATGCGTAAGAGTGAGTGCAATGGATGATGCGGAGGAGCATTTTGCTTATCAGACCTCTGTTAACATCGGAGGCCATGTTTTTAAAGGAGTTCTTTACGATCAAGGCCGCGAATTCCGGTACCCTTGTGGTGGTGGGGATCAGGCGGGATCTTCCGGACAACTGCAGCGGCTTGATCTCATCGCGGCCACGACAAGCCACCCGAATGTCACCATTCTTGATCCTTCCATTTACCCCACGCCCATGAATGCTTTTCTGGCGGGTACGCAATTCTTCTCACCACCGAGACCTTAGGAAGTTGAATTTGCCACTCTTTTGATGATTCGGAAGGTTAAATTGCATGTTTTCTATCTAACTAATTGAACCACAAGAGAGTGTACTACGTTTGAGCATTGAATGTATGGAGAATTAATCCCGTGAATTTGATTAATATTCATGTTTAGTAGTGTTTTTTTTTTTTTTTTTGCTTGTTCGAATTTCTATTATGATTTTGTGCATATGGTTCATTAAATAATATTTATTTTCTCTGGTGTTATCGATGACCTTTTGATGTGGAAGGATTTGTTTTGTTATTTTGTGCAACATTTGGATGCGTGCATTTCGCATGTTCCATGTTTTTGCATCATTCTTTGGGGTGTTTTTTTTATTCTTCGTTGCCCTTTTGTTTTTGTGTTGGTTTTGAACTCGATGAAGCCTTTTTCCCTCATTCTACGTATGTTAATTCAACCCATATATATCATTTTTCCCTACTCTTTTGTAAAATAATTGAATAATAAAGTGCTCATGATCTTTTTTGTATATTTTAACTTTATATATTAACACGCACACAGCACACTGCATATACATGAATTGTGTTATTATTTTTATAATAGTTTGAATTATATTTGGTGAGCATATATTAGCTATCTATATAAATTCTATTTGAAATTAAGTTATAATTAATTATTTGCTGCATAACTTCATCAAATTATTTACAACATTTTGTATGAGTAAGAAAAATAAGAGAGATCGAGCAGAAATGTAGTATGGGCATGCAGGACTGGAGTGCTAGGATCTTGCATGCTCAGTTTAGCTAAAAGACTAGAACTAAAATGAACTTCATGTCCACTTGTCCAGCCAAGTCTTTTCATTCATTCAGTTGAATTCAAATGTCTCATTTTTCAAAAAAAAAAAATACAAATAAACTATGAATATTTCTCTTTAACCATGCTCATCCTGTGGTAAAATTGTTACATGTAAATTCATATATTCCTTGTTTCGATACATTAAATTGTCAAATTGTGGTATTCATCCCATAAGTTGTCTCAATCATATGTCGGTAGAGTGCTGACTCGATAACAAATGTTAGTGACATAACTTCTGGACATATATCAGACAATGCTTTGCAAGCATGCATGCATGAGTTCCGATTAACAAAATAAAAGATAAAAATACTAACATGTATTTCATTCACCTTGGAAACATTTTTATTGTTTACAAGTGTAATAAAACGTAAATAATGTGTTTCAATAAGGTTTTCTAAAAATATTTTTCATTTTTTATATAATGTTTTCAAGTATAATTTTCAAAGTACAATTAAGAAGTGGTTTTTGATGTTTTCAGAATAAACTTCATTTCAGCTCTAAAAACGTGTTTTATAGCATAGTTGGGAAACGTCTTTATATTCTTAAAAAAACTTTTAAAATCTTTTATAAAAATTTTATATATAAAAAACACTTTAATGTATTCGTTAAAACGGAGTCCAACTTACAGGATTTTACTAGATTTGACTAGTTAAAAAATCGATAATTTATTTGATGATTTTGGTAATTTTCTCTATGATTGTTATTCAAGACTCAAGAGCACCATTCCAACATTTTTTTAAAAAAAAGAAAGAAAGAAAGAAAGAAAAAAAACTTGTTTGCCTTAATATAATTTGGCACATATGGGTTTGAAATACGAAAAGAAACTATTGGAAGCTGGGGAATTTAAATGCTGATGCTTGTGTTTCTGCAAGTATATATATAAATGCATGCAGGTTATAAATAGGAATGGATGTAAATACTGCTGTAGTGTAAAGTACACACAATATGGTAAGATTAAAGTTGATTTCTCAAAAGGCTCGTAGGTATTGAGCCATGTGTTCGAAACAGAGAAAATTCGGAACTTTAACTATATGTATTTGAAATTTATGCAACTTTCCGAAAGTAAAATAATCAAGAGACTTTTAACATATACACACATATATATAGTACTAACTCCTATGCATGCATTTCGTGTGTACCATAATTATAGAAATATTTTTTATTGTGTATAACATGTAAGTATTATATATTATATTAAAGTTAAAATGTGTGAATGGGAAATTATGATATTAAGAAAAAAAGCTTCACGAAAAGTTAGTTATACTAAGCCCTAAGGTCTCTAATTACTTTATTAATAATATATATACATATGTATGTATGTGTGTGTAAATACGTGTATGTATCTGTTCTTAACCAAGAAACAACACATATTGTAGTTTTTGTATGATCTTTTTTCTGTGATTGTCCCCCCATTCTGCATTACTTTTTTTAAATGTATGTGCAGTAATTGTTTGCTTCAATTAGAATCTGCTGCATGGATACTCTCAAACTGGGACAAGTAGCGAAGTGAGGGATCTATTTCTTTTTTTGGTATACTTGTACTATAATGAAATAAATTCTACATCGTCAATATTTTGGGGATGAACATTACTTACGGAGAGGATTTTTTTTTTTTTTTTTTTGTCTTTTTGATAAACCAAAGTTTTAGCAGATCCTAAGCTTAAGCTAATGGTCCTATATTAGTGTATCTTGGATACAAATTAATTATAATTAATTAACCACAGTTAATTTTAGCATATCAATATTACTGATTCGGGCATTGTTCTTGTACCCCACTGGTCAATGAAATTAATTAATCTATCTAATTAACGAATTTATATTTTTGAACAATGAGGTTGCGTTAATATTTATGATTTTTATTCATTTTATGGGAAAATAAGGTTTCAAGGGAAAGATGTCTTATAAGTTATAACTATGCTAGTACTCTTTTGTCGGCAGAGTTATTGGGCCTGAACACAATATATATTCTCGTCCAAAAAAGTCACTCGTTATTTCATATTAATGTTCGAATTCAGTCCTTATAGTTATAGTTATAGTTATTATGAGTCGGGTTGAATGGTATAAGATTCATACCATGAATTTTTTTTTTTTTTTTAGTTTTTAATAGTAGAACATAAAAAAAAAAAAAAAAAAAAAAAACATTTAAACGGGTGGGGGGAAATTATCCAACAAAAGTATGTTTTACATAAAATCACAAATTCACAATCATATTTTATCTTAAAATTAAAAGTAATAATATATTTGATAGTTTATGAGAATTTTCAATTTCGTTTTTGAAAGGGAGAACGATATTTTGGTTTTGTAACTTGCATTTTTTTTTCTTTTGGTCTTGTTGTAAGTTAATTATCACGTGCATTGTTTTTATTTGCGTGTGGTACTTTATCATAGTAAAACTGGCGCAATACTGAAAATAATAACGTGACATCGAAAAAAATAGTGTCGTGATGGTGTTACTGACATGTCTGATGTCACGTTAGTATTTCGATGAAAAATGACTAAAATTGGAAAAATTATTGGTTAATTGACTAAAACAATAAATTTACTAATAAAGAAAAAAATTGGAAAAAACGGTGTAAGTTTCTGTTACAAAAATTCATTGAAGAGTTGCATTGGAATTTCCTTTGATTTCATGCATAAATTCTTCAATTTTTTTTTTAAAGATCGATATTTCACCGTGGGCTGGACTTCGGAATGCGAAATTCTTGGCCCAGGCCCCAAATAGTTACCATTCAAGGTTCGATTATTATTAATACATTAAAAAGGAACACAGATGCACCAAAAGCATGAAGGGGAAAAAAAACACCGTAAATATCCATTATGTAGTTCAATGACAACTAGTACTGTTTTTATTTATCGTTTTCGAATTTATTGGATTATGGAGAAACTCTTAAAAATATAATTTATATTTTCACTTGGTTTGATACGCAGATAAGATGATAAAAAAATGGATATGTAATACGAGTGATATTAAACAAAATATATATTAGACAAAAGTAATTTATGAAGTTTAATTAATTATATATTATTTGATGCATATGATGAATATGAATTATGCCACAAATCATCATTAAGAATGGATTGAAAATTTAAAAATCAAATCTATAATCACAAATTATAAATCAATACAAGCAGACGCTCACTCTCCGGGGCAAAATTTTGTAGAACTTTCTTATTTTAGTGCATAAGTCGTAACACAACTTGAGCTATATGGAATCTGTTTAGATAATTAAAAAAAAAGAATTTGATTTATATTACGTGGATTTGTGTAAATTCACGTCATATTGCATCTCAGGTAAATTGTTAATTTCAAGCATGTCTACGCAAAGATGATTGAAAAAAAAAAAAGAAAAAAGAGAGAACATAATAACCTTCCACCAACCGATTTAGCATGCGAGTCTCGATCGGACGTTGAAAGTTAGTTGGCGTACGAGGAATTATTTTTTTGACCACTTTGGAAGATTGAATATTTTACACATGCACCGCTTTTTCCATGGTTGGGAGTTCGAGTTCGTGAATTAGATAACTAATGATTAGGAGTTCGATTCTTTTTATTAATATTTTTTCGAACGAATATGTCACATAGAGCTTGTTTTATTATCCGTGCAGTTTATCTAACTAGCCTGGTCTACAATTATTGCATTAATCCGAAGATTTACCCAATACGTTATGAATAATAGCGATTACGGATTTTGCATCATAAAAAGAAATTTGAAAACATAATACATGAAAATTATCACCATTTAAAGGTAGAAATTTTTTTTTTCTCTTAAAATATATCAAGAATCCAAATTCTAGTGGAGTTTTATTTATTTATTTATTGCAATACCGGGCTGCCTAGTATAAGTCTATTCTCATTATTGATTTTATATATGCACAATGCACTTAATTGCTTGAGAGTTAGGACGGATTAACTCGATTTATATATTACATAAAAAAAATTAATATTTTAGTATAAAATATAACGTTGACGTCCAAGTAATTAATGAGAGACGCTGTTATGTACGTTAAAAAAAGGTCCAGCCTCATATTGTTAAACTCCTGAATGGTTATGCCAAAAAAAGATTAATAGTAATGCACACTACTCTCGTATTATACATACAATTTACCCTTTATATATGTGTGTGTTTGTAAAGTCGATCGTTTTATTTTTTATTTTTTGTTATAATATTTTGAGTTAAATCAATTAATATATTATAAATGATATATTCGAGCCACCTAAGGTGCTAATCGAACTCAATTAAATTAAGCTCCAATAAATTAATTAATATATTATAAATGATTGAGTATTTATATTAAAAATACATAACTTTTTTTGCTGGTGATTTTGTTATAAGATTGCTTGATCAAAATAGCTATGATAACTTTTCGAATAGGGATTCTTTTTGTTATTTTAGTATGTAATTATTTTGTACGTGGGCTATCATTAGATATAAATATAGAATAATTATTGTACAGTAATCAGGGGAGGCTTATGTGAAAAAAATACCTTTAGTTTTTTAAATATTGTACACATAAATTATTATTATTAGAAATAATAAAATATCATTTCTACGGTTAACCAACAATCCAAGTTTAAAAAGTGAAAAGTGATTTTTTTTTTTTTTTTTTTATTGTAATTCATCTTTATGGCTCTTTGATTGTACTCCAACCAAGTAATCACCAATTAATCGAATAACAAATCGATATTTAAACAATAATTTAATTACTTATATTAAAAGAGATATATCGTATTTTATCTAATGAGTTCTTTTATTGTGCCCAACTCTATATACCCAACTCCATGCCCACCATGTACAATATGTGATAAGTCAACTCATCAATTGTGTTGGTCAACTCACATATTGTACATGGTGGGCATGGAGTTGGGCATATGAGTTGGGCACCATAAAAGAACTCTTTATCTAATATAGTTATTATTAATTATTTTCAGAAAGTTTCAACTCGTCAAAAGATATATATTGTAAGTTCACTAGTAGAAAATATGAAATATACTTTGCCAGTTTTTACTTCGGCAATTAATATTGCCGAAGTAATATATATCTATTTACTTTGAAAATAAAATTAATGAAGTAAAATTTATATTAGACTTCGTCAAATAAAAAACCCGGGCTTCACTTAAAATTTTAAGTTACATTTTACTTCGAATTATGTATTTGATGAAGTAAAAAAAACCAAATTAAATTTAAAATAGATAATCGGTAAAGTCATAGGTAGAATCGGTTCTTTTTTCCTCTGTTTATGTCGCCAAACCCATTCTCTTCTTCTCTCCCTTTAGGGTTCCTCTCTCGATCTCCATTCTCGATCTCCAATTTGAGGCCAGATCCCATCGGTCCAGCGCAACTTCGGAGAGGTCTACTGTGTTAGAAAAAGGTTTATGGTCCTCTTGAAAAGGATTGTATTGGTTTTTGTTGGAAATCTGTGGAGTATACCTCAGCATCGATTTCCAGATTTTGAAACAAAATGGTATTGAAGACACCGGTTATGGATACTGTCACGTCGCTGCAATTTCTCATACCACGGGAACAAGATGGGGGCACGGGGTCAGGCAGCAGAAATAAACCTCTTTTAAAAATGGGTACACCTACTGGTGGTATTTCGAAGGATCAGTTTCAGATTGCTGAAGTCTTTTTGGTTTTTGGTTCACTGCTGCATTTATTTTGTTTGTTAACAATGAATTTCGCAGGGGCAGTCTAAAGGAAGCCTCAGTGCTGGTACAAGATATAGTGAATCTGAAGTTGATACAATGTCCCAAAGGTTCAAGTTTGAAGAATTGCCAGAAACATGGTATACTTTGTTTTTTGAGAAATATAAAGCAAGCAAATCATATAGATTACTGTTAGGGGATAGAGAATCAGATAAGCGAACACCTGAACAGATGGCCACGTATCTTAGAGTACTAGAGAATCACAAAAGGAGGAGAACAGTTTTTAATGATGCGCCGAGTTTGCGATCAAACATGGTTGCAGTTGACAGTAACACAGCTGATGAAACAGTCTTTTTCCCTGAAACCATGTTTACTTTGAATTGTGTCCCTGATAGTGCAGTTCTGCAAAGAAGTGCACTGGATAACTATCAGAAAGTATAATGGGGAAGAGTTTTCTCCCTAGGTATATATCATAACAATTTTGGTGCTAATATCCAACTTATCTTGCATTTTGACAGCTTATTTTGTTTTTGTCGTGATGTTCATGAAACATCTACTACTAATAATAAATGCGGAATTTTTTTTTTATACTAATTAAAATATATGTACACAAATGCCCATACATATATACACAAAATAATTAGATTTAAAAATAAATAACTTAAATAAAAATGCAACCTTTAAAAAATTAAAAGTCTGAGTCATGCATTAAATAAAAATGTTGTCCTAAACAATTAAATAAAATTTTGCATGCACTGAAAATATTTAAATAAAAATAAGTACTAGTACCAACCACTGAAAACGAATAAAAGAACAACATGTTTAATATTTCATAAAAACTTAATCATAAAGACTCAGACGACGGCCCCGGGGGATCACTGCATGTCCGCTCATAGGTCCTCGCCTCCGGTGGGTACTACGTCCTCTACGTACTCACCTGCACCATACCAGTGTAGTGAGCCTATAGGCCCAACATGCTAACATAACAAGGGTTTAAAATAATTTAAATCACTTTAATACTAATACATAACATATACATGAATGCGCATGCTTAAAATATCATGAACATAACATAACTTAAATTAAACTTGAATATCATAATAATACATAAACATTGTTGAGCAAAGTATTTTCTAACATCGCATGGTTGTATCCATAGTGTAACCTTAAATCATACATTAAATACTGAACAGCGTGGAAACCAATGTACGTGGCGGTGACGAATCACCTCTTAAATTGGCAGTAAACTGCCCTTCAATAGTTCACATATGGGGACGAATCCCCCTTAAATTGTCACACTACTTCAACTTCCAACATAAAATATTTTCTTTTGCTCAACCTTAAACATTTAATCATGCATAAAAAATTATTTCATGAATGCATGTACTTAAATAAAATGTGTGTCCTTCATATATATTTACTTTAATTTCATACTATCATATAAATATAAAAATAACTTCCATGCATAAAAATAATTAAATATATATTCAGGACACATGCAATTTTTTATGGGTTGTACTGAACTGCTGGCCCTAAACTCTCAAGTTCATTTACTTAAATCTGGCCCATTAACACTGAGACTGGCCCATTAACATACTTAAGCCCAACATTACATTTCTAAGCCCAATTAATTAATTAAAGCCCATTAGCACATACTTGGCCCAATAACAACTTAATCTGGCCCAATGAGCCTAAAAGCCCAAAGACTGGCCCAATAATTTCCGTGAGCTCCAAAGCCCATAAAAATTATTGAACTAACTTAAAATAATTATTCAAGCCCATTAAAAAACTTAAATGTAGCCCATTAAAATATTCCTGGCCCAATAACAACCTATTCTGGCCCAATGAGCCCAAAAGTCCAAAGACTAGCCCAATAACTTCCATGGGCCCCAAGGCCCATAAAAATTTAGTGGACTCACTTAATTAATTTAATTAAGTCCAAAAATATTTAAACTCAACCCAAAATAATTAATTGAGCCCAAATAAATTTTGAGATTTAATTAGGCCCATTAAACACTTAATTAAACTTAAAACCTAAAAATAAAAATACCCGAGCCCGACTAACTTAACCCAGACCCGGACCAACCCGACTTGACCCACTACCATCCAGACCCGACCCAGGCCCTTGACCCGACCCGGAACCAGCCCTAACACTTAACCCGATCACCCCCCTTCCCTGCAGCTCTCGGCCGCGAGCAGCAGGTTTTGTGGCCTGTTTCCGGCCAGCTCTGGCCATCTACCGGCCGGAGATCCATCATCTACACCTAGAGGACTTCAAGAAGTTTCCAGAAAGCCAAAAACCAGCCAAAACGGAGTCCTAACGAAGGAGAACGAAGCCCTGCAAGTCGGCCCATCCTCAGCTCGCGCGCAGACGCGAGCAGTCCCAGAGTTTGGTTTCGTGCCGACGACGCAAACCATCAAAGTCCACGAAACCAATTCTCAATCTTAGCCAACATCTAAAGCTTTCAAACCTAACAAACCTGACCCAAAATGGTGGCCTGAGGAAGGAGAACGAACCTCTTTTCCACAGAAACCTAAACCTGCGCGAACCATGCACCAGAAGTGATTGCTTCGACTTTGACCCATCCAGCCCCTTTCCAACCACATCACTCAACCATGAGGACCCTAAGAACCCCATCTGAACCATGGACCAGCAGCCATGCTCGCCCATAACCATAAAAACGTGAGTATGTTAATGAAATCAAAGAACCATGTGCATACCTCCAGAAATCCGATTTGTTTTACTAAAAATTTCAATGAAAAGTTTGATGCCTACATACACACACACACATAATAACTGATATGGCACGAAAAATAGAGAAAAAATCATGCCTTGATAATTAAATCGACGAAGATAGATGCGTTTACGGGCTCCGGGACGACGAACGGACCAAAAACCTTCAAATATAGAGCTTGATCGGCTAAGGGCTTGTGGTTTTCTGTCAAAGCGTGAGGGAGGCTGATGAAGAAGGTTGGAGGCGGCTAAGGGAGAGGGAGACGCGAGTTTAGGGTAGATAGGATAGATTTTTGGTTAATTAGAAATTAATTAGGATAATAACTTATTTAGGAAGATAATATACCATAAAACAAATGTTTAAAAAACCCTAATAATAATAATAATCTGATGGGAATAGCTAAATCCCGAAATATTAAAATAGGGAATTTTTAAAATTTAATAAAAGTCATTAAAATGACTTATTTTGGCTAAAAATAAACCCTTAAATAAATATATAACTAAGTACTAAATTTTTCTTGACAAAATATCTTAAAATATTATTTTAAGGCTCGTAAACCTCATAAAATATTTTTGGCTAAATATTTTGGTATCTCGTCCGTCCACGGTCCCGTTTACGCGATCAAAACAATTAATTTCCATAAATCATGAAAATCAATAATTATGGGTTAAATGCTTAAAAAAAAAAAAAACTTAAAACATGCATAAATAATTTCACATAATTATTTAACCCATAATCTAAAATTCTAAATAAATAAAATTCCTAATTATGCATGCGAATTTACGTATTAAAAATACCGGGTGTTACAATTCTCCCCCCTTAAATTGGATTTCGTCCTCGAAATTAAAGTACTTACCCGAACAACTCCGGGTAGCGAGTCCTCATGTCTGCCTCGGTCTCCCAAGTAGCTTTCTCCTCTGAGTGATTCAGCCACTGGACTCTGACCATCGGTATGACTCGCGTCCTCAAACTGCGCTCCTCTCTAGCCAAGACCCGTATAGGCCTCTCCTCAAATGCTAACTCCGGTGTCAACTGAAGAGGCTCAAAATCCAACAGATGCGATGGGTTAGAGACATATCTCCGAAGCATGGATACATGGAAAACGTTGTGCACTGCTGCAAGCCCTGGCGGTAGAGCTAAACGGTAGGCCAACGTGCCAACTCTCTCCAAGATCTCGAATGGCCCTATATACCTGGGATTAAGCTTCCCTCTCCGGCCAAATCGTACCAATCCCTTCATAGGTGACACTCTTAGAAACACGTGATCACCTACTGCGAACTCCAAATCTCGTCGTCGAGTATCTGCATAACTCTTCTGACGACTCTGAGCAGTCCTCATGCGATCCCGAATCTGAGTCACAATGTCAGCTGTCTGCTGCACAATCTCAGGACCCAGTAAAATCCTCTCACCAACCTCATCCCAATGCACAGGAGATCTGCATCTCCTCCCATACAACGCTGCATAAGGAGCCATACCTATAGACGACTGAAAACTGTTGTTATAGGTAAACTCCACTAATGGCAGTCTAGTCTCCCACGAGCCCTGAAAATCGATGACACAGGCTCTCAGCAAGTCCTCAAGAATCTGTATCACCCTCTCTGACTGACCATCTGTCTGGGGATGAAAAGATGTGCTGAACAGAAGTCTAGTCCCCAATGCTGTGTGCAAACTCTTCCAAAACGCGGATGTGAATCTCGGATCTCTATCGGATACAATGGACACAGGTATGCCATGCAATCTAAAAATCTCCTTGATGTAAAGCTCTGCATACTGTGGCAAGGAGTAGATAGTCCTCACCGGCAAGAAATGAGCTGACTTGGTGAGTCTATCCACAATCACCCAAATAGCTGTGCAACCTCTGTTACTCCTCGGAAGGCCAACTACAAAATCCATCGTAATGTTCTCCCATTTCCATTCCGAAATAGGAAGAGGTCTAAGAAGTCCTGCTGGACGCTGATGCTCTGCCTTGACTCGCTGACAAGTCAAACACTCTGACACCACTCTCCCGATGTCTCTCTTCATCCCGGGCCACCAATACAATAGCTGTAAATCTCTTTACATCTTCGTACTTCCGGGGTGAATGGAGTACGGAGATGTGCGAGCCTCTGCTAGAATCTCAGCTCTCAACTGATCGACGTTCGGTACCCACATCCTACCACGGTACTGAACAATACCATCTACAACTGTATAAATACGGCCACCCTTGGCCTCATCTCTTTGCCTCCAACGCCGTAACTCCTCATCAGTAGTCTGTCCAATTCTGATCCGATCTCGCAGAATCGGCTGCACCATCAACACTGACAAGCTCGGTGCATGACCACTCGAGTACAACTCCAAATCAAACCTCTGAATCTCGCTCTGCAGTGGTAACTGAACTGTCAAACCCGATACCACTGACGACTTCCGACTCAAAGCATCGGCCACTACATTAGCTTAACCTGGATGGTAGCTAATGTCACAGTCATAGTCCTTCACCAACTCCAACCATCGGCGCTGTCTCATGTTCAATTCCTTCTGAGTGAAGAAGTACTTGAGACTCTTGTGGTCTGTGAAAATCTTGCACTTCTCACCATACAGATAGTGCCTCCAGATTTTCAAAGCGAAGACCACTGCTGCTAACTCCAAATCATGTGTCGGGTAGTTCTGCTCGTGAATCTTCAACTGCCTCGACGCATAAGCAATAACTTTACCACACTGCATAAGTACTGCACCTAAACCTAGCTTAGACGCGTCAGTGTACACCACTAACTCCTCGTGTGGTACTATCATTTCCAAAACCGGTGCGGTAGTGAGTGCTTCCTTCAGCTGATTGAAGCTCCTCTGACAGTCTGGACTCCAAATAAACTTCGCATTCTTCTTGGTTAAGGAAGTCAAGAGTACTGCAATAGAAGAAAAACCCTTGATGAACTTCCTATAGTATCCTGCCAAACCCAAGAAACTGCGAATCTCCGAAGCATTCTTTGGAATCCCCCAATTTTGAACCGCCTCAACCTTCGACTGATCCACTGCAATCCCATTTCTCGAAATAATGTGGCCAAGAAATGCCACCTGCTCAAGCCAAAACTCGCACTTGCTGAACTTGGCATACAAACGATGCTCCCTCAAAGTCCGCAAGGCTGTCTGTAGATGCTGCCTATGCTCCTCAATGCTCCTAGAGTAGATCAAGATATCATCAATGAAGACTATGATGAACTGATCAAGATACGGCTGAAATACCCGGTTCATGAGATCCATGAAAACCGCTGGAGCATTGGTCATCCCAAATGGCATCACTAAGAACTCGTAATGCCCATAACGTGTCCGAAAAGCAGTCTTGGACACATCTGCATCTCTAACTCGTAACTGATGATAACCAGATCGCAGGTCGATCTTAGAGAACACCGAAGCTCCTTGTAACTGATCAAACAAATCTTCAATCCTCGGCAGTGGATATTTGTTCTTCACAGTGACCCTGTTGAGCTCTCGGTAATCGATCCAAAGTCTTATGCTACCATCCTTTTTCTTAACAAATAACACTGGAGCTCCCCATGGAGAAAAGCTAGGACAAACAAAGCCTTTCTCTAATAACTCCTGAATCTGCTCCTTCAACTCTTTCATCTCGGTAGGAGCAAGTCGGTACGGTGCCTTAGAGATACGCACGGTGTCTGGCACTAAGTCGATACTTAACTCCACATCTCTCACTGGTGGAATTCCTGCAACATCCTCCGGAAAGACGTCCGGAAAATCACGAACCACTTCTATCTCTGATAGTGATTTGCTAGATGGTTCTGAGGCCGTGACAATACTTGCTAGAAAACCTTGACAACCCCATTTCAACAGCTTTCTCGCCTGAATAAGAGATATCACCTGAGGAGTACTACTACTCTGAGATGCATAGAAAGTAAACGGGTCACCTTCTGATGGTTTCACTGACACTGTCCTTCGATGAAAATCAATCGAAGCTCCATTGACTGTCAACCAGTCCATACCCAATATCAAATCAAACCCGCTCAACGGCAAAACTACTACATCTGCGCGAATGGAGTGCCCCTGTAGCTCTAACTCCAGCTCTCGGATGACACTGGTGGTAGTAATAATCTGTTCTGAAGGCATAGTGACATCATAACCACTATCAGCAATCTCAGGTGTGATGTCTATCCGTCTGATAAACTCTAGGGAGATAAACGAATGCGTAGCCCCTGAATCTAGCAAAGCAAACGTGAAGTTGCCTCCAACTAGAATTCTCCCGGTGATCAAGGAGGTATCTGGGTCTGCCTCCTCAACCTGCATGACAAACACCCGCCCAGTGGTGTTTTTCTTCCTTGGGCAGTTGTATGCCCCATTCCCTAGCTCCTTGCTGGAACTGCTTCTTGCCTTGCTGTTACCTCTGCATCTCTCGTCTCCCTTCCTCAGAACGCAATGCTCTGATAACTGCCGCCTCGTAAGTAGTGACCTCCAACATGCGAACGTCATGCTTGATGTCAGCCCGCAATCCATCCACAACTGTCTCAACTTGTCTGGTACACTCAGCAATAAGAGGCACGAAGCGACCCTCTCTCGAACTGGGTAATGTAATCCACCACATGTTTCTTTACGTAAATCGACATGCATAACTAAGTACTTAAAAATTTTCTGCTAACATAAATGCTTAAGTCTTAAACATGATACTACTAGATCATACTAAAAGCAATTAAAACTTACAGACCGGTAGCGTGGATTTCTGAGCTCGCATAGCAGTGATGACCCCACCAAAAACGCGTCTCTGATACCAATTGAAACATCTACTACTAATAATAAATGCGGAATTTTTTTTTTATACTAATTAAAATATATGTACACACATGCCCATACATATATGCACAGAATAATTAGATTTAAAAATAAATAACTTAAATAAAAATGCAACCTTTAACAAATTAAAAGTCTGAGTCATGCATTAAATAAAAATGTTGTCCTAAACAATTAAATAAAATTTTGCATGCACTGAAAATATTTAAATAAAAATAAGTACTAGTACCAACCACTGAAAACGAATAAAAGAACAACTTGTTTAATATTTCATAAAAACTTAATCATAAAGACTCAGACGACGGCCGCGGGGGATCACTGCATGTCCGCTCATAGGTCCTCGCCTCCGGTGGGTACTACGTCCTCTACGTACTCACCTGCACCATACCAGTGTAGTGAGCCTAGAGGCCCAACATGCTAACATAACAAGGGTTTAAAATAATTTAAATCACTTTAATACTAATACATAACATATACATGAATGAGCATGCTTAAAATATCATGAACATAACATAACTTAAATTAAACTTGAATATCATAATAATACATAAACATTGTTGAGCAAAGTATTTTCTAACATCGCATGGTTGTATCCATAGTGTAAACTTAAATCATACATTAAATACTGATCAGCGTGGAAACCAACGTACGTGGCGGTGACGAATCACCTCTTAAATTGGTAGTAAACTGCCCTTCAATAGTTCACATATGGGGACGAATCCCCCTTAAATTGTCACACTACTTCAACTTCCAACATAAAATATTTTCTTTTGCTCAACCTTAAACATTAAATCATGCATAAAAAATTATTTCATGAATGCATGTACTTAAATAAAATGTGTCCTTCATATATATTTACTTTAATTTCATACTATCATATAAATATAAAAATAACTTCCATGCATAAAAATAATTAAATATATATTCAGGACACATGCAATTTTTCATGGGTTGTACTGAACTGCTGGCCCTAAACTCTCAAGTTCATTTACTTAAATCTGGCCCATTAACACTGAGACTGACCCATTAACATACTTAAGCCCAACATTACATTTCTAAGCCCAATTAATTAATTAAAGCCCATTAGCACATACTTGGCCCAATAACAACTTAATCTGGCCCAATGGGCCTAAAAGCCCAAAGACTGGCCCAATAATTTCCGTGGGCTCCAAAGCCCATAAAAATTATTGAACTAACTTAAAATAATTATTCAAGCCCATTAAGAAACTTAAATGTAGCTCATTAAAACATTCATGGCCCAATAACAACCTATTCTGGCCCAATGGGCCCAAAAGTCCAAAGACTAGCCCAATAACTTCCATGGGCCCCAAAGCCCATAAAAATTTAGTGGACTCACTTAATTAATTTAATTAAGCCCAAAAATATTTAAACTCAACCCAAAATAATTAATGGAGCCCAAATAAATTTTGAGATTTAATTAGGCCCATTAAACACTTAATTAAACTTAAAACCTAAAAATAAAAATACCCGAGCCCGACTAATTTAACCCGGACCCGGACCAACCCGACTTGACCCACTACCATCCAGACCCGACCCAGGCCCTTGACCCTACCCGGAACCAGCCCTAACACTTAACCCGATCACCCCCCCTTCCCTGCAGCTCTCGGCCGCGAGCAGCAGGCTTTGTGGCCTGTTGCCAGCCAGCTCTGGCCATCTACCGGCCAGAGCTCCATCATCTACACCTAGAGGACTTCAAGACGTTTCCAGAAAGCCAAAAACCAGCCAAAACGGAGTCCTAACAAAGTAGAACGAAGCCCTGCAAGTCGGCCCATCCTCAGCTCGCGCGCAGACGCGAGCAGTCCCAGAGTTTGGTTTCGTGCCGACGACTCAGACCATAAAAGTCCACGAAACCACTTCTCCATCTTAGCCAACTTCTAAAGCTTTCAAACCTAACAAACCTGACCCAAAATGGTGGCCTGGGGAAGGAGAATGAACCTCTTTTCCACAGAAACCTAAACCTGCGCGAAACATGCACCAGAAGTGATTGCTTCGACTTTGACCCATCCAGCCCCTTTCCAACCACATCACTCGACCATGAGGACCCTAAGACCCCCCTCTGAACCATGGACCAGCAGCCATGCACGCCCATAACCATAAAAATGTGAGTATGTTAATGAAATCAAAGAACCATGTGCATACCTCCAGAAATCCGATTTGTTTTACTAAAAATTTCAATGAAAAGTTTGATGCCTACACACACACGCATAATAACTGATATGGCACGAAAAATAGAGAAAGAATCATGCCTTGATAATTAAATCGACGAAGATAGATGCGTTTACGGGCTCCGGGACGACGAACGGACCAAAAACCTTCAAATCTAGAGCTTGATCGGCTAAGGGCTTGTGGTTTTCTGTCAAAGCGTGAGGGAGGCTGATGAAGAAGGTTGGAGGCGGCTAAGGGAGAGAGAGATGTGAGTTTAGGGTAGATAGGATAGATTTTTGGTTTAATTAGAAATTAATTAGGATAATAACTTATTTATGAAGATAATATACCATAAAACAAATGTTTAAAAACCCCTAATAATAATAATAATCTGATGGGAATAGCTAAATCACGAAATATTAAAATAGGAAATTTTTAAAATTTAATAAAAGTCATTAAAATGACTTATTTTGACTAAAAATAAACCCTTAAATAAATATATAACTAAGTACTAAATTTTTCTTGACAAAATACCTTAAAATATTATTTTAAGGCTCGTAAACCTCATAAAATATTTTTGGCTAAGTATTTTGGTATCTCGTCCGTCCACGATCCCGTCTACGCGATCAAAACAATTAATTTCCATAAATCATGAAAATCAATAATTATGGGTTAAATGCTTTAAAAAAAAAACTTAAAACATGCATAAATAATTTCACATAATTATTTAACCCATAATCTAAAATTCTAAATAAATAAAATTCCTAATTATGCATGCGAATTTACGTATTAAAAATACCGGGTGTTACAGTTCAAACAGGTGAGGAAGCAGTATACGATCACGAAACAAAGGGAACAATGGACAGAACAGGAGCATAAAAAGTTTCTTGAGGCACTGAAACTTTATGGTCGAGCGTAGAGGAGAATTGAAGGTGCTTTTCTTTTTGAAATGGTGCTCTGTAAATGCATCGTTTGGTGCTTCTCTTGTATTGGTGAATTTTGAAACGCAAAAATTCTTCTAAAAGGTTTTACTGAACTTATATCAGTAGTAATATCTATGCACTTATATCTGTTTGCAGCCCTTGTAGGCAAGAATTAGCGTAATGTTGGGCAGGTTGATTTTTGTTCGTATTTTGTAGGTTTTGGACAGGTTTACAAGATCTCCATTGGTGCCGATTGTAATATTTCATGGCCGTCTCATTGGCTGGTTATTCAAGTGTTGGATGATTCCACTGCTCTTGTCATTAAGGTACATTTGGTGCTATGAATCACGAAAAATAGGGAATCTAGAGATTTAATTTTTGTTTGTGAATATATTTTATATATTTATAAGTAAGTAATCCTTTTTTTTATCAGTTTCTTGAAATTAGATCAGTAATCCTCACTTTTTAATTATGTATAAATGAATACTTTACTACTCAATCGTTTTCTTGACTTCCTTCTGGCTGCCTTCTTGGTTCTTTCTATTTCTGTAGAGGGTCAATTATTCTGAGTTGTAGTAGTAATACATTACATAAGCTGTAAAATATCCAGCGAAAAAGGGGTATATCTTTTTTTTTTTTTTGGGTAAGTAACATTATATTTCTTTACTGTTAATGGTCGGTTGCGTATTTGTGATTTTCGTTTTGTTTTTGATTTCTCCTTTTGGATTGTATTCGAGTTTTTGGTTGGTTTCTGATTTTTTCTTTCTTTCTATTAGGGGGTTAGTTGTTCTGGGTAGTTTTTTTCTTTTTCTTGTTTGGGTAAGTAACATTATATTTCTTTAATGTTAATGGTTCAAAGGTTGCGTATTTAAACTCTCATTGCAGCTTCCCATGTCCCTGGTACCAAAAGGTACCTCTTTCACTTGCACTTAGCTCAAGAATAATTTCAACAGTTGCTCAATTCAAGTCTGATATTATTCATGCTTCATCTACCGGGATTATGATACGTTTTGGCCTTATGCTACTAGTTCTGCTTGGTATACAAAAGTTTAGGGAGCATAGAATTATTTTTACTTATTCACTGGTTTTGACAATGCTTTGCAGGTGTTTGGTGCTCTTATCATTGCCAAATTACTATTGATACCAATAGTAATGTCACATCACACTCATGTTCCCTTTTTTCCCATTTTGTTCAGAAAACAATTAAAAAACTAAAATTCGTCTCTCCGTGAGTGAGTGTTCTACTGAGCTTCGAGTAGTTATTGATCCAATCCATTTTTCCTATAACTAAACCAAATTGAGAGTGCTGATAATGAATTGTTATTTTGCAGATATATTCCAAGATATACCTTCAGTTGGATTGTCAAACCAATGTGGTTAATATTGAGTAAGTGAGATATATTTGCGATTGTAATTCGGATTTTAATTTTCGTTTTGTGGAATGTATTATTATATTCACCCATCTTTTGCCAGAATTTCTGGGTAGAGGTGCCGATCTTATGCTGGTGCCTTCTGTTGCCATTGCAAAGGATCTAGAAGCTCCTAGGGTGACAACATGTGACCTTAGTTATGCTATTAGAATACTTGTCGTTTTTTTACCATCATTTTATATTACTTAGCTTGTTTTTGGTTATGCAGATAAGTGTCCAAGTAGGGCATTACCATATTATTGTTCTCCACCATTGTTCAAATTTTAATATTTTTATTCAACGTGTTGCAGGAACTTATCTTCCGAAATCTTTTGATATTGTTAAGAAACACAAACGATGCAATACATAACGTGACTAGGGAGACTTTGCTGCAAATTAATGTATGTTCATTCTTTTTGTTTATATCTTCTTTTCTTTTTAAATATTTCTACAGTCTGTTTCTTGTGTAATTTTGTTTTGTTCAATGATCTATTGATTGATGTAGCACCGCACCTCCAAAATGAGGAGGGTTCATGGGTTGAGCCATCAATCCTCCTACCCCCATGTCAATGTAAGTCCTAAATGTGGGAGAGTTATCGCAACATTAGTTCCAATGATATTCAAACTGTGTAAATAAAATTATTTCAATCGTTTGGATTTTGTGGTATGTCAGGGATGACTACAAGGCTTGAGAGCTGAATGCAATTCCAATCAATTTCCAACTATAGCTGTAGTGGCATCATATGACACATTTGGAGCTGCTCCAGTTAATTATTTTTTACTGAACATTTACCTTTCTTTTATTTTTTGTTTTTTTGGATAGTATATGGCCTTATGCCATCTCAATTCTTACAGGCATTATCCGTTGGAAGTGATAGCAATGGAAGTGGAATTGTGGCACTTCTAGAAATAGCTAGGTTATTTTCAGCTTTGTTTAAAAATCCTAAGACAAGAGGAAAGTATAATTTTCTCTTTGTCCTGAAATCTAGAGAAACTTACAACTACAATGGAACTCAAAAGATACATTTTCTTCACAAAAGGCTTACTATCCTTCACACTCGTATGTCGTCTGTTTTACCAGATTTTGATTTGACACAGAGGCTTTAATAGTGGCTACGGAGCTTGGACCAAAGGTTTCGTGAAACTATTGACTATGTTATTTGCTTGAATAACCTTGGTTCATCTAACAATGAGTTATGGATTATGTCTCCAAGCCTCCCGAGAATGCATATATAAAACAAATTTTTGAGGTAACCCTGATTAGTTTTTGTGATGTAGAAACATGGCGATTGACAGGAAGCTATCTCTATGCAACTGTGCTTCTGTCTTACTAGTGTAATTTTACAGGGTTTTTCCAGCGTGCCTGGAGAATTGAGACTAAAAGTTGGTCTGAAGCACAAGAAGATTAACATATCTAATCCTCGAGTAAGTATCTTGTTTGTTTTTGCATAGTTGGACTACAATGGCAGTCTCTGGACTAAGAATACTTTTGGCAGCAAATTTCATCTGTCAAGAAAAATTGTGTTTAAGTGAACTAATGGTGGTTTCTTTAGAAATATAATAATTGGATAAGTGTATGTAGTGAGTTCGGGGTATCTTGATGGATATTTGTTGAGTCCCAGAAGTTGTGTATTGCGTGAAACATGTCTTATTCTCAAACCATTATCTTGTGTGTTAAATTTCATTAATTTCTATATATTCTCACTTTTTCTAGATCAACTTTCAGATTTTTATTCCTAAGGCTAAAGCTGTGATGTATTCCAGATTGCATGGGAGCATGAGCAATTTTATGATTCAACATCTACAAGGTTACACATCTATCAGGTAATAATCAAACTAGATCTTTTTTTTCTACTCTCGCCGATCCAGAAGATGCGCACAAATGGTATATACATAACAACCATGACAAATTGACAAGCACAATTGCAGTTTCTACATTGAGTTTACTCTTTCCTTAATTTACTATATGCAGTTTTGAAGATCCTCTCTACCTAATTTGATCGTTTAATGGAGAATGATTTGAAACTTCTTATTCTTCTAAGAGATCTTGGGACTAGTTAGTCTTGCACCATTACCACAAACTTATCGTTAGTCATTACCACAAACTGAGTTTAATAGTAGAGTTGGTTTTATGTATTTTTATGGAACATACTCTGCAACACTGCTTTTCCATTTATTTGTTTGCTTTTATCACGCCTGCAGTCTCATAGATGTTTTTACATTCAAGTGACCTCACCAAGAAACCATAGATGTTTACTTGTTTCTTGAAAATGATTACATTCCTATTGACATTTAGCTTTTTTTTTTTTACATTTCAGGTTGCAGGATCCATCAAGAACCAATATTACAGCCAAGATCATTTTGATGAAGTTAGAAATGAATGGAGTGAATTTCTCTACTCCTATGTAGGTGTCTAAGTGTGTCATGCACGTTAGGATAATGTTTTGTTTTGTCTTTGTTAATACACTAGTTTTGTGGAAATACTTGTCGATACATACATATTTTCGGGTTATTTTGGTGGATATATATGTAGATTTATGGATGTTCGTCGTTTTGGGATGGATACTTTATGAATTTTATTAGTTTATTTTATGTTTAAAAAATGTATTTATATTGTGGTATTTTTGTATCTAAATTTTTATGTAGTAAAACATATGTTTTTACTTCACTAAAATTAAATGACGAAGTTAAAAAGAAGGGGATGTTAAAAACATCCTTTTACTTCGTCAATTAGTGAATTGTTGAAGTCAAAAAATGTCTTCTACTTTGTCAATTAGTGACATTGTCGAAGTATAAGTATATCTTTTATTTCGGTAATTTCATTAATTAACGAAGTACAAGAATATATTTTACTTCGAGAATTTATAAAATTAACGAAGTAAAAGAACATCTTTTACTTCGTTAATAAATGAAATTTTCGAAGTAAAAAATATGTTTTTACTTCAGCAATTAATGAAATTAACGAAGTAAAATATATGTTTTTACTTCGGCATCGGCCTAATGCTGGACCGGTTTTGGCTCCATGAACCGGCCAAAGACTTCGGTAATTTCAGGGCTAAGACTTCGGTTATAACGCGAAGTAAAATAGTACCCTATTACTTCACGTGACACTACTTCGATAATTATCTACCTACGACTTCATTTAATAACCGAAGTCTTTTGCGACTTTTCTACTAGTGGTTAAATATGAAATTAAAAAATATTATTTATATTTGAAATTATATTTAAATTTTTTTATCGATTATTATATATATATGTATATACATATATCTTTGTGTATTCTTTGGATTTTTTTATCTCTCTTTATAAAATTTTTGGATCCACCCTGATAGTAATTAAGGCCTCGTTTGGTTTCAAAAGTTAGGCCAAAAAAGCACTTTTTTAAGTGCTTTTTATTTAATAAAGTGTTTGGTTGACCAAAAAGTGTTTAAATAAGCACTTTTTAAAGTTAAAATTAGAGCTTTTTCAAAAGCCAAAAATTATAGCTTAAAAAGTGCTTTTTTAAAAAAATATCTACCAAATCCAAGCGGGGCCTAAGGGTATGCTGGTGTTTTAAAATTTGATATTTTCTTCATTTTGGTATGTGATTATATTTTTGTATTTTTTCGTTTGGTAGATCAAAGATAAGCTCAAACATAAATTAGACTAGCATTTTGTTGCACGCATTGCGTGCTAACTTCATTTTATAATAAAATTATATTTCATTAAAGCCGAAAAATAAAATTATTGTATTATATATTAAATACAAAAATTGGGGAGAAAAAAGTAATTCAATGAAAAAAAAAATCATAACTGAAGGAAAAAAAAAATTGAGATGGTGGATAAAAGCGGTTGTGTGTGTGGGTGGTTTTTTTTAAGTGTGTGGGTGGTTTTTTTTAATTTATTAATCATTTAAATTAACATATCAAGAGACTAAGAGGTTCTTACATAATATATATGAATAGATAATATGTTACATTATAGATCCACGGTATCTCAAATATAAAGTTTAAACGTGCATCTCGAATGGAGCACTAATTTTTCCATTTTTTAAAAAAGGTTCTGATTCAGAAAATTGAATACAAGAATCGAAATCGTTGAATTATATTTTTTCCATAAATTAATATATTATCAAATTATATAATATCTTATCATATTAGAAAAATTTTAATTCAACATTTTCATAGATAATGAAACTATAATCATATTAATTTATTCATAAGTTATAATTCATATAATTTATTTCGAATTTATATTCGAACAAACAAAAGTGATGATCGAACTCAATTAAATTAAATTCCAATAAATTTGAGACGCTTATATAATTTTTCTGTGATATGCATCCACTTTTTCTAAGATTCGTGAAAGATTAGTGGTTTGAATTTAGGGTAGGACATAATATAATTGTCTCTTAAAGCACAGGGCATGTAATCTTTGAATTAATCTTTGGTAGGAGCACTGGCGTGGGTTGCGACTTGCGAGTGGAATTAATTACTTTAGATAACGATGATTATTAGTTGTTGTCTTTGTCCCTCATGAAATTAAAGTCTAAAGTGTCATTTTTAAGATTGATTGATTGATTTTGTACAACTGAATTAAAATATTTTCTGCAATAAAGTCTCCATAAAATATGGAAGAAAAGATGTATTATTGGTGGTTCGTTCGATCCTAGAGACTGGGCATTGCCACATCCATTGAAATTATGACATTTGGCATTTTTTCCCCACCTAATCGCAATTAACAAACAACGCAAGTACGCAACCAAACCGAACTTTTGTTTTTTTATATCTACTTCTAACATATTGAATTAGTCAACACTTTGTCTTTTCTGTCCTAAGAAAAATTTTTTTGAAAAAAACCATCGAAGGGTTTTACATACGTATTTGTTCTTTTACAAAACCTTCACGACCACCAGAAATGAAATCGGTAATTGTCCCCGAGTTGAGTTTTATAATTTTCGCATGGAGATGTTCAATCTTGTGATTTTTTTTTATCCCTCTCTCGTAATTATCAAAATTTTGATAATATTATAGGGAAAATTTCTTTGGGGGCCGATGTGACACTAATGCAATGATGATTTGTATAGTGTCACGTAAGCATTTTAAAAAAAAATGATTGAAATTGCCAAAAATCGAAACATACAGGACTAAAACTGAAATATGAAAATATAGAAGACCAAATTCGCAAAATGACAAACATACCGAACCAAAATTACCTTTTTTCTCTAATATTATATGTTTCAAAAATTATAATTTCAGTTTTATATGTTGGCCTGTTTTTTTATTTTAGTCGTATAACTTTTGGAACTTTGGTTTTAGACTAGTAGCTTACATTTTTTTTGGGTTTTTGTAATTTTTTCCATCGAAAGTCACTAAATCAATCTAATATTACTTATTTAACGCCGATTTTCCCCCATAAGATTCATATGGTTAGAATTAAGTTTATATTAACATATTACAAATATACATAATCATAATAAAACGACAAGTTTTTTGCCCCGATTTTTTATTTTTTTATTTTTTTTAATTTTTTATTTATTTTTGTGTAATGAATTTTAATTTGTGTAACATATGATTAATTTTTGCGCAAATGATTTTATAATGATATAAAGAATATACATAAATTTCAGATTTTTCGTATATTTCGAGCTTTCAAAAGAAATTTTGTAACCTTAATATCCACTCAATAATTCACTAATAAGTTCAAATATTTTGAATCCAGCTCAACTCAAAATATTTGAAATTTTCGAATATCGAATATCGAACAGGAGGTCTCACACTCCACCATTTCAATTATCATCGTTAATGGCATGCTTCTCATGAGTAGACACATCAATTACCACATGCGTGAGAGACTCTGAATCGAAGAATTAAAAGTGAGCAAAGATTACATTCGCTAGCTGTTTATAGTGAAGTTCAAATATTTTTACCATTTACATCATACTCCACGTTGAGGGACGTTGTCTCCTTCATGTATGACTTCAATGGATTCATCAAGTGAAATATATTACATATTTTCCAAACAGATATTATAAGAGTTATAATAAAATATCAAACATTTAATTTTCACTCTTAATATTTCAATTATTAATGAATTATTTCATTATGAAAGATAGGGATTGGTGAGGGATAAATAATATGGAAAGACAACAAATGGTTTGGTACGGTTTGAAAATATAATCTCTGTTGGAGTACCCTCTGTATATGTATATCGCTAAGCTTCTCAACAATATTTATAACACCCTAAACAATAGCATACAATCATCACAAATTCAGCACCAATCTTTTGTTTTCAACGACACAAACTTCAATCAATAAATTTACAACTAGGAATCTTTTTTTATTTAGACAGTGTTTGCAACCTCTAAAAATAAATTATTATGAAGATTTTTTCACAAAATTTGTTAAAAGAATCTCCATAATCACTTATTTTTACACTACCTTAGTATATAAATTTATTCTTCATATTAATTCTCTAGTAATGGCAGATTCCCGCGGCGCCGTAGGTACAAGAATGTGGTTGATAGCGGAGAAATTCCAGCTGGACTTGGCTATGTTGGCCTTGCAATTTGGCTACGCAGGTTTTCATTTGGTTTCACGTGCTGCCCTTAACATGAGCATTAGCTGCAAAATTGTGTTCCCGTTTATAGAAACATACTTAATTGTCTTGTTCCTTCTCTTGCCTTTTGCCTATTTTCTTGAAAAGTAGGTCGATTTTTTTTTATTTTTTTTTTGGCATACATAATCAAATAACTATAAGTAACTTAATGGTTAATTTACTTGAAAATTAATTTGGAGTCAATGTTACCAGGAAGGAAAGGCCACCCCTTTGATGGAACTTTATCATCCAATTCTTCCTTCTTAATTGCTATTGTTGGGTACGTATGGGTATCATATTATATTCTTGCAAAAATATTTGTTATTTCATTAGTACATGCAAAAAATGGCAGGATAACTGCAAATAAAGGCTTCTACCTGTTGGGATTGGATAATACGTCACCAACACGTTTATTATGGCTGCTCTACTCAGAAAAGTAAAATCAAGAAATTTGTACAAATATTAATATTTCAAAGTTGCCAATGAGCCCTTAGCCATTGGGCTAAGGGTGAGGTATTGAGATCAATTGATCTCACGTTTGATTCTCGTTGATTGTAGGTAGTTTTTTAATTTATTTAGATAGATTTAAGTAGTTTTTTTTGTTTGAAATGAGAAAGTCTCGGGTCAGTGTTCAAGTCCCGTCGGTTGTGCGGACAATTTCATTACATTGTTATAATTGATTACTTGTAATCTTGTAGTTGTACTCTCAAAAAAATTTAATAGGGTCAATGCTCAAATCTCGTCGGTTGTGCGGACAGTTTCATTATATCTCAAATTCCGTCAATTGTGCTGGCAGTTTCATTACATTAATTGTTGTAATTGATTACTTGTAATCTCAAAAAAAAAAATTAATAGAGTCAATGCTCAAATCTCGTCGGTTGTGAGGGCAGTTTCATTAAATTATTATAATTGTTTACTTGTAATATTGTACTTGTTCTCTAAAAAAAAATTAATATTTCAAAGTTGATGTTAAAAAATGTATATATCAGGATAGAGAAAGTAAGGGTTGATAGACAAGATGGCATCTCAAAACAAAAAAAAAAAAAAAGGATTTATTTAACTAAATAACCTCCGTTTGACCATGATTTGGGAATATAACCTTCTCAATTTTTTTTTTATTTTGTTTTTGCATTTTCTTTGTATTTGAAGGTCATTTTGCAAATTTTTTTTGAAAGAACGTCATAAATCAAAAAATTTGGTTGACCAAGGTTATTTTTCAAACTCTCCCATCTCAAAAGTGGTGGGGACACTTGTCTGAAAGTATTTGACTCTTTCATTTGAATCACAATATTTAACAATTAACTGAAAATAGGGGCCTGTTAAGTGTATCTGTAAGGCCCGAGATTATTTAATTTTAATTTAAAAATATTTAATTTGAGAATTTTTGGAGTTTAGATTTAAATTCTAATATTCTTAAATTATTTAGATTGAAATTGAATTAAAAAGAAGTTTCAAGGGCCAATTTGCAAATAGTGAAGAAATGAGGGGTCAAAGTGCAATTTTTATAGCTAGTGGAGGACACTTGTCTACACATGAATCTGAACGTGTATTGTAAGCATTTTGAATCAGAATTATCAATTTCTTCAGCCCAAAATCGAGAACATCATATTCTACCTTGGAATTTTGTCTTCCAAGTTAAATATTTCAAGATCCGTGCATCCGAATTAAATTTCGGGCATAGTTCCGTGATCCTTGAAAGAAGAGCTTAAATTTGGTGTAAGTATCTTTATGATTCAGGATATTTCGAAATTGTGTGTGTGAAGAACTCAGAATTTGAGTATGGATTTATGTTCTTGAGATTCTATGTGTTGTATTATCGCAATCGGGTCGAAGATTGGATGCCGTTTCTATTTCTTATGAATTTTTCAGCATGTATTTCGAAATGGTAGCTGCTGATATGCTGGTATATTGATGTATTTTGGCTGGTATATCATGTATTTGAAGTAGATATGAATGATAGATTGGTTGGATTTCAGTTTCGATTACCGATTTCGTACCGTTACGCCGTCGGTTTGAAAAATGATTAAGTTTGAGTCTAGATTGTTTGAGCTGAGTATGGTGTGAGTTCTTGCTGATGTTCTTAGACATGTTTGATGTATTTTCAGATTGAAAACAGGGGACTTCAAGTTAAGAATCACGACTTCGAAACCAATCGACGGAAGAACAAGGTTTGTGACTTGTTAGCCTTGAAGATTGAGAAGAGAATGAGCAGATTTTGATTGTGTTCTTGTTGTACAGCTATATCAGATTTGAAGAGCTTTGAAACCAAGTTTGAAAGGTATAAGACAACCTTTGAATAAGGGCTTGTACATTCAAGAGATTTTGCTTGAATGCCCTTTCAAAACCACATACTATGTGCTTATATGTGTTGTATTTGCACATTTACTTGCTTGTTTGACTTAGCTTGTTATTAGTTGGCTTTTACTCTTATGCTTCTAGATTTTGATGCATTCATCTTGAGCCAACAATCCTTTGAGATTTGAAATGGCAGATTCGCCAAAAGAATACGGATGTTTGGATATATATAAAGGAACCTAGGAGATAGATCAACTCCTATGGTTAGAAACTTGATATAGTATGCCAAAGTCCGGGAAAAGAGCTCAACGCCACCCCGAAAGGGAGAGTAGGTGGGAGATTTGTTGTGTTCTTCTTCCCCGGGATCCCAAGAACTGATATAGAACTTGATAGCAGATTTTTAAAATCATGCATTGCAATAGATTGGTTTAATGCTTGTTGAGATGTTTATATGAGTATTTCTTTGAACTATATATTATGCATGATCTAGTTGTTATATACGGGGATTCAATTCTCACCGGAGATATCCGGCTACTTCTATGTTTGTATGTGTGCATGGGAATAGATGGGGCGAGTACAGGACAAAGAAGGTTGTAAAAAGAACGAGAGCAAGAGTAGCATGTGGTGAACTCGGGTTTATGCAGTAGAGTTGATGTCAACCTTTGTATTTAGATCTTGTCTATGTTTTGTTATAAACACTTGCATATAAAGACTTGTATGAATGGCAAGAATAAGAACATTTGAGCATATAGATATGTATGTTGTCAAGAACAAGAGTATGTAAGATCTTATGGTTGTATGTCAAGTTCCTTGTTTAGTTACTTGGTTAGTTCATGGATTTGCATGTTTTCATCTAGATTTTGATGTTAAATTCATGCTATATATGTTTGTCAGTGTTTGAGGATCAAAACAGGGACAAAGACATCATTTTTCAGCTGTTTGGAAGGCAAATCAGAGGGCCAGGCGCGGCCGCGCCTAACCAAGGCACCTTGGGTGCCTTGGACCGAGCCCTATGCGCGCCCGCGCCACATGAGGCGCGCCCGCGCGTCAAGGTCTACTAAAAAAAAAAAAAAAATTTGTTGATCGTTTGCGACGTGTTTTTGCGTCGCCAAATGTATGGTTTTGCGTTGCCAAATGTTCTGTATTATTTATTTGATTTTTAAGCAGATTAATTTTCTGATTGAATATTTTTTGTTATTAATCGCCCTTTAAGATGAGATTAGCATCCGAGGTCCCCACAGTATCAAAGTTCAATATATTTATGACAGCTTATTGATTCAGAATTAAGAGAATGTTTGTAATTTCTAAAAAAATATTATAAATTTTGAAGGAGTTTAATTAAAAAAAATAGTACTAAATTGAAACGCGACATCGACTCAAATACGTAACATTAACTTCTCGACAATGTTATATCGAATTAGATATTAAAGAAATCTAATTAAGTTACCCATAAAATATGTAATAATTTTTCCCTTCGAAAGAATCATAGAGAATTTAGAGGGTGTTTGGCTAAGCTTATTAAAAAAAACTTATAAGCTCTTAGAGCTTAAAAGCTGTTTTACGAGCTTATAAGCTGTTAGAACTTATTTTAAAAATAAGTTGTTAAAGTGTTTGGGTAAACTTATTTTAAATAACTTAAAGATGTTGATATGTTTGGTATTATAAGATCTTTTATTGTCAAAATTACCAAAAAGGGTATAATTCTATGAAAATAATATTTTGAGTTATACACATACGAAAATAGTTTTAGAATAAACCTATATTAAAAAAATAAAATTGTTTTAATATTTTATATTTAGAAAAATTTATGTGATTTGTAATTTTTTTAAAATAATATTTAATATTTAATAAGTGGAGGATAAGATAGAGATTTATTAAAATATTCAAGGATATTTTAGAGATATGAAATATTAAAATAAGATCTTTTTTAAAAAAGTACCTTCCCCCTTACTTTTTTAAAAACAGCTTATAAGCTGTCAAACAGCTTATTTTGACAGCTTATAAGCTGTTTTTTAAAAAATTTACCAAACACATTTTCAGAGCTTAAAAGCTCTAAAACAGCTTATAAGCTGTGTGAAAGAGCTTTTAAGCTCTGCCAAACACCCTCGTATTGGAAAAGATTATTTTAGCATAAAATCCATTAATCATGCAATCTATGATTTCAAAATGGTAAGGAAATCAATTATAGATCTAAATATTAATTTCCGTTGACGTGATATTATCAATTATTCATGATTAATTCGTCTTTCTTACCATATATATATAATAAAGCCACATGATCCGCCATTGGGATGGTGGAATACATATACGTACACTATATATTTAGTTCAAAGTTAAAAACCTCAATTACTGTCACGCCCCGAGATCGGAACGTAGCATCGGCGTTGTTAACAATTTTAAATCGTAAAACAACAAGCCTTGTAGTATAAAAATAGCCTTCAACCAGTCTTTTACAAATCCATAAACGTCTTTACAATATCAAAACATAACAGTAGCGGAAACGAAATATAAAGATAATAAAACTAGTAAGACTGCTAGCATTTTCATCATTCTAGACTTGATCACCAACCCCAGAAAGTGTGTTGCTCATCATCATCCAATTGCTCTTCGGTATCTGGGAAGGGAAGTAAGGGGGATGAGTGTTTTGGGAAACACTCAGCAAGAGGGGGCCAATCGTACATGCAAATGTTGAATACACATATATATAGGAGTTCGAAGGGAGCATGTTCCAACACATGTCGCAACATAAATCAAGACAAGGCAAAACTTGAAACTGAGCATCAATACATATCATGAATGGAACATAAACTTAGACATAGCACTGTTATTCATCTCGTTAATCATGGCTACTGATCAGTCCCTAATTTTTACTCCTCTAAGGGGGCGAGGCCATAAACGGTTATTATAACCCACCGCATCAGGGCCATATAATATCTTATCATGTTTTCAGAATTCTTTACCACTTCTTAAGTCGATTTCTAACAGTGCATAACAAGGAGTTTCATGGAATAACTTGTACATAATTCAAAGACATATGAAACAAGAGATGTACGATTGAACTTTCACAAACAAGATCATGAACGTTTTTAAAACATATATAGGTATAAGTCCTCTTACAGTATTCGATTTATAAACAAATCGTGCAGAAGTATGAGTTGCTCGGTTCTGGACAGAAAATGCGGTTCCTTGATCAACTTTGGCACTGCTTCTCGGCTTATCTTGCTGGAAAAATAAGTATGCTCGAATTTGGACAGAGTTTCTGCTCCAACACTTTGACAGAAGTCTGCTCGAAAATGACAGAACTGGAACCCGAAATGTGAAGTGATGGTGCTCGAAATTTGTGTGATTTCCTTGAGGTTTCTGCCACTTATTTATAGGAGGAAATATCAGATGAAGAGTCTCCTTATTCATGACCAATAATGCTCATTAACAGCCATGATTCCTCATTATTTCAGCTGTTACAACTCTTGGTTGCTAGCTGTTACAACTCATTTGCTATAGTGCATGCATAAACCTGTTACAATTCTTTTGTTATGGAGCATGTATAACCGTGGCTTCACAATTACACTCACAACGTTTTGTCAATCTAATTAAACATTTATAATTATGACTAAATAATTCATAAACCATTCAATTTATCTTAGCTCCATTTTTAGTCACCCAGACGAATGCGAGGATAATAAAATGAAAGATAACTGACATCATTTTTAGATCATTAGCATCTTTAATAAAATAACTGACATCATTAAATGAAACAAAAGAAACTCAATCATAAAATCCCATATTGTATAATCCATCTACAAACCTAACAAAAATAATAATAATAATAATTTCACATTGCACTGGTGTCCTTGATCTAATACCGCACATAACTCATGACCTAAAAAAAACCTGGCAGCGGAGGCATTGTCTCCGGAATTTGCTCCGGCAGCACCCTCGACACCATATATTGTGCCGGCGGTGTGTAAAATCGCGGCAACGAACTTGGGCTGTAATATGTCATAGGATCCAATGCTGCTGGCTCATAGAAACCTTGATGCTGAAACGAAATATTCCCACTGGTTGATGCATTATCCCCGAAATGCACATTATGATATTCATCATAATTCGACATAGGCATCATCATTGAGTTCTGGTTCATCGAATGCAATTCTTGATTATGATCCAAACTAGGGATATGTAACGCTGAGGAAATTTCTTGCTGGTTTAGAACATCAAATATTCCAATATTCCCTCTTTGAATCATCCCTGGATTGTAAAAACTTTGGACGTTTTGGAATGGAATATTTGTTCTCCCAAAATCAGTGAAATATTTCACATCCAAAACCTCTCTGCTTTTCTTCAGATTGTTAATTCTTGACCTAAGGTCCTCCATTTTAACCCTCAAGTTTGCTGCAAATTCTCTCAACTGCACTTCTGTAAAACCATTCAAGAAATCAATCCAAGTGGGATACTTTGCTTCCATGTTCTTTTTTCGAAGTTTCGAAAGCTCGTCCTCGATCTTTTTCGCCCTGTCTTGGAAGAAATCGGACAAGCCAGAAATCTTGATTGAATCCTTTTTCTTGGATTTGTAAAGGGCAATCATACGTCGAATTTCATCAGTGTTTTCGGGCCATATTTCGGGCTCGATGAAACCCTTTTCTTGTCCCGAACCGTAGATTATCATGCATGCGTCAATATCGCAGAGAACGGTCAACTGATGTATTTTTTTCACCAAACCCTCTTTGCGTTTCTTGAAAGTCAAGTTTCTTGATTTTTCCTTGCTTATTAATTCCATGTTTAATTTCGCTCTCCCCATATTTTAATCTGCATTCGAGAGAATTTCACAATAATTCATGTATCCAAATCACACTGTATTAATATGTTCGGACAAATTAGAATCGTAGAAAACAATGAAGAAAACATACCTTGTACGTCAAAGGCTTCTTTCTTGGGAGAGAACTTGAAATTAAATTAAATTAAAAAAAATATTGCAGAATGTTTTTAATTCATTGTCATTTAAGATTTGTTATTACATATATAAGGAATATATGATAAGAGATGGTAAATCGTGTATGGAAATATTTACTTCTTCGATTTATTTCCTTTTGAATAATTTAGTTTTTTTAAATAAAAAAAAAATTGGAGATCTTTTTCCAAATATACTGAGATATTTGTGGATTCAAGGATAAATAATAATAAAATTTAATATCTTCCTATTTTGGAACAAACTATATATTTTTTAGAGCACATAACATACACAATCTTGATCTAAATTACAATCATATAAAGTAATTGTCCGCACTACAGACGGGACTTGAACGTAAACTCGAGACGTTCTTATCTCAAACAGAAGAATTACAAAAAAAAAACTTCTAAAACTACCTACAGTAAACAGGAATGAACCTGAGACCAAAGAATTTCAGGGCCTCAACCTTAACCATTGGGCTAAGGCCTCATCGACTTATAATTTTAGGTTAGAGCAAATTACTAGATTATAATTGTTAATTAGATACCAACAACCCATGCACATGATAATTTGTGAGCATATACTTTTAGCCTAATGACTTATTTATTTAAAAATTTTAATTAATTATGGTTAACAAATTATTTAGTTATTTTGAATTTATAAGTAAGTCTATGTAGAACCGTCTCACATTTTTTTTTTACCTATGAAAAGGGTCGATTCATAATTGTAATAAAAATAATATTTTTAATAAAAAAATAATATTTTTTTACGAGTAATATCGGATAGCTAGAATATCTGTCTAACAAAAATAACTTGTAAAATCATCTAATGGTTGTTTGTCTTTACTAAAATAGGTCCTTGACTCCTTATAATATTTTTTTATTTAATCAAGGAAGGGATATTTTTTTACCATCTTTTTTTTTTTTTGAAACCCCATCTATTAAAATGAATAAGGTACGTAGTTGATTGTACGAAAGGGTTGATATATTTATTAAATTGTGTAGAAGTAAAATTTTAGGAAAAATAGAATATTTTAGCCGCGGAAGAACACATGTAAAATATTATAAAGGGAAAATGTATGTAATTGTGGTCCTATATGTTTATTTTTTTGTGTTGTTGGTTTTTTATGTTGTCAAATTTAAGCGAAAATTCGCTATCTTTGTTTCTTAAAAGTTTTTTGAGTCTTATTTTTATGTGTCACATTGACACTCTCAATTAAAAAAAAACTAAAGTTGTCGATAATCAAAATATATATAAAAGAATAAGATGAAAATTTGATAATTTGAAAAACCAAAATCACAAAATATATATATATATATATATATATACAAGATAAAAACAACTACTTTTCCTATTGTAAAAAGCATTTTGATTTAATAAATGCATGCAATTTTTATTGACGTCAGAACTAATAGAATATCCAATAAAAATCCACTAGTAGTAATGTCAGTTGAAACAACTGTATTCTTTGCCTCAAATGTTTACCTCTGGCACTAGAAATTTATGTCTTCTACAAACTCAAAATTCATGTTAATTAGCACCACTCCATCACCGTGCGCAAAAAAGATTAGAATTGGAAAAAAAAAAAAAAAAACAGAGTAAATCTAAAAATAAGAACAAACATACAAATTCATACAGTGATAAAAGAAATGAAATGACTCAAAGAATCCGATAACATAACACACACAAACTATCAACTAAAAAATGTAATCAAATAATACATATGAAACCCCTTCAAATTCTTGTTTAATTTCCTGTAATGATCAGGATATGAGTCCTGCCTTTATACCTCCATGCAACCCACAAAAACACCAAGAAATTGACCCCATTCAACCCCGCCAATATCCAGTACAAGTACTCCAGCCGACTCTTGTTCAGATCATCCCGCAGCCACCCCTTCTGCACTCTTTCAATTATATTCACAATGGCGCTGCTAAGCCAACTACCGATCCCGATTTCGCACAGAAACAAAGCGCTGCTGATGCTTCTCGTCCCATCCGTCGCCTCGTCGTAGAAAAACTCCAGCTGCCCCACGTATGTGAACACCTCTGCCGTGCCGATGAGAAAACACTGAGGGAACAGCCAGAAAACGCTCATCGGCCCGGGTATTTGGTGGCCGGAGTCTTCTTCTCTCCGTGCTTTTTCCACCATTGCGGCGAATGCCATGGCGAAGATGGATGCTATGAGGCCGATACCCATTCTTTGCAGAGAGGTGATCCCACGAGGATGCCCTGTTTTTGCGCGGAGAAATGGGACCACGAATTTCTCGTAGAGTGGTATCAAGATTAGAGCATTGATTGCGCTGAAAACGGGGATGGACCCTGATGGGATTTCGAAATTGGGGCCAAGTTTTCGGTCCATGATTCTTGCCTGCCCGATGAAGAATGTGGAGAGCTGGGCGAAGGAGATGGGGAGAGCTATGGTTGAAGCCCAAACAGGGAGGATTCTGATGAAGGATTTGAATTCTTCTACTTGCGTAACTGTGCAGAGTTTCCATCGATTCTTGGTATTGCAACGAGGATCCGTAACAACAGCTGCTGCATCCAGATATCTGCATTCAAAGCAAATAGTCCCGGAAATTAGTACACGAGATTTTCGATGTATGCAAATGCAAATGCAAATGCAACTATATATATATACATATATGAAAAGTACTAACCTGTATTGTGGAGTGTGTGAGAGCTTCCTAGCACCAAAAATATCGGATTCCTTGGTCTCAACCTCGTACAAACAATCACCTCCTTTCCCAACATCGACCCCTTTGGCAAGATTCCTCCCTGAAGCCACCGTCACTTGAAGAAACCTCGTAAACGCACTCCCCATGGGCTTCTGATACCGATACTTGAAATATCCAGCACCCAACATGAAAATAGAACTAATCATGGCCACAGTTGGGATCCCAAATCCCCAACTCCATCCTAGTTCGACTTGCAAGTAAACCAAAATGGTAATGCCGAAAAGGGCTCCCATGTTTATGGCAAAGAAAAACCAGTTAAAAAAGGCGTATTTTTTCAGGGCTTCTTTCTCATCAGATTCGTCGAATTGGTCCGCTCCGAACGAGGACACGCAAGGCTTGATTCCGCCGGTGCCGAGGGCTATGAGGGAAAGGGCGCAGTAAAGGAAGGATGTTTGCGAATTTGAGGCCGGGATGCAGGGCTTGCTGGTGCACGGAGGGGGCCTCAAGCTGTGCATGGATCCTGAAAGGGTTAGCATCACCATTCCCTGCAGAAAAATAATGAAATCTTTCAGAATTGCTACTATACATACAAATATTTAAAGAAGACCAATACAAAAAACCTTTATAGGATTATGTTCTTACCACTGCATATATACCCGAAAAGACGACAATGGTGAGAAACCTTCCCAAATACGCATCAGCAACAAAAGCTCCAAACAAAGTAAGAACATAGGCTGCGCCAGCCCAATTGGTGACATGAGTGGCGGCCACCGGCAGTGGCTGATGCATTTCCCCCACCAGATATGCCACCATGTTCACTCCTATTGCGAAGAATGCAAACCTCTCTGCCACCTCACTCACTACATCCAACCAATTAACAATTAATTTCTACAAGGCAGATCCGGTTTGAAAAACAATTAATTAAACCATGAAAGAAAAGAAAACCTATGATGAAAGGGGAGGCTTTCCACCCTCCAGTTTTCAGTTTATCTGCTATCACCCCTTTATGATTAACGCAGCCATTGGAAACCAGAGTTGAAGATTCCAATATTTCTTCCTGTGAAAACATATTAACCAATTAATTAAAATTAAAAAGAAAAAAAACAAAAAAGAAATGAAACATATATAAGAAGAAAGAAATATGATGAGTGGCATACCTTGGGGAACCTGTCGGATTCCATAATCACGTCCATGGACACTTTCCGAAGAGTACTGTGTTCATAAAAATGATGAGATTATAAATATATTGCACTTCCGCCACTGGAATCGCGGTCTTCACTCATATATATATACAATCATAGCTTAAGATTCTGATATTTAATGCAGGCAGAAAGTGATAAATATTTATTATTTATTTTAAATTTGTAGATGTTGTTGTAGACAATTATGCAGAGATATCTTCAATCTTTTTCTTATTACAGCGCTGTAATATGCCGTAATTTTCTCAAACTGATTTGGTGAATCACGTCCAGTGTTTATCACAAAAATTTACTGAAATTAACTTAGAAAAGATTGGTATAATTTCCGAGTTCATTATGCAAATTATATTACGCTACACGCATGGAATAATATGTGTAATTTTTAATTTATGTGTCGTCCTCGAATTTATTTATAAAGTTATATATAAGCGGGCCGGGTGGAATCATTATTTCATGATCATATGGTGATTAATTACTAATTATTATTATTATTATTATTATTATTATTATTATTATGAGAGTGGGTGAATTTCCAAAGATATCTACAGTAAGAGTTGTACGTGGTTGAACATTTTGTCCAGCATATTTGAATTCACAACTAATGCCCAATTCAATTGAAGGCACTGGCAAACATTTATCTAGAAATCAATAAATGGGGTGGTTCGTGAAATAATGTCAGGGGCAGAAATGAAATAAATGAGCTTATATATATGTACTCGACACCATTAAGCAGTATTCACTTTAAAATTTAAAAAAAAAACTAAAATTTTGAATTTTTTTAAATGAAAATTTTGAATTTTTAGTTTAAATTTATGTTCATATATAATACACTACCGTTTGGTTTGAGATATGGTATAAGTAATATATAGATAAGTAGTATAATGTAATAAAAATAAATAAGAAATGATAGTTAAAATAGTATTAGATTTGATTGATAGATTATGCTTTATTTGATTTGATTGATTAAATTTTATATAAAAATGTTAAATGACTATTTCGTTCTTTTAACAATAAATAAAATAAAAATTATATTATTTATAAGGGGTAATATAGTAATTTGAATTCAATGGTTTGATTGATGTGAGATAAATAATTAATGATTGATGTAAAATAAATAGTTAATATATAGATAAATAATATGATGAGAAGAACATGGGATGAGTTAATTGATTTTTTCATCATTTATATTTTGCGTTTGTGCTTTTGGTATTGTGTGTTATATAAATTGAGTTTTAATCATGTATATTTCATATTTTATAAATTTTTGTAATATTTTTTTTTACAATTTTAGTCATATTTTCATGACAATTGTCGCATCAATACTTCGAAAAAAATTACCAAAATTCAAAAACACAGACACACAGATCAAAAAAAAAAAAAAAAAGACCCAAAGATATTGAACTAACAATGAAATTTGATATTGTAAAAAGACAAATTCGTAATTTTCCCCTTTTTTATTTAAAATAAGTTAATCTAAAGTTTTGTCTCACCTCGTGCTCGTGTTCTAACTTCTATCCATCACTTGTTCTTTTTATCATGAGTCTCATGACGCGAGGTTGTATAATTAATTAATTTGTTAGATACCATCATTTAATATTATTTTAATGCAAAATACTTTGATTTATTGTTTTGTCATTTACTTTCATATTTTTTTAAAGTGACGTTTGACAAAACTTATTAAAAATAGTTTATAATTCTCTAGAGCTTAAAACCATTTTATGAGATTGTAAACGGTTTGGACTTATTTTAAAAATAAACTATTAAAGATTTTAGATAAATTTATTCTAAACATCTTAAAGATGTTCATATGTTTGGTATTATAAGATTTTTTTATTATCAAAATTACTAAAAATAGTATAGTGCTATGAAGATAATGTAACGAGCTATGCATATACGAAAATAGTTTTAGATTAAACATATATTAAATAACTAAAATATTTTATATTTTAATTTAGCAAAATTTATGTTATTTGGAAATTTTTTAAAAAATAATATTTAATTATTTAATGGTAGAGGATATGACGGAGATTTATAAAAATATGTAAGGATATTTTGGAGAGATAAAATGTTAAAATAAGTTCTTTTTTTCTAAAAAGTAATGTCACCATTATTTTTTTAAACACAGTTTATAAGCTGTTAAACAACTTATTTCAACAGTTTACAAGTTATTTGGAAAATATTTTACCAAATAAATTTTAACAGCTTATAATTTGTTTTGTAAAGTTTATAAGCTCAGTCAAATACCTTCTAAATCACAAATCAAATTCGGTACACGGACCTTCAAACTCAAGTAGGTATTTTAATCCGCTTCTAATTAATTATGAATTACACACACGATTACTCAATATCGTAAAATTACAAAACTATTTTAAATGCAATTGAAAAAACTTTTTTTAAATTACACTTAGATTATTTTTATAATTTATATATATATATATATATATATATATATATATATATATATATATATATATATATATACTAGCAAAATGTACGTGCGTTGCACGCAATAACAATTTTATTTGATTGTGACCGGAGTTATCAAATTTTGAATGTTTAGTTTTATTAAAATCAAGAGTTATATTTTTTACGGGTGCCAGTTCAAACTTCAGTAACTATGATTCAATATCTAATTAGCTACTGAAGTGATCATATGACCTATTTAACTTTTTTTTTGTTATATTTGTCGGTTTTTGATAAACGTTTTTTTAGTGATATTATATGTTTATTCATTAAGTTTTATTTTTTAAAGCTAACAACTTTAAAGCAATAACATATGTTATATATTTATTAAAAACGTAAAATATTTATATTGTTACAAACGGTAGGAACAAGAGATTTGTGTTTTACTAAAAATTATAGTTGGTGGTAACTGTGTAACGCAAATCTTTTAGATCGTATCAAAACAAATACATATTTCAGTTGTTCAACCCAAGAGGACAATTATTGCACCCAAACAATCACCTTATCAACAATTGTGCTTTCAATCAATGTGAATCAAAATTATGATCTTGACTCTGATATTAATTGTATGACCGAATACGTATCGCTTTACCAAAATTTATAGTTGATGGTAAAAATACGATTCAAATATCTTAAATATTACAAAATCTCAAGCATCATGTTTCGATTGCTCTTAGAGACTATTATTGCATCCCAGCTTAAACAATTCATGTTAAATGATAATTTTACTTATATTGATTTTTAAGGAAAAAAACAGTAATTTCTTTCAGAAAAATGATTTTTTGATTCATTAACTTGTCCAAATTTGAGTTTTAGTCTATTGAGTTGTCAAATTTAGTTATGGTGCACTCACATTCAATTTTCAATTATTGTTTGTCCAATTGTTGACTTGATATTTGACAATTCAACAATGTTCGATCTCACTTCAGCATTTTTACGTCATGTCAATATTTTTTTTATTATAAGTCAGTATTTTCCAATGGGCCTCTGACCCAATTAGACTTAAAATAACCGCATTAAAATTTAGCGTATCAAAAATAAACTTTGTAAACTTAGTGGACCAAATCATAATATTAAATAAGTTAGTGAACAAAAAAAACTATTTTTCCTTTATTTAAAAGCTTTTATTTAGATATGAAAGTTGATCTTCCATTGATAAAGTAAATAAAAATCACGTATTATTTTTTATCTGATAAACCATGTTAATCATAAGACAATTGTTGTAGATTAACTTGCTACAGTAATCTTTTTCAGATAAATGATTTTTTTATTCATTAACTTATCTTGAGTTTTAGTCCATTGATTTGTCAAATTTGGTTTTGGTGCACTAACATTTAATTTTTTACTGTTGTTAGTTCAATTGCTGACGTGATATTTGAAATTCAACAATATTCAATCTCAATTTTTGACTCGAATACATGCTTTTATTCTTAATTTTCTTCAATAATAATCCAATTGAGTTGTTTTAAATTTTATATACATTTAAAGTAGATGTTGTTGTACATGCCATAAAAAACATTTATATATGAGTGTGATAATTAATTTATAATTTTTAAGAATAGTATGTTAAATATATTATTTGCAATAAAAATTTGAGTAGACTAAAAAATGTGAAGAGAAATATTTTTTTAGAGGATGAACAATCATATTTTAAACAAGTTAAAAACTTTTATAATAAATCATTCAAGTAACTTAGATATAAGAATAACTTGTCTAACTTAAAATAGATTTGAATTTAGTGTGATTTTTTAAGTTTCGTCATGCAATATTTTACGATTTCATAAGTATTAACATTAATTAATTCTATTAGCCAAGTGTTACATTGTAATACAAATATCCACATGAAATTTAGTCATAATCATACTCGATCTCTTTGTCTCACTTATTTAAAATACATTTATTTTTTATCTGTCTCAATTATATATATAAAAAAAGGTTGACCCCGAATGGTACCCCATTCCACATGAGTCAAAGGCCTATTGGCTCATTCGAAGGTTAAATCGAGGGATGTGCACGAGCGGCAGAGACCTGAATGAGGAAGCAACATGACCAACCCCCAGAGCATACCCTCACAATATTTCAGCAGAGAATATGCTCAACACGAGGATCGAACCCGCAATGCTGGAGAATCTCTTCCCACGTCATCTCATACCTTACCAACTCGTCTATGCCCCTGTGGGCTTGTCTCAATTATATAGTCTATTTATCATATTGAATATCATATGTCCTGCTCTTTTAACAATTTATCCATATTAACTTAATATTATTAATTACTTGTATAATTATTTTATTTTATTATATTAATTGATTCTATTAGCCAATTATTATACTGTAGTACAAATATCAACTTAAAAATTAATTATAATCATACTCTCTATGTTTCACTTATTTAAATTACATTTATTTTTTAAAATTAATAGTATGTAAAATAAGAAGGGAAAATTAGAAAATTGACAATTGAAACTAATCTAGAAATAAGTATAATTTTTAAATTGTACAGAAAAATATTGATGTTGTTAATTATATTTGTAGTCTCTAAAATTTTTAAAAAATATTACACATAAGTATTAATTATGAAATGAAAAGTGATAATAAATAAAGTGTCACTTTTATACATATATATTATAACAAATAAATTAAGACATATTTCCATTAATATAATAATTTTATTAGTTTAAAAAATGAATTAAATTTAACAATTAATTTACTTTGAATAAGTAAATAGACACAAAATTTAAGATACATTTTAATTAATAACTTTTTTTAATTGATGACATGAATTAAATGTTAACAATTAATAAAAAAAATTAATTACTCTAGATTAATCTAGAAAATGAAAGGAAAAACCAAAAAATACATTGGAAATGACAAAAATATTTAATTAATATTATGTAAGATAAAGAAGGGCAAATTATAAAATTCACAATTGGAACTCATATTGTTAGGAATTCAAGATCTAAGTTTCGGTGTTTGAAAAATTACTTAAGTCATCAATTGAAGAAGCAGAGGCAGAAGAAGCAAAAGGCAGATCAATTGAAGAAGCAGAAGCAGAAGAAGCAAGGATCAGATCAATTGAAGATCTCAACAATCAAGGAGCTTTTGTGCTAAAAGACAAAAGGCATTAAATGAAGATTTGAACGTTGCCAACAAAGAAACAGAAAGTCAAGCTATGAGAGCAATTTAAGGATACTTGTTGGACACATTAACGGATACTTTCTGGAGGCTATAAATACAAGAGACAAGCAAGAAAAGAAGGAGAGAGCTATATAAAGAAAAGAGAATACACGATCAGAAAGTTAAGAGCTTCAAAGAGCAATCAGATCAGATTAATCAAACACACACTTAGCATCATATCAGATCAAGTGAGGATCATTTGTGTTGAGTTTATCGAGTTGTAAGATTATATCAAATCAGTTGAGTGTTCTGTAAAACACTACCTTTGTAACAAGAAACAGTCAAGGGCTGTGTTCTTAAGTGTTTAGGAATTCTGAGATAGGCAAAGGTGTAAGTCCAATCTTGGATCGGATCTATGCAAATTGCTTGTATAAGATCAAAGTCTTCTAGAAGAGAGTGAATCCTTACGAGGTGGAAGAATGGGTGACGTAGGAGATTGAGCTCCGAACATCCAGAAACAAGTCTTTGTGACGACCCGAGTTCTAATCTCTCATTTAATCAAATGTCCAATATTAGACAAGAAACAATGTCTAAACAAAAGAGTAAAAAAATTTTTTTTTTTAAAAATGGATTGCCCTGCGCACGCGCGGGCATCACCCCTCTCGCGCCGGCCAATGAGACCGAGGTCTCAAGAGCTGGCTCGCGCGCGCGCGAGTACTTGCTCGCCCGTGCGCCGGCCACTGCACCAGAAAAAAAATGCTCAGCTGCTGTCAAAAATAGTTCTTCAAGTATTTCCATCCAAGATCAACTCAAACAAGGATTTATTCATGATCTAATCCATAGCAACATCTAACATGCATTCTAACATGCTATACAATGGATACCATTAGATCATAACAAGCCTTACAATCATAATAATCAAGACTTTCCAAAATATGCAAGACACATTGCTATATAACAAGATCAAGATACTTCATGGTGTTTTAAGGATTTACATCAAATCTCAAATCCTATAAACATCAACAAGACAAAAACTAGATCATTTACAAGTCTTGATACAAGTATCTAAAACATGCTCATGTTTAGAATTCAACTCTACAACATGACAGCTCACTCAACTATCTAACTCGGATCATCACGCTATATCTCTTCAACCCTTGTTCTTTAAGATTGCCTTTGTTCTGCTCCATTTCCTCCTATTGCCATGACACATACAACATAACAATAGCCGGATAACTCCGGTGAGAAATATATTTCCCAGTAAAAGCAACTAAACATGCATATCAAACATATATCAAGATCATGATATAAAAGTAAATACAATGCATGTTTTCAAAACAAGGTTCATTTCATCATTCGTCGGTTGGGATCCCGAGAAGTAGATATCATAACTAATCCACCGACTCTCCCGCTCGAGGTGGGGTTACTTATCTTTCTTCTCTAGACTTTGAAGCAATCATATATGCAAATCAGACGCTAGGCTAAAACAACCACCCAGGCCATACATATACGATTCCTCAAATCGTCTATTCGAACGTTTCCGTTCATTTCAAAATCAAGGAATAAGTCTTCAAGATGAATGCAACATATATCATCATCAAGGCATTCATAACATCAAAAACTTATTCAACAACTCAAATGAAAGCACATAAGAGCAATTAAGCAAACAAGTATGTGATTTAAGGGAACTCGATACAAACCATCTCGAGTTGTATTCCCAATCAAATAGTAGTCCACTTTTACCTTCGTATTTCGTTTGTTCTGAATTCTTCAACCTCAAAACATGCACATCAATCTTTGTTCAATTCATTCCTTTCAAAATCGAGTCGAAATCATCAGCACATCTTCAATCAAATCATTTCAAACCTCAAGCGAACTTCCTCGGTTCACAATTCGACTTCTTGAGTTGCTTGAGCTCGTAGCATGTCTGAAATATAAAGATTGCATCTAACAAAATCAGTATACAATCTCAAGATCATTAGCTCAATCGTAGACTATCAGTATGTTTTCAAAACATAACCAAGCATCGTAGCGATTGACAATCGGGAATCGTTACGGTATCGAATTCATTTCTAATTTCAATTCCATTCATACGACTTTTCATATCCGTTCATTGTCATTCAACTCTTCCAACCAACAGATATTATAAACATATCAAAGAATATCTTATCTCAAAAATCATCTATCAAACTTGTCTCAAAACATGAATCGATGGCGTAGAGATTAAAAATCGGTAACCGACGACATATCGAAACCATTTTCAACTCTTCCAACAAATTGTATATCTTCATATCATTATATATCATTAACACCAGCTAATTACCAGCATAATCAGATGCTACACAAGTCGAAATCTATGCTGGTTATCATATGAATTTCATTCAATACTCAAGATTCAATTCGGTTTCGAATATACAACGCTAGAATATCGATAACATGATCAAACAAATCAACTTCTGATTTCTGCCCATATTCGAATTTCAAAACTTATTCAAGACATCATAAACCTTACATCAAATCGAATGCCTCGTTTCAAGGATTCCAGAACATCTTTCGGAATTGAAATCGGACGAACGGATCAAAAGTTACGGCGATTTGAAAAATCAAAATCACAAGAAAAAAGAAGAGGTTTCGACCTCTGTTCTAAATTTCTGAAACCTTTTTGCTTCAAACACGTTTCATTCTGATTAAATTGGATAGATATTGCATAAATTGCAATTTAGTCCCTCAAGTCTTCACTAATTGCAATTCAGTCCTCGGCCTTCGTTTTAATTCAATTTCAATCCAAAATAATTTAAGAATATTAGAATTTAAATCAAAACTCTAAACATTCCCAAATTAAATATACTCGGATTAAAATAAATTAAATTTGGATTAATTAAATAATCCCGGCCGTTTGCACTTCAGCCCTTCAAATGTCAAATCAGTCCCTGATCGAGTTATATCTTCCAAATTCATCTTCTTTAATTTCCGAAACATGGAATTAAATCTTCAATTCCATAAATATTCAAATCGAATATATATATTCTTTTAATTTAAGAATTCTCGGAATTTAATTCTCAAAATCCGTAAATTCTCAAATTAAATATTTTCGGCTCGAAAATTAAATCTATCCTTTTCATAACTTCTCAAATCAATATGAGCCCATCGTATGGAATTTAATTCTCAAATCCCATAATTAATAATGTAAGATTTTCGGGCCTTACAATTCCTCCCCTCTAAGAAATGATTTCGTCCTCGAAATCGTAGTCAAGTCAAATATCAAGTCTGATAGACTGAATGATTATCTGAAGTTATTTTCACTTCAATCATTCAACTCTAATGTATTCATTTGTACTCTAAGTACTTAATATAATTCTCTCAGTATTCCTCTTGTCTGATTCAAGTACACAGAAGGAATCTATCAATATTTCCTTACTGTAGATACGTGAAACAATTCAGATTCATTGTATCAAGCTGAAAAGAATAAATATTTCCCATCGTCAATTCCATCTGATATCTTATTCAATGAAATTCAATATTCAACTTCATATTCTGAATTTGTAAATGAAATTCTGCTTTTTATCTATTCTGAATTGAATGATGTTTCACGAATAACTTTGTCGCTTAACTAATCCGTTTCAGCTTCCAAAGTTATATCTATCATTCAATTACTAATTCTGGTTCTTCTTTTTCGTTTTCATTTCATACAGATTCATCGTCAAATTCGTTGTGTATTTCAAATCAAATCTGATCTGATATCGACAAATCATGTCTGATCTGATGTCATATACTTCGGTAATATCATTACAACACAAAAAAATCAGAGTTCTTTTCATCATATTATCATATCATTATCTCATAATCGGCTCAATAGCTATTACAGGAATTATAATCCTCAAGTGGCAACATATCAAATCAAATAATACCGAATCAGGTATTAAAGTGTATTAAAGTTCTGAGAATATCCTCAATATTTGGAAAATCGACTCAGATAATCCATCAATCGAAATCAATTCTCAGAACATCAGTCAATCAGTCGATGCCACATTCTATCAAATCAATCTAAAGTTTTCATTCTGACAATAGATTTTAATCATTCCTGTACTTTCATCATATCTCTCTCTTCTTCACAGATCGGACTATTAATTAATCAGAGTATAATATGTTGTAGTCACAGATTTCAAAGTATTCAGAACTGTGGATAATCGGTATCATATCAGATAAAAATTCATTCTCACAAATTCGATTCATCATCTCTGACTATTCTTCCCATTCAAGGATAATATATTGTACCTTTTCCTCAAAAAGTACTCAAAGTCTTCGGATCTTCTGTATTACAATGTAATAGTAAACCCAATGTTTCAATCTGAAACATTATTTCCTGGCTTACTGTTCATCTTGCAACGAATTTAATCATAATTCAGTGACTTGTTCATACAGACAGATCATCGTATACAGTAATGTTCATGAATCAGTTCATAACTACCACCTGTTTACCTCATCTATATTGTTTCATCACGGTCGTTGTTGCAAAATATTCTTTCAAATTATAATCTTGGTTCAATGTTTGGAATTTCCAAACTAATATTGAACTCATCTGATCAACGATTTTCAACTTCATCAGAAATTCTCTGTACGTTTAACTTCACAAACGTACTAATTCTGTTACTTCTATTTGCTTTATCAAAAGATAAAACAATTATCAAATGAATATCGAATTCATTGTTGTGCAATTCTTCAAATTTGGATATCTCTTTTCGGAAATATCAGGCACAATCAAATAATCAATCATAATATAATTCATTCATTCGGATCTGAGGCTTCAATTCATATCTCAATCTGGCATTTTGTACTGAATTCTAATCACTTCAGTTTACTTTCTGTGTTGTTTTCATCTTCTGAACAGTTCTGCCTTACTTTCTATAGAAAAATCATTCTGATTGGTGATATATTCGTCTGAATATTCAAACCAGAATACACAGAAATCTAAAATCAATTCATCGGATATCTATTCCATTCCTTATTCCTATCTCCAAATACCGAAAATTCATATCATCTAAACCACAAATCATGGATCATATTCAAATTCTTCTGTCAGTTACGAGTCACTATCTTAAAATACGCTGAAATATCATCAAAGGATCAATAATTCTCAAAATCAAAAGAAATAAATCAAGATTGAGAAAATCCCTCAATCAAGGTCATCCAAAATCAAATCTTTTGGATAACAAACTCTGCAAAGTGAAAACAACTCACTTGCATCACATAACTTAGAATAAGTAAATCACTCAGGCTCTATGAACAAAACAAGGAGAGCCACTCAAAATCAAATATTTCAAGAATTATATGTTCAATTGATGTATTCGATTCAGCATAATCAAAGAAAAGACTCATCTGTAACCAATTGTCATATCATCATATATCTTCTAAACCTCAAAATTAATATCCAATTCATAATCTCATCAAGTCGGTAATTCATAAATTCTTCAATTATTCAATTCAATATTGAATTCCAGTTCACAACTTAAACTAAAGTCAAAAAAATCTTACTGGAACATATCTGTAATCTCTATTCAGTAGCGTACTTATCAATGCTAATTTAGATCGTGAACATATCTCGTGCATCGAATATACTGATTTCGAAATATTTCTGTAATCAAACATCATATATCAAACTGAAATCACAGAATCTTAATTTGAGATTCTATATCATATCATCATATTCATATGCATATCATGTTCTTGTTGATCTAATTGTATCACTTCTGATCATCATACTGATTGGTTAAATCACAAAATCCAATGATTCAGTAATCTGCAACTATCACTAATCAGTACTTAGGTAAATTCTCTCATGAACAATATCATGTTCAGTTTCAGTTCATCGAAGCAATAGTTCTATTCTTCAGTTCAATTCACAAAATCTCTTTTCTGATACAGAGGTAATCATATAATAAGTTTTCAGCTATCATATATCTATTGCACCAATAATAACCAGGTCAAAACAAAATAAATCTGTTACCTGAAATTTCATTCTCAGGTGCAATTTCATTCTGATCCTCTGTATACTTCTGGAATTTATTAATTGAATAAATTTTTGCACATCTGTCTGACTTGTCCTTACACTATTTGTTCAGATATCCTCTTCCACAAAAAGTGTAATAATTTCTAATATACTCTGCATTCAGAATCAGACTAATTCATCTCGATTCACTAGAGTTAAAGATTTATTTTCATATCATTCGCTTCATATTCATTCTGGAATAAAAATTGTAGATAAAGTTGTGAGTATCTCACAGACTCTTTCATGTCTACAATTTCATTTTCCTAACTCATCATTCAGCTTCAATTCTCCTAGACAAGGCTATGTCTTTAAACAAAATGTTTCAGTCGTCAACATTTATTCAGACATAATCTGCGGATTCAAGCCATTAAATAATTCACTCAATCTTGAGCTTTTTATCATCTAAAATTCAAAGAATTGTAATAGACTCGAAAATTCTAATAAGGCATTTTCAAAATATTCAACTTCCACAAGGTATATTTTTCTTTCTCATCATTTCTATCTGTTGTGGCAAAGAACTATAAACAAAATTCTGTTCTAAGCACTTACCAACCATCAACATACCTCTGCCTTCTTATCATTTCTTTATCAAAATCCACCAGCTGGTTGCTAGGTTTCGAAGTTGGTATTCAATCAATCTGATCTGATATTCATCTGAATCTTTCCGGTATTTGAACAACTAGTCAAGTTCTTCAGGCCAACTGTTACCTACAACATCATCTACTCATTTGCTGATATTCTGTTCTCTTCAATCAGAGATACTTCGTTCAGCTGAGCAATACCGTTCTGTTCTGTTCAATCTGACCATACCTTTCTGTTCAGTCTGGCCATATTAGTCTGCCAGTCTGGGGTGCTTACGTCACCCAAATAACACTGTTCTATTCAATTATGGGTGCTTACATCACCCGGTAAAAATCTTATAACAAAACGGTAAAAATTTCAAAAATTTACAAATCAGTAAATCAGGCAATTGAATTCAATTATAGATCATGCTCACATGCAATTTATCAAATCATCGAATCATCAAATCAAGTAATGCATAATCATGCAATACAATTCATGCATGTGACTCAATCTACCCCGCTCAGCTTCTATCTCAATCCAAGAACTTACGCTCTGATACCACCTGTTGTGAAGACCCGAGTTCTAATCTCTCATTTAATCAAATGTCCAATATTAGACAAGAAACAATGTCTAAACAAAAGAGTAAAAAAAAAAAAAAATTTAAAATGGATTGCCCTGCGCACGCGCGGGCATCACCCCTCGCGCGCCGGCCAATGAGACCGAGGTCTCAAGAGCTGGCTCGCGCGCGCGCGAGTACTTGCTCGCCCGTGCGCCGGCCACTGCACCAGAAAAAAAAATGCTCAGCTGCTGTCAAAAATAGTTCTTCAAGTATTTCCATCCAAGATCAACTCAAACAAGGATTTATTCATGATCTAATCCATAGCAACATCTAACATGCATTCTAACATGCTATACAATGGATACCATTAGATCATAACAAGCCTTACAATCATAATAATCAAGACTTTCCAAAATATGCAAGACACATTGCTATATAACAAGATCAAGATACTTCATGGTGTTTTAAGGATTTACATCAAATCTCAAATCCTATAAACATCAACAAGACAACAACTAGATCATTTACAAGTCTTGATACAAGTATCTAAAACATGCTCATGTTTAGAATTCAACTCTACAACATGACAGCTCACTCAACCATCTAACTCGGATCATCACGCTATATCTCTTCAACCCTTGTTCTTTAAGATTGCCTTTGTTCTGCTCTATTTCCTCCTATTGTCATGACACATACAACATAACAATAGCCGGATAACTCCGGTGAGAAATATATTTCCCAGTAAAAGCAACTAAACATGCATATCAAACATATATCAAGATCATGATATAAAAGTAAACACAATGCATGTTTTCAAAACAAGGTTCATTTCATCATTCGTCGGTTGGGATCCCGAGAAGTAGATATCATAACTAATCCACCGACTCTCCCGCTCGAGGTGGGGTTACTTATCTTTCTTCTCTAGACTTTGAAGCAATCATATATGCAAATCAGACGCTAGGCTAAAACAACCACCCAGGCCATACATATACGATTCCTCAAATCGTCTATTCGAACGTTTCCGTTCATTTCAAAATCAAGGAATAAGTCTTCAAGATGAATGCAACATATATCATCATCAAGGCATTCATAACATCAAAAACTTATTCAACAACTCAAATGAAAGCACATAAGAGCAATTGAGCAAACAAGTATGTGATTTAAGGGAACTCGATACAAACCATCTCGAGTTGTATTCTCAATCAAATAGTAGTCCACTTTTACCTTCGTATTTCGTTTGTTCTGAATTCTTCAACCTCAAAACATGCACATCAATCTTTGTTCAATTCATTCCTTTCAAAATCGAGTCGAAATCATCAGCACATCTTCAATCAAATCATTTCAAACCTCAAGCGAACTTCCTCGGTTCACAATTCGACTTCTTGAGTTGCTTGAGCTCGTAGCATGTCTGAAATATAAAGATTGCATCTAACAAAATCAGTATACAATCTCAAGATCATTAGCTCAATCGTAGACTATCAGTATGTTTTCAAAACATAACCAAGCATCGTAGCGATTGACAATCGGGAATCGTTACGGTATCGAATTCATTTCTAATTTCAATTCCATTCATACGGCTTTTCATATCCGTTCATTGTCATTCAACTCTTCCAACCAACAGATATTATCATAAACATATCAAAGAATATCTTATCTCAAAAATCATCTATCAAACTTGTCTCAAAACACGAATCGACGGCGTAGCGATTAAAAATCGGTAACCGACGACATATCGAAACCATTTTCAACTCTTCCAACAAATTGTATATCTTCATATCATTATATATCATTAACACCAGCTAATTACCAGCATAATCAGATGCTACACAAGTCGAAATCTATGCTGGTTATCATATGAATTTCATTCAATACTCAAGATTCAATTCGGTTTCGAATATACAACGCTAGAATATCGATAACATGATCAAACAAATCAACTTCTGATTTCTGCCCATATTCGAATTTCAAAACTTATTCAAGACATCATAAACCTTACATCAAATCAAAGGCCTCGTTTCAAGGATTCCAGAACATCTTTCGGAATTGAAATCGGACGAACGGATCAAAAGTTACGGCGATTTGAAAAATCAAAATCACAAGAAAAAGGAAGAGGTTTCGACCTCTGTTCTAACTTTCTGAAACCTTTTTGCTTCAAACACGTTTCATTCTGATTAAATTGGATAGATATTGCATAAATTGCAATTTAGTCTCTCAAGTCTTCACTAATTGCAATTCAGTCCTCGGCCTTCGTTTTAATTCAATTTCAATCCAAAATAATTTAAGAATATTAGAATTTAAATCAAAACTCTAAACATTCCCAAATTAAATATACTCGGATTAAAATAAATTAAATTCGAATTAATTAAATAATCTCGGCCGTTTGCACTTCAGCCATTCAAATGTCAAATCAGTCCCTGATCGAGCTATATCTTCCAAATTCATCTTCTTTAATTTCCGAAACATGGAATTAAATCTTCAATTACATAAATATTCAAATCGAATATATATATTCTTTTAATTTAAGAATTCTCGGAATTTAATTCTCAAAATCCGTAAATTCTCAAATTAAATATTTTCGGCTCGAAAATTAAATCTATCCTTTTCATAACTTCTCAAATCAATATGAGCCCATCGTATGAAATTTAATTCTCAAATCCCATAATTAATAATGTAAGATTTTCGGGCCTTACAGTCTTTGTGTTATTTCTTATTTGTCAAACACATTCACTCACCTCACGAATTCAACCAAGCCATTTGATCTGTGTTCAATCTGTTAGTCAATCTCTTCCGCACTGATTTAAGTTGGTTGATTAACATAGACACACGAGAAAGACAGAAGTTCATTTACTAACCCATCTGAACTCCATTTAATTGAGAAAGATATTTTCGATCCTATCAAGTGGTATCAGAGCGAAGTACCTTCTCGTCTCTGAACATATTCAAATGGCTGCATTCAGTGAGATCGTTAAAAGCTTCTGGTACACCACCGTGGACAACTACACTGCCAAAACTATTGAGACATGCTCCACTGCTAAGAATCTTTGGCAACAGTTGATCAAATTTGAAAATAATGAGGAGGCTGGGTAGATCAAGTGTCCACTAATTGAAGATCTCAAAGAACCCTGCTGCTCAGATAGTTCCAGATCAAATGATGAAGAGAGCACAAGTCAACCAATCCATCCATCTGACTTACAAGAAAGTTGCTCAACTAAACCAATTGCTTTTATTGAAGAATCTTGTTGTTCAGTGAGCACATCGAGTTTTGGTGACAAAGATGAAGATAGCTGCCTTATGGCCAAAAGTGACCAACCATCTATCAGCAATCAATCATCAGATCAACTCTTCTCCAGTGAACAGGTATTTGATTTCAACTCAGATGAATTAACACGAGAAGATTTAGCAAATGCATTTCATGACATGAGTAAATAGTATCAACGACTGTGCTTAGCATTTGAGGAAGTTAAGGCCAAGAAAAATGATCTGTCGGACTGCTCAACTGAACCCAATTGGGAAACATCAGTTGAGAAAATCAGTCTAGAAGCAGAGATTGCCAAGCTTAAGACTGAAAATGATAAGCTACTAGTGGAAAGTCAGCAGTTAAAGTCAGAAAACTTAAAACTTACTGAACTGATAACCACATGGAATAAGTCATCAACATTGTTAACTGAGATGCAAGAGTCACAAAAATCTTTTGGAGATAAGACAGGTCTCGGATTTAGTGACAAGGACTGCAAACAAGCTGAGCCAAGTACTCAATCCTGTCTGGACAAGAACAATTCAAATTATGTGAAATTTGTCAAGTCCAACACGATATATGAAAATATAGAACCTGATAATTATGTCAGTTCACCTATATCTCAACCAAAAACTCTTTACAATCGAGGTTTGGGATATGTGGAACCAGAGAGTTCTAACTCAAGCTGGATCAAGAAAAGACTAGTTCGGTATGGATATGGTCAAGCAAGACAAGACTCTATGAAGGTACAACATAGACCACCTTATTTCAAAAATAGATCCGTTCAAAAGAGATATTGGAGGCCTAACTTGTACAATAAATATAGACAGACATATCCAATGCACAAACGACACAATGCATATCATATTTATCATTCACATACATATCACCAGCACACACGACACAATATACAAACTTTATGGGACACTTTCAATGATCGACCTGTTAGATTAATCAAAGTTTGGGTTCTTAAAGGACTAATCCATCGAGGACCCACATAAGATATGGGTACCATAGCATATTTTTATTTGTATTTGCAGGTGACAAGTACTGAGAAGAATTGAGAAAGGAATTACAGTACAGCAAACTTAAAAAACTTACATAGGCTGTTAGAGACAACTATATCCAATCTCCACCGTTCATAATGAATTTTAAGATGTTTTAAAGCTGCTGTCCAAATTTTAGCTTGATCCGATGGCTAGATTGTGAGATATGATTTTTTAAAAATTGTCGCTCAGTAAAACAAGAAAGTAGCGCGATAGCGCTCCTATCACTCCTTGGTAGCGCGATAGCGCTCCTAGAGCTCCTCCAAAGCGCGATAGCGCTTCAGTAGCGCTCCTCCAAAGCGCGATAGCGTTGTTGCTATGAAGAGCATGCAAGCCCGCACCAATCTTGGAGACTAGAGGAAAAACTGTGAAAAATAAAAGATCGATGGGATTTCATCTACATATAAAAGAGATTTTGAAGAACACAAGAATACACCACACAACCCAAAATTTGGAGAGAAACGCAACAGTTTGAGGGGAAATAAAGATTCTCTCTAGCATCTTAATTAAAGAAGAAAGCAGATCAGTCGAGAAAAAGAAAGAAGAACAGAAGAACTGAGCAAAGCAGATCAATAGACGCAAAATGAGACAGATCAACTTGGCGGTAACATATCAACTCGAAGATCATAAAAGATCAGATTAAAGTTGGACCAGATCAACTTCAGATCAAATCAGATTGGACAAGACCAGACAAATCAAACCAAACCAGATCAAAGTTCAACCAGATCAGACAAGATCAATCGAACCAGAAAAGATCAAAGTTCGAACCAGACCAGATCAAATATCAACCAGACAAGATCAAAATTTGACCAGAACAGATCAGCTCATTTCCAGAAACACTTAAAAAGGACCAGTTCAATATCACCAGAAAAGATCAATCAATTCATCCAAGTGAACACTTCATTTGGAATCACCTTTTAAGGGGGAACAGATTCAAAGAAACATTATTTCCTGGCTTACTGTTCATCTTGCAACGAATTTAATCATAATTCAGTGACTTGTTCATACAGACAGATCATCGTATACAGTAATGTTCATGAATCAGTTCATAACTACCACCTGTTTACCTCATCTATATTGTTTCATCACGGTCGTTGTTGCAAAATATTCTTTCAAATTATAATCTTGGTTCAATGTTTGGAATTTCCAAACTAATATTGAACTCATCTGATCAACGATTTTCAACTTCATCAGAAATTCTCTGTACGTTTAACTTCACAAACGTACTAATTCTGTTACTTCTATTTGCTTTATCAAAAGATAAAACAATTATCAAATGAATATCGAATTCATTGTTGTGCAATTCTTCAAATTTGGATATTTTTTTCGGAAATATCAGGCACAATTAAATAATCAATCATAATATAATTCATTCATTCGGATCTGAGGCTTCAATTCATATCTCAATCTGGCATTCTGTACTGAATTCTAATCACTTCAGTTTACTTTCTGTGTTGTTTTCATCTTCTGAACAGTTCTGCCTTACTTTCTATAGAAAAATCATTCTGATTGGTGATATATTCGTCTGAATATTCAAAACAGAATACACAGAAATCTGAAATCAATTCATCGGATGCCTATTCCATTCCTTATTCCTATCTCCAAATACCGACAATTCATATCATCTAAACCACAAATCATGGATCATATTCAAATTCTTCTATCAGTTACGAGTCACTATCTTAAAATACGCTGAAATATCATCAAAGGATCAATAATTCTCAAAATCAAAAGAAATAAATCAAGATTGAGAAAATCCCTCAATCAAGGTCATCCAAAATCAAATCTTTTGGATAACAAACTCTGCAAAGTGAAAACAACTCACTTGCATCACATAACTTAGAATAAGTAAATCACTCAGGCTCTATGAACAAAACAAGGAGAGCCACTCAAAATCAAATATTTCAAGAATTATATGTCCAATTGATGTATTCGATTCAGCATAATCAAAGAAAAGACTCATCTGTAACCAATTGTCATATCATCATATATCTTCTAAACCTCAAAATTAATATCCAATTCATAATCTCATCAAGTCGGTAATTCATAAATTCTTCAATTATTCAATTCAATATTGAATTCCAGTTCACAACTTAAACTAAAGTCAAAAAAATCTTACTGTAACATATCTGTAATCTCTATTCAGTAGCGTACTTATCAATGCTAATTTAGATCGTGAACATATCTCGTGCATCGAATATACTGATTTCGAAATATTTCTGTAATCAAACATCATATATCAAACTGAAATCACAGAATCTTAATTTGAGATTCTATATCATATCATCATATTCATATGCATATCATGTTCTTGTTGATCTAATTGTATCACTTCTGATCATCATACTGATTGGTTAAATCACAAAATCCAATGATTCAGTAATCTGCAACTATCACTAATCAGTACTTAGGTAAATTCTCTCATGAACAATATCATGTTCAGTTTCAGTTCATCGAAGCAATAGTTCTATTCTTCAGTTCAATTCACAAAATCTCTTTTCTGATACAGAGGTAATCATATAATAAGTTTTCAGCTATCATATATCTATTGCACCAATAATAACCAGGTCAAAACAAAATAAATCTGTTACCTGAAATTTCATTCTCAGGTGCAATTTCATTTTGATCCTCTGTATACTTCTGGAATTTATTAATTGAATAAATTTTTGCACATCTGTCTGACTTGTCCTTACACTATTTGTTCAGATATCCTCTTCCACAAAAAGTGTAATAATTTCTAATATACTCTGCATTCAGAATCAGACTAATTCATCTCGATTCACTAGAGTTAAAGATTTATTTTCATATCATTCGCTTCATATTCATTCTGGAATAAAAATTGTAGATAAAGTTGTGAGTATCTCACAGACTCTTTCATGTCTACAATTTCATTTTCCTAACTCATCATTCAGCTTCAATTCTCCTAGACAAGGCTATGTCTTTAAACAAAATGTTTCAGTCGTCAACATTTATTCAGACATAATCTGCGGATTCAAGCCATTAAATAATTCACTCAATCTTGAGCTTTTTATCATCTAAAATTCAAAGAATTGTAATAGACTCGAAAATTCTAATAAGGCATTTTCAAAAGATTCAACTTCCACAAGGTATATTTTTCTTTCTCATCATTTCTATCTGTTGTGGCAAAGAACTATAAACAAAATTCTGTTCTAAGCACTTACCAACCATCAACATACCTCTGCCTTCTTATCATTTCTTTATCAAAATCCACCAGCTGGTTGCTAGGTTTCGAAGTTGGTATTCAATCAATCTGATCCGATATTCATCTGAATCTTTCCGGTATTTGAACAACTAGTCAAGTTCTTCAGGCCAACTGTTACCTACAACATCATCTACTCATTTGCTGATATTCTGTTCTGTTCAATCAGAGATACTTCGTTCAGCTGAGCAATACCGTTCTGTTCTGTTCAATCTGACCATACCTTTCTGTTCAGTCTGGCCATATTAGTCTGCCAGTCTGGGGTGCTTACGTCACCCAAATAACACTGTTCTATTCAATTATGGGTGCTTACATCACCCGGTAAAAATCTTATAACAAAACGGTAAAAATTTCAAAAATTTACAAATCAGTAAATCAGGCAATTGAATTCAATTATAGATCATGCTCACATGCAATTTATCAAATCATCGAATCATCAAATCAAGTAATGCATAATCATGCAATACAATTCATGCATGTGACTCAATCTACCCCGCTCAGCTTCTATCTCAATCCAAGAACTTACGCTCTGATACCACCTGTTGTGACGACCCGAGTTCTAATCTCTCATTTAATCAAATGTCCAATATTAGACAAGAAACAATGTCTAAACAAAAGAGTAAAAAAAAAAAAAAAATTTAAAATGGATTGCCCTGCGCACGCGCGGGCATCACCCCTCGCGCGCCGGCCAATGAGACCGAGGTCTCAAGAGCTGGCTCGCGCGCGCGCGAGTACTTGCTCGCCCGTGCGCCGGCCACTGCACCAGAAAAAAAAATGCTCAGCTGCTGTCAAAAATAGTTCTTCAAGTATTTCCATCCAAGATCAACTCAAACAAGGATTTATTCATGATCTAATCCATAGCAACATCTAACATGCATTCTAACATGCTATACAATGGATACCATTAGATCATAACAAGCCTTACAATCATAATAATCAAGACTTTCCAAAATATGCAAGACACATTGCTATATAACAAGATCAAGATACTTCATGGTGTTTTAAGGATTTACATCAAATCTCAAATCCTATAAACATCAACAAGACAACAACTAGATCATTTACAAGTCTTGATACAAGTATCTAAAACATGCTCATGTTTAGAATTCAACTCTACAACATGACAGCTCACTCAACCATCTAACTCGGATCATCACGCTATATCTCTTCAACCCTTGTTCTTTAAGATTGCCTTTGTTCTGCTCTATTTCCTCCTATTGTCATGACACATACAACATAACAATAGCCGGATAACTCCGGTGAGAAATATATTTCCCAGTAAAAGCAACTAAACATGCATATCAAACATATATCAAGATCATGATATAAAAGTAAATACAATGCATGTTTTCAAAACAAGGTTCATTTCATCATTCGTCGGTTGGGATCCCGAAAAGTAGATATCATAACTAATCCACCGACTCTCCCGCTCGAGGTGGGGTTACTTATCTTTCTTCTCTAGACTTTGAAGCAATCATATATGCAAATCAGACGCTAGGCTAAAACAACCACCCAGGTCATACATATACGATTCCTCAAATCGTCTATTCGAACGTTTCCGTTCATTTCAAAATCAAGGAATAAGTCTTCAAGATGAATGCAACATATATCATCATCAAGGCATTCATAACATCAAAAACTTATTCAACAACTCAAATGAAAGCACATAAGAGCAATTAAGCAAACAAGTATGTGATTTAAGGGAACTCGATACAAACCATCTCGAGTTGTATTCTCAATCAAATAGTAGTCCACTTTTACCTTCGTATTTCGTTTGTTCTGAATTCTTCAACCTCAAAACATGCACATCAATCTTTGTTCAATTCATTCCTTTCAAAATCGAGTCGAAATCATCAGCACATCTTCAATCAAATCATTTCAAACCTCAAGCGAACTTCCTCGGTTCACAATTCGACTTCTTGAGTTGCTTGAGCTCGTAGCATGTCTGAAATATAAAGATTGCATCTAACAAAATCAGTATACAATCTCAAGATCATTAGCTCAATAGTAGACTATCAGTATGTTTTCAAAACATAACCAAGCATCGTAGCGATTGACAATCGGGAATCGTTACGGTATCGAATTCATTTCTAATTTCAATTCCATTCATACGGCTTTTCATATCCGTTCATTGTCATTCAACTCTTCCAACCAACAGATATTATCATAAACATATCAAAGAATATCTTATCTCAAAAATCATCTATCAAACTTGTCTCAAAACACGAATCGACGGCGTAGCGATTAAAAATCGGTAACCGACGACATATCGAAACCATTTTCAACTCTTCCAACAAATTGTATATCTTCATATCATTATATATCATTAACACCAGCTAATTACCAGCATAATCAGATGCTACACAAGTCGAAATCTATGCTGGTTATCATATGAATTTCATTCAATACTCAAGATTCAATTCGGTTTCGAATATACAACGCTAGAATATCGATAACATGATCAAACAAATCAACTTCTGATTTCTGCCCATATTCGAATTTCAAAACTTATTCAAGACATCATAAACCTTACATCAAATCAAAGGCCTCGTTGCAAGGATTCCAGAACATCTTTCGGAATTGAAATCGGACGAACGGATCAAAAGTTACGGCGATTTGAAAAATCAAAATCACAAGAAAAAGGAAGAGGTTTCGACCTCTGTTCTAACTTTCTGAAACCTTTTTGCTTCAAACACGTTTCATTCTGATTAAATTGGATAGATATTGCATAAATTGCAATTTAGTCTCTCAAGTCTTCACTAATTGCAATTCAGTCCTCGGCCTTCGTTTTAATTCAATTTCAATCCAAAATAATTTAAGAATATTAGAATTTAAATCAAAACTCTAAACATTCCCAAATTAAATATACTCGGATTAAAATAAATTAAATTCGAATTAATTAAATAATCTCGGCCGTTTGCACTTCAGCCATTCAAATGTCAAATCAGTCCCTGATCGAGCTATATCTTCCAAATTCATCTTCTTTAATTTCCAAAACATGGAATTAAATCTTCAATTACATAAATATTCAAATCGAATATATATATTCTTTTAATTTAAGAATTCTCGAAATTTAATTCTCAAAATCCGTAAATTCTCAAATTAAATATTTTCGGCTCGAAAATTAAATCTATCCTTTTCATAACTTCTCAAATCAATATGAGCCCATCGTATGAAATTTAATTCTCAAATCCCATAATTAATAATGTAAGATTTTCGGGCCTTACAGTCTTTGTGTTATTTCTTATTTGTCAAACACATTCACTCACCTCACGAATTCAACCAAGCCATTTGATCTGTGTTCAATCTGTTAGTCAATCTCTTCCGCACTGATTTAAGTTGGTTGATTAACATAGACACACGAGAAAGACAGGAGTTCATTTACTAACCCATCTGAACTCCATTTAATTGAGAAAGATATTTTCGATCCTATCAAGTGGTATCAGAGCGAAGTACCTTCTCGTCTCTGAACATATTCAAATGGCTGCATTCAGTGAGATCGTTAAAAGCTTCTGGTACACCACCGTGGACAACTACACTGCCAAAACTATTGAGACATGCTCCACTGCTAAGAATCTTTGGCAACAGTTGATCAAATTTGAAAATAATGAGGAGGCTGGGTAGATCAAGTGTCCACTAATTGAAGATCTCAAAGAACCCTGCTGCTCAGATAGTTCCAGATCAAATGATGAAGAGAGCACAAGTCAACCAATCCATCCATCTGACTTACAAGAAAGTTGCTCAACTAAACCAATCGCTTTTATTGAAGAATCTTGTTGTTCAGTGAGCACATCGAGTTTTGGTGACAAAGATGAAGATAGCTGCCTTATGGCCAAAAGTGACCAACCATCTATCAGCAATCAATCATCAGATCAACTCTTCTCCAGTGAACAGGTATTTGATTTCAACTCAGATGAATTTACACGAGAAGATTTAGCAAATGCATTTCATGACATGAGTAAATAGTATCAACGACTGTGCTTAGCATTTGAGGAAGTTAAGGCCAAGAAAAATGATCTGTCGGACTGCTCAACTGAACTCAATTGGGAAACATCAGTTGAGAAAATCAGTCTAGAAGCAGAGATTGCCAAGCTTAAGACTGAAAATGATAAGCTACTAGTGGAAAGTCAGTAGTTAAAGTCAGAAAACTTAAAACTTACTGAACTGATAACCACATGGAATAAGTCATCAGCATTGTTAACTGAGATGCAAGAGTCACAAAAATCTTTTGGAGATAAGACAGGTCTCGGATTTAGTGACAAGGACTGCAAACAAGCTGAGCCAAGTACTCAATCCTGTCTGGACAAGAACAATTCAAATTATGTGAAATTTGTCAAGTCCAGCACGATATATGAAAATATAGAACCTGATAATTATGTCAGTTCACCTATATCTCAACCAAAAACTCTTTACAATCGAGGTTTGGGATATGTGGAACCAGAGAGTTCTAACTCAAGCTGGATCAAGAAAAGACTAGTTCGGTATGGATATGGTCAAGCAAGACAAGACTCTATGAAGGTACAATATAGACCACCTTATTTCAAAAATAGATCCGTTCAATAGAGATATTGGAGGCCTAACTTGTACAATAAATATAGACAGACATATCCAATGCACAAACGACACAATGCATATCATATTTATCATTCACATACATATCACCAGCACACACGACACAATATACAAACTTTATGGGACACTTTCAATGATCGACCTGTTAGATTAATCAAAGTTTGGGTTCTTAAAGGACTAATCCATCGAGGACCCACATAAGATATGGGTACCATAGCATATTTTTATTTGTATTTGCAGGTGACAAGTACTGAGAAGAATTGAGAAAGGAATTACAGTACAGCAAACTTCAAAAACTTACAAAGGATGTTATAGACAACTATATCCAATCTCCACCGTTCATAATGAAGTTTAAGATGTTTTAAAGCTTCTGTCCAAATTTTAGCTTGATCCGATGGCTAGATTGTGAGATATGATTTTTTAAAAATTGTCGCTCAGTAAAACAAGAAAGTAGCGCGATAGCGCTCCTATCACTCCTTGGAAGCGCGATAGCGCTCCTAGAGCTCCTCCAAAGCGCGATAGCACTTCAGTAGCGCTCCTCCAAAGCGCGATAGCGCTTCAGTAGCGCTCCTCCAAAGCGCGATAGCGTTGTTGCTATGAAGAGCATGCAAGCCCGCACCAATCTTGGAGACTAGAGGAAGAACTGTGAAAAATAAAAGATCGATGGGATTTCATCTACATATAAAAGAGATTTTGAAGAACACAAGAATACACCACACAACCCAAAATTTGGAGAGAAACGCAACAGTTTGAGAGGAAATGAAGATTCTCTCTGGCATCTTAATTAAAGAAGAAAGCAGATCAGTCGAGAAAAAGAAAGAAGAACAGAAGAACCGAGCAAAGCAGATCAATAGACGCAAAAGGAGCCAGATCAACTTGGCGGTAACATATCAACTCGAAGATCAGATTAAAGTTGGACCAGATCAACTTCAGATCAAATCAGATTGGACAAGACCAGACAAATCAAACCATACCATATCAAAGTTCAACCAGATCAGACAAGATCAATCGAACCAGAAAAGATCAAAGTTCGAACCAGACCAGATCAAATATCAACCAGACAAGATCAAAATTTGACCAGAACAGATCAGCTCATTTCCAGAAACACTTAAAAAGGACCAGTTCAATATCACCAGAAAAGATCAATCAATTCATCCAAGTGAACACTTCATTTGGAATCACCTTTTAAGGGGGAACAGATTCAAAGAAACATTATTTCCTGGCTTACTGTTCATCTTACAACGAATTTAATCATAATTCAGTGACTTGTTCATACAGACAGATCATCGTATACAGTAATGTTCATGAATCAGTTCATAACTACCACCTGTTTACCTCATCTATATTGTTTCATCACGGTCGTTGTTGCAAAATATTCTTTCAAATTATAATCTTGGTTCAATGTTTGGAATTTCCAAACTAATATTGAACTCATCTGATCAACGATTTTCAACTTCATCAGAAATTCTCTGTACGTTTAACTTCACAAACGTACTAATTCTGTTACTTCTTTTTGCTTTATCAAAAGATAAAACAATTATCAAATGAATATCGAATTCATTGTTGTGCAATTCTTCAAATTTGGATATCTTTTTTCGGATATATCAGGCACAATCAAATAATAAATCATAATATAATTCATTCATTCGGATCTGAGGCTTCAATTCATATCTCAATCTGGCATTCTGTACTGAATTCTAATCACTTCAGTTTACTTTCTGTGTTGTTTTCATCTTCTGAACAGTTCTGCCTTACTTTCTATAGAAAAATCATTCTGATTGGTGATATATTCGTCTGAATATTCAAACCAGAATACACAGAAATCTGAAATCAATTCATCGGATGCCTATTCCATTCCTTATTCCTATCTCCAAATACCGACAATTCATATCATCTAAACCACAAATCATGGATCATATTCAAATTCTTCTATCAGTTACGAGTCACTATCTTAAAATACGCTGAAATATCATCAAAGGATCAATAATTCTCAAAATCAAAAGAAATAAATCAAGATTGAGAAAATCCCTCAATCAAGGTCATCCAAAATCAAATCTTTTGGATAACAAACTCTGCAAAGTGAAAACAACTCACTTGCATCACATAACTTAGAATAAGTAAATCACTCAAGCTCTATGAACAAAACAAGGAGAGCCACTCAAAATCAAATATTTCAAGAATTATATGTCCAATTGATGTATTCGATTCAGCATAATCAAAGAAAAGACTCATCTGTAACCAATTGTCATATCATCATATATCTTCTAAACCTCAAAATTAATATCCAATTCATAATCTCATCAAGTCGGTAATTCATAAATTCTTCAATTATTCAATTCAATATTGAATTCCAGTTCACAACTTAAACTAAAGTCAAAAAAATCTTACTGGAACATATCTGTAATCTCTATTCAGTAGTGTACTTATCAATGCTAATTTAGATCGTGAACATATCTCGTGCATCGAATATACTGATTTCGGAATATTTCTGTAATCAAACATCATATATTAAACTGAAATCACAGAATCTTAATTCGAGATTCTATATCATATCATCATATTCATATGCATATCATGTTCTTGTTGATCTAATTGTATCACTTCTGATCATCATACTGATTGGTTAAATCACAAAATCCAATGATTCAGTAATCTGCAACTATCACTAATCAGTACTTAGGTAAATTCTCTCATGAACAATATCATGTTCAGTTTCAGTTCATCGAAGCAATAGTTCTATTCTTCAGTTCAATTCACAAAATCTCTTTTCTGATACAGAGGTAATCATATAATAAGTTTTCAGCTATCATATATCTATTGCACCAATAATAACCAGGTCAAAACAAAATAAATCTGTTACCTGAAATTTTATTCTCAGGTGCAATTTCATTCTGATCCTCTGTATACTTCTGGAATTTATTAATTGAATAAATTTTTGCACATCTGTCTGACTTGTCCTTACACTATTTTTTCAGATATCCTCTTCCACAAAAAGTGTAATAATTTCTAATATACTCTGCATTCAGAATCAGACTAATTCATCTCGATTCGCTAGAGTTAAAGATTTATTTTCATATCATTCGCTTCATATTCATTCTGGAATAAAAATTGTAGATAAAGTTGTGAGTATCTCACAGACTCTTTCATGTCTACAATTTCATTTTCCTAACTCATCATTCAGCTTCAATTCTCCTAGACAAGGCTATGTCTTTAAACAAAATGTTTCAGTCGTCAACATTTATTCAGACATAATCTGCGGATTCAAGCCATTAAATAATTCACTCAATCTTGAGCTTTTTATCATCTAAAATTCAAAGAATTGTAATAGACTCGAAAATTCTAATAAGGCATTTTCAAAAGATTCAACTTCCACAAGGTATATTTTTCTTTCTCATCATTTCTATCTGTTGTGGCAAAGAACTATAAACAAAATTCTGTTCTAAGCACTTACCAACCATCAACATACCTCTGCCTTCTTATCATTTCTTTATCAAAATCCACCAGCTGGTTGCTAGGTTTCGAAGTTGGTATTCAATCAATCTGATCCGATATTCATCTGAATCTTTCCGGTATTTGAACAACTAGTCAAGTTCTTCAGGCCAACTGTTACCTACAACATCATCTATTCATTTGCTGATATTCTGTTCTGTTCAATCAGAGATACTTCGTTCAGCTGAGCAATACCGTTCTGTTCTGTTCAATCTGACCATACCTTTCTGTTCAGTCTGGCCATACTAGTCTGTCAGTCTGGGGTGCTTACGTCACCCAAAGAACACTGTTCTATTCAATTATGGGTGCTTACATCACCCGATAAAAATCTTATAACAAAACGGTAAAAATTTCAAAAATTTACAAATCAGTAAATCAGGCAATTGAATTCAATTATAGATCATGCTCACATGCAATTTATCAAATCATCGAATCATCAAATCAAGTAATGCATAATCATGCAATACAATTCATGCATGTGACTCAATCTACCCCGCTCAGCTTCTATCTCAATCCAAGAACTTACGCTCTGATACCACCTATTGTGACGACCCGAGTTCTAATCTCTCATTTAATCAAATGTCCAATATTAGACAAGAAACAATGTCTAAACAAAAGAGTAAAAAAAAATTTTTTTTTAAAAATGGATTGCCCTGCGCACGCGCGGGCATCACCCCTCGCGCGCGCGTCGGCCAATGAGACCGAGGTCTCAAGAGCTGGCTCGCGCGTGCACGAGTACTTGCTCGCCCGTGCGCCGGCCACTGCACTAGAAAAAAAAATGCTCAGCTGCTGTCAAAAATAGTTCTACAAGTATTTCTATCCAAGATCAACTCAAACAAGGATTTATTCATGATCTAATCCATAGCAACATCTAACATGCATTCTAACATGCTATACAATGGATACCATTAGATCATAACAAGCCTTACAATCATAATAATCAAGACTTTCCAAAATATGCAAGACACATTGCTATATAACAAGATCAAGATACTTCATGGTGTTTTAAGGATTTACATCAAATCTCAAATCCTATAAATATCAACAAGACAACAACTAGATCATTTACAAGTCTTGATACAAGTATCTAAAACATGCTCATGTTTAGAATTCAACTCTACAACATGACAGCTCACTCAACCATCTAACTCGGATCATCACGCTATATCTCTTCAACCCTTGTTCTTTAAGATTGCCTTTGTTCTGCTCCATTTCCTCCTATTGCCATGACACATACAACATAACAATAGCCGGATAACTCCGGTGAGAAATATATTTTCCAGTAAAAGCAACTAAACATGCATATCAAACATATATCAAGATCATGATATAAAAGTAAATACAATGCATGTTTTCAAAACAAGGTTCATTTCATCATTCGTCGGTTGGGATCCCGAGAAGTAGATATCATAACTAATCCACCGACTCTCCCGCTCGAGGTGGGGTTACTTATCTTTCTTCTTTAGACTTTGAAGCAATCATATATGCAAATCAGACGCTAGGCTAAAACAACCACCCAGGCCATACATATACGATTCCTCAAATCGTCTATTCGAACGTTTCCGTTCATTTCAAAATCAAGGAATATCTTCAAGATGAATGCAACATATATCATCATCAAGGCATTCATAACATCAAAAACTTATTCAACAACTCAAATGAAAGCACATAAGAGCAATTAAGCAAACAAGTATGTGATTTAAGGGAACTCGATACAAAACATCTCGAGTTGTATTCCCAATCAAATAGTAGTCCACTTTTACCTTCGTATTTCATTTGTTCTGAATTCTTCAACCTCAAAGCATGCACATCAATCTTTGTTAAATTCATTCCTTTCAAAATCGAGTCGAAATCATCAGCACATCTTCAATCAAATCATTTCAAACCTCAAGCGAACTTCCTCGGTTCACAATTCGACTTCTTGAGTTGCTTGAGCTCGTAGCATGTCTGAAATATAAAGATTGCATCTAACAAAATCAGTATACAATCTCAAGATCATTAGCTCAATCGTAGACTATCAGTATGTTTTCAAAACATAACCAAGCATCGTAGCGATTGACAATCGGGAATCATTACGGTATCGAATTCATTTCTAATTTCAATTCCATTCATACGGCTTTTCATATCCGTTCATTGTCATTCAACTCTTCCAACCAACAGATATTATCATAAACATATCAAAGAATATCTTATCTCAAAAATCATCTATCTAACTTGTCTCAAAACACGAATCGACGGCGTAGCGATTAAAAATCGGTAACCGACGACATATCGAAACCATTTTCAACTCTTCCAACAAATTGTATATCTTCATATCATTATATATCATCAACACCAGCTAATTACCAGCATAATCAGATGCTACACAAGTCGAAATCTATGCTGGTTATCATATGAATTTCATTCAATACTCAAGATTCAATTCGGTTTCGAATATACAACGCTAGAATATCGATAACATGATCAAACAAATCAACTTCTGATTTCTGCCCATATTCGAATTTCAAAACTTATTCAAGACATCATAAACCTTACATCAAATCAAAGGCCTCGTTGCAAGGATTCCAGAACATCTTTCGGAATTGAAATCGGACGAACGGATCAAAAGTTACGGCGATTTGAAAAATCAAAATCACAAGAAAAAGGAAGAGGTTTCGACCTCTGTTCTAACTTTCTGAAACCTTTTTGCTTCAAACACGTTTCATTCTGATTAAATTGGATAGATATTGCATAAATTGCAATTTAGTCCCTCAAGTCTTCACTAATTGCAATTCAGTCCTCGGCCTTCGTTTTAATTCAATTTCAATCCAAAATAATTTAAGAATATTAGAATTTAAATCAAAACTCTAAAAATTCCCAAATTAAATATACTCGGATTAAAATAAATTAAATTCGGATTAATTAAATAATCCCGGCCGTTTGCACTTCAGCCATTCAAATGTCAAATCAGTCCCTGATCGAGTTATATCTTCCAAATTCATCTTCTTTAATTTCCGAAACATGGAATTAAATCTTCAATTACATAAATATTCAAATCGAATATATATATTCTTTTAATTTAAGAATTCTCGAAATTTAATTCTCAAAATCCGTAAATTCTCAAATTAAATATTTTCGGCTCGGAAATTAAATCTATCCTTTTCATAACTTCTCAAATCAATATGAGCCCATCGTATGGAATTTAATTCTCAAATCCCATAATTAATAATGTAAGATTTTCGGGCCTTACAGTCTTTGTGGGGACCCGGGTTGCTAATCTTATCTTAGGGCAATTTATTGTAATTAACAATTAAACAAGTACTTAAAAGAATTAAAGAAACAAGAGCTAGAAAAAAATTTTTTGTTTTAAAAGGCAGGGTCTCGCTCGATCGGGGAATATGCTATCAAAAATCTGCTGCCAAAGAATGGATAAACAAGTCATAATCTTTTATACATGCTACAAAATCAAATACATGCTATCTTATAACGTCTTACAAGCTTCTAAACATAATAAACATAAACTAGCATGTATTCAAGCCATAATATACAAAGTTCTTGTATCACTTCTAGCATGGTTCAACAACATAAAGTACAAGTCGTGCTACTTAAGCCCGTGTCCTCACTTGTTATGCCTCAATCTCGAGCTATCCTTATCTTTTTTGACTAGCTCCTGCCCCACCTATTGCCATGCACACATACAAAACAAAGCAATAGCCGGATAACTCCGGTGAGAATAAAATCCCAGTATAAACAACTTTAAACGCGAGATAATAAATGTGAATGCAATGCAAATGGCAAAGGAAGACTATCAAGCTGATATCAATAAAACTTAGTTCTTTGGGATCCCGAGGAATAAAATAACTATCAAACCACCGACACTCCCATTCGAGGCGGCATCAAGTATTTTAGTCCTCTGACTTTGGTACAACTATAGTGAGTCTTCTGGCTCTGAACATAAATCCATATTCTGTGCCATGAGTCAAGCTGACTCTAGAAATAAATCTACATTCCATGCCACTCACTACAGCTCTCCAAACGTCATCTGCACTCTAGGCGATGGCTGCCCTCTGTGCTATTAAGGCTGGAGTTCAAGATGAATGCAACATAAGCTGTATGCATTAAAAGCTATAAAACACATCTTGAACAACTAAGCATATAAGCAAACAAAGCAGTACAAATAAATAATCACATAAGAAATATAAAGAAACAAGTATGTGATTGACATGGGAATACTTGAAATGAAAGCTATTTCAAGCGTTCTATCCCATCTGGATTTGCTGTCATTTATACCTTTCGATGTCGTGTCTGACAGTACTTCAAGTCTGAAAACATCATAGTAAAACCATCTATCAAAATCTGTTCCAAAGCATAACAAAATTTCAACTAAAGAACTTCAAACCTTCTAAATCGTTCTCGATTCGAATCGACAATCTCGAGTTCGGAACACTTTGATCAAATCTGAAAAATAGTAGATACAATCTAACCATATCAAATTCCAACTCTAATCATGCTTTGTTCAATCAATAAGAGCAAAATCTTGACAATTTGCAAATCGGCGGCATAACGGCTAAAACCGGCAATCCAAACAATATCCAAATCAATCCAACAATCCAGATAACTTATAATCTCTAACATATCATCTCATTACCATAAAAATCAGTATCAATCAAACATGATAGTGTTCGAATTATTCTTCCCAAATTCATATAAAATCCGAACGACAGTCTTTTGTCGAACCGTCTGCGAATACACGATCGGTACAGCTGATATACGCATATATGATAAAATCATAATTTTCCATCTTTCACATAAAAATAAATCTGAGATATGTGAATAAAACATGTACCAGATCGAAGGTCTCGGAGCTGTGATCGCAGATATATATTTATCTGGAATTTCTGACAACCGGAGCGCGAGTTATCGAAGCTTGAACGGACAAAAATGGCTTGGAAAAGGGTTCAGCCGAGTTCTCTGTTTTTCCTTCTCCAAAATATGATATATCACGTGTGTTCAGAATAATTCAAGTGGAGAATGAGATATATATAGCATATTTGCAGTTTAGTCCCTGAACTTTTGACTATTTGCAATTCAGTCCCCGGAAAAGCGATTTAATTCAATTTCAATCCTTCCAATTTAAGAATTATTAGAATTTAATTCTAAACTCTAAATATTCCCAAATTAAATATTCTCGGATTAAAATTAAATAATCCCGGGCCTTACATTTCTCCTCCACTAAGACATGAGTTCGTCCTCGAAATCACAAGCAAGCTGTATAGACAATGTGTATACACATAAGATAATGAAATAACGGAAAACAGAATAAGAACTCACATCAATGAAACAACTCTGAAAAAAATATTTAATTAATATTATGTAAGATAAATAAGGGCAAATTAGAAAATTCACAATTGGAACTCATATATTTATAATAGTAATAGATAATAGTAATAGATAATTAATTAATTATTAATAAATTAATTAATAACTTTTTTTAATTTAATACATGAATTAAATGTTAACAATTAATAAAAAAAATTAATTACTCTAGACTAACCTAAAAAATGAAAGGGAAAACCAAAAAATACATTGGAAATGAAAAAAATATTTAATTAATATTATGTAACATAAATAATGGCAAATTAGAAAATTAAAAAAATTAATTACTCTAGACTAACCTAAAAAATGAAAGGGAAACCCAAAAAATACATTGAAAATGAAAAAAATATTTAATTAATATTATGTAAGATAAATAAGGGCAAATTAGAAAATTCACAATTGGAACTCATATATTTATAATAGTAATAGATAATTAATTAATTATTAATTAATTAATTAATAACTTTTTTTAATTTAATACATGAATTAAATGTTAACAATTAATAAAAAAAATTAATTACTCTAGACTAACCTAAAAAATGAAAGGGAAAACCAAAAAATACATTGGAAATGAAAAAAATATTTAATTAATATTATGTAACATAAATAAGGGCAAATTAGAAAATTAAAAAAATTAATTACTCTAGACTAATCTAGAAAATAAAAGGGAAAACCAAAAAATACATTGGAAATGAAAAAAATATTTAATTAATATTATGTAAGATAAATAAGGGCAAATTATAAAATTCACAATTGGAACTCATATATTTATAATAGTAATAGATAATAGATAATAGATAATTTATTAATTATTAATTAATTAATTAATAACTTTTTTTAATTTAATACATGAATTAAATGTTAACAATTAATAAAAAAAATTAATTACTCTAGACTAACCTAAAAAATGAAAGGAAAAACCAAAAAATACATTGGAAATGAAAAAAAATATTTAATTAATATTATGTAAGATAAATAAGGGCAAATTAGAAAATTCACAATTGGAACTCATATATTTATAATAGTAATAGATTATTAATTAATTAATTAATAACTTTTTTTAATTTAATACATGAATTAAATGTTAACAATTAATAAAAAAAATTAATTACTCTAGACTAACCTAAAAAATGAAAGGAAAAACCAAAAAATACATTAGAAATGAAAAAAATATTTAATTAATATTATGTAAGATAAATAAGGGCAAATTAGAAAATTCACAATTGGAACTCATATATTTATAATAGTAATAGATAATTAATTAATTATTAATTAATTAATTAATAACTTTTTTTAATTTAATACATGAATTAAATGTTAACAATTAATAAAAAAAAATTAATTACTCTAGACTAACCTAAAAAATGAAAGGGAAAACCAAAAAATACATTGGAAATGAAAAAAATATTTAATTAAAATTATGTAACATAAATAAGGGCAAATTAGAAAATTAAAAAAATTAATTACTCTAGACTAACCTAAAAAATGAAAGGGAAAACCAAAAAATACATTGGAAATGAAAAAAATATTTAATTAATATTATGTAAGATAAATAAGGGCAAATTAGAAAATTCACAATTGGAACTCATATATTTATAATAGTAATAGATAATAGATAATAGATAATAGATAATTAATTAATTATTAATTAATTAATTAATAACTTTTTTTAATTTAATACATGAATTAAATGTTAACAATTAATAAAAAACATTAATTACTCTAGACTAACCTAAAAAATGAAAGGGAAAACCAAAAAATACATTGGAAATGAAAAAAATATTTAATTAATATTATGTAAGATAAATAAGGGCAAATTAGAAAATTCACAATTGAAACTCATATATTTATAATAGTAATAGATTTAATACATGAATTAAATGTTAACAATTAACAAAAAAATTAATTACTCTAGACTAACCTAAAAAATGAAAGGGAAAACCAAAAAATACATTGGAAATGAAGAAAATATTTAATTAATATTATGTAACATAAATAAGGGCAAATTAGAAAATTAAAAAAATTAATTACTTTAGACTAACCTAAAAAATGAAAGGGAAAACCAAAAAATACATTGGAAATGAAAAAAATATTTAATTAATATTATGTAAGATAAATAAGGGCAAATTAGAAAATTCACAATTGGAACTCATATATTTATAATAGTAATAGATAATAGATAATAGATAATAGATAATTAATTAATTATTAATTAATTAATTAATAACTTTTTTTAATTTAATACATGAATTAAATGTTAACAATTAATAAAAAAAATTAATTACTCTAGACTAACCTAAAAAATGAAAGGGAAAACCAAAAAATACATTGGAAATGAAAAAAATATTTAATTAATATTATGTAAGATAAATAAGGGCAAATTAGAAAATTCACAATTGGAACTCATATATTTATAATAGTAATAGATAATTAATTAATTATTAATTAATTAATTAATAACTTTTTTTAATTTAATACATGAATTAAATGTTAACAATTAATAAAAAAAATTAATTACTCTAGACTAACCTAAAAAATGAAAGGGAAAACCAAAAAATACATTGGAAATGAAAAAAATATTTAATTAATATTATGTAACATAAATAAGGGCAAATTAGAAAATTCACAATTGGAACTCATATATTTATAATAGTAATAGATAGATAGTAATAGATAATTAATTAATTATTAATTAATTAATTAATAACTTTTTTTAATTTAATACATGAATTAAATGTTAACAATTAATAAAAAAAATTAATTACTCTAGACTAACCTAAAAAATGAAAGGAAAAACCAAAAAATACATTGGAAATGAAAAAAATATTTAATTAATATTATGTAAGATAAATAAGGGCAAATTAGAAAATTCACAATTGGAACTCATATATTTATAATAGTAATAGATAATAGATAATAGATAATAGATAATAGATAGATAATAGATATATTATATAAATAAATTAAGACATATTTTCATTAATATAATAATTTTTTTAGTTTAAGAAATGAATTAAATTTAACAATTAATTTACTTTGAATAAGTAAATAGACACAAAATTTAAGATACATTTTAATTAATAACTTTTTTTAATTGAAGAAATGAATTAAATGTTAACAATTAATAAAAAAATTTAATTACTCTAGACTAATCTAAAAAATGAAAGGGAAAACCAAAAAATACATTGAAAATGACAAAAATATTTAATTAATATTATGTAAGATAAAGAAGGGAAAATTATAAAATTCGCAATTGGAACTCATATATTTATAATTTTAATTAATTATTAATTAATTAATTAATAACTTTTTTTAATTTAATACATGAATTAAATGTTAACAATTAATAAAAAATTTAATTATTCTAGACTAATCTAGAAAATGAAAGGAAAAACCAAAAAATACATTGGAAATGACAAAAATATTTAATTAATATTATGTAAGATAAATAAGGGCAAATTAAAAAATTCACAATTGGAACTCATATATTTATAATTGAAGAATAATATATATATATATATATATATATATATATATATATATATATATATATATAATCCAACTTCCATTCTAGCTACATATAACATTTTCCATTAATTATAGTGCTTGTTTTATTATTATGCATAAGAAGGTGAAATTGCACATATATTTGATTTACTTCTCACTCAAAAGTTTCAACATTTATTTCCCCTAATAAAAAGGAAAAAATGTTTCAACATTTAATTTGAAAAATAAATTTCCCTTCCCAAAACTCAAAAGACAAAGTCAACATTATTTCAACTTCACTGCATCGAACTAATTTCTGGGCCTTAGAGGAAGTGTAGCCCACGTGCTGAGACTCATTGGCCCGAAGCTGAAACGAATCATGGGATTTTACCAAATATTCGTATCAGGCCACTGAATATTCTCCCCACTTCACAATCATCCTTCAGCTCAGCTCATACTGACAAAGTAATTGAAAATTCCCGCAAGTTCTCACCTTTTTTAAAACCCAGAATTTAAAGATTGGTGTGCAGCGAAAAAAGATGAATTCTCAGTTTATTCACATTAAGTTTGTGTATCCACTAGTTGGTTTGGCTCTTATTATTGCCTTGATCGCTGAAGCTGGGACGACAAGTAGTTATGTGAGAAAGAATGGGCTGAGTGATGATATGCCATTGGACAGCGATGTGTTTCGATTGCCACCTGGTTACAATGCTCCCCAACAAGTAATTTTCTGTTCTTGAAGTTTATATTTTCATCTCTTTTGCTTCAATCCGCGAAAGAAACTGTTGTTTATTTGTTCATTTTTGGGTTGACCATTTTACCTTTCATTGTTACTCGAGCATCGTTAGCTTCTTTCTTGGTGGCGGGCGGAGCCACATATAGCGGCACCCGGTCTGTAGCCCGGGTGACCCGAATTTTTTTTACAATTTTATATATATTACAGTCCGGGTGACCCGAAATTTTCTTACAATTTTATATATATTGATTTTGGAAAAATTTTAGATTAATTTGATAATAGCCAGGTGGTTTGATTCAAAAGTTTAAACAATTTCAGAGTTTAAAATTTTAGCCCGAGTAGTTTAGGATTTCTGGCTCCGCCAGTTGGTGCTTAGATTTATCGAAATCTAATGTTAAGTTCGAAAGCATTTAGTTTCTTGGTGCTTATCTTCTTCTTGCCATCGCTTTGTAATGAAGCTTATCATTTGTTTTCGAATTGTGAATGTCACAAGAAGTGAAGAACAATTTCACTTGCTTAACGAAATCACTCGATCCAAACACATCCTTAAAGAAACGAATTTGGGTCGATAATCCTCGTGGGGTATCTTCTGTTCTTGGTAATTATAGTTAGTTCGGTTTTTGAAGGTTCACATAACGCAAGGGGACCATAGAGGCAGGGCTGTAATTGTCTCTTGGATCACACCGGATGAGCCTGGTTCAAATCAGGTGATCTACTGGGATGAATCCAATCTGATCAAAAGATCTGCAGAAGCCATTGTTGTTAAGTACAATTTCTACAATTATACCTCTGGTTACATTCATCATGCCTCTATCGAGAAATTGAAGGTGGTTTTTACTATACGGGCTCGATTCACTTTGATATATAGTTTTCAATTATTTTATTTTTCAATCAGCAAAACTCTGGTTTGAAATTGCAGTATGGTACCAAATACTACTACGAGGTTGGACTTGGTGATACGAACCGACAATTTTGGTTCACTACACCTCCTAAACCAGGCCCTGATGTTCCTTATACTTTTGGTCTTATAGGTATGGCTTACACATTCAAAGAATTCTGAATCCTGTCAATATTAAAGCTTGCTCAATGGATAAAAGGGGAAAATGGAAGAGAGAAAGGAGGCTTGATTATGTTTTTATTTAGTCATTGTGGTAGATTTAATCCTTCAAGTTTCATTTGCCTGGTTTTTTTACATACCCCACCCCCATGTCTCTACCACCCGAGCTATTTGGTTGGCCGCAAAATAAGAATTTTGTATTTCTTGATTCTTGATGAGCGGATAATGGGTATCACATGTGAATATTTGATATTGTGTAATGAGTGATAAGAAATATGAAAATAAATGCCAATATGAAGCATAAAGTTCACTTCTGTTGTGAGTCCACTCTGTTTAGCATTTTGAGCAGGTGATCTTGGTCAGACACATGATTCCAATCGAACTCTAACTCATTATGAGCTCAACCCCATGAAAGGCCAGACTCTACTGTTTGTTGGAGACCTGTCCTATGCTGATAGCTATCCATTTCATGATAACACGAGGTGGGATACATGGGGACGATTCATAGAGAGAAATGCCGCGTATCAACCATGGATTTGGACTGCTGGGAATCATGAAATTGATTTTGTTCCTGAACATGTAAGATTTTGTACTTTCTTGGCTAAAAAATCATTAGTTGAACTTGTTGTAGATTATAGTAATGGTGGTTTATGGCGGTTTTCCAGTTGTCTTCAAATATTCCAAATACAATTAAAGCACAACACTTCATTGCAGGGTGAAACAAAACCCTTCAAACCCTACAAACACCGATTTCTCGTACCTTACAGAGCATCAGCAAGTACATCTCCCCTTTGGTACTCAATCAAGAGAGCTTCTGCATACATAATTGTCATGTCTTCCTACTCAGCCTTTGGTATGATTCTCCAGTCCATCCATCATATGCACTCAAATAATGTTTTCGTATAGATTTTCTTATTACTGCATTTGTTTGCAAGGGAAATATACACCTCAATACAAATGGCTCACAAGTGAGCTGCAGAAAGTGAACCGGAAAGTGACGCCATGGCTCATTTTACTCGTGCATTGTCCAATGTATAGCAGCTATGTTCATCACTTTATGGAAGGGGAGACTATGCGAGTTTTGTATGAACCATGGTTTGTGAAGTACAGAGTCGATGTAGTATTTGCTGGTCATGTTCATGCATATGAACGATCTGTGAGTATCTCTTATTTTGCCTGTCTGCTTATGATTTGAACTCAAGAAACCGGAATCAACTACAATAATCCAGTATGACTGAAAACCCGTGATTTACTCGAACACATGAATACCCATGAGATGCTAAAAACTTCAGGAAACCTTGAATTTTACTTGTGACAGGAACGTATATCCAACATTGCATATGACGTTGTTAATGGAGAATGCACTCCAGTAAGCAACGAATCTGCTCCAGTCTATATCACCATTGGAGACGGAGGAAATCAAGAAGGCCTAGTCAAGAAGTACATACAGATACCTTTTCTTCAAATTTCAAAATGCTGTGAGTTTATTAACTCGAAAACTTGAAATTATCGGAATGTTTCATTGTAGGATGACACAGCCACAGCCAAGTTACTCCGCTCATCGTGAAGCCAGCTTTGGTCATGGAATATTCGATATCAAGAACCGCACTCATGCATATTTTGGTTGGCATCGGAATCAAGATGAGTATGCTGTGGAAGCTGACTCTGTATGGCTACTTAACCGGTACTGGAAATCTGCAGAAGCTTCTGTAGCTGTAATATGAAGACAGAGACAGAAGGCATGCATGTTTCATAGGTAATATGGTAGTGTATTTTTGGCTGTGTGATTCTTGAGTGAGCAGTTTTAGTGTACAAAAGCTCTTTACTTCAAAATTTATGGTTTCCATGTGTCTGCAACACACATGGACGTACTTGTAAACGAACTTTATTAAGGTTTTCTGGGTGGAAGCTGTGATGGTTAGTTTATTCAAAACAATAAATATATATATATATATATATAATAAAAAAAGATCACTCAACTGTTGATGTCTGATTAGGCTTTTTAACTTTTGAAAGAACTTTAGAAGTTGAAACCTAAAAATAAAAATTGAAACTTGGAAGTCAAATAGTCAATCAGTCATAATCATTGTTCTAAAAAACGGTGTCTAGGACCGCCTAGGCGATGCTTAGGTTCTAAGAGGTTGCCTACGACCCCGATTTTTAGACAGTTTAAGCTTCTGAGAGTTAATACATTAATTGACCATTTAGGCCGCCTAATCGTCGTCTAGACGCCTCAAAATCCGCTTAAATTAACATATAATATTTTTTTAATTTTAATTTTTTAAAAAAATTATTTGACATATTTTCCATCAATTTGTATCGAATGAAGATGAGAAATATGTCACGTAATTCGAGTTTGAATTCGATAAAAAGAAATTAATGAAGAAATATTGAGATGAACAAAAATAATTAGATATTTAAACTAAAAAACACCAATAATGCAAGTGAATTCGATAAAGAAGAATTATTTGAAAAATATTAAGATGGATCGGACTAGAATAATTAGAAATTTAGGCTAAAAAGAAAAAACCGCCTAGGCCCCCCGCCTAGACGAACATTAGTCATAATATATATTTTCTTTCTGATTTTGTTTCAGGTTTTTAACAAAGTAACCCCTTCTGCTTTTGTTTAAAAAATAGAGAAAATTATAATTTTGGGCATGTATGTTGTCGGTTTATGATTTCGGTACTCTAAGTTTTCATATTTTAATTTTAATCCTGCATGTTCTGATTTTTTGGTAATTTTTTTTATTTTTTTTTATTCGAAAATGCTTACGTGACATAGTACATGTCAGCTTCACGTCAGCTCAGACTAAAATTGTCAAAAAAATAAAAATAGCGGACTAAAACTGAAATCTGAAAATATAGAGAACCAAAATATACAATTTTTCCTAAAAAAAAAATATCACGCTAAAAATAGTGAGAGCTTTTATAATGTAATTTTGATCATCATTATACACCACCGCATACATGTATGCATATATATGCACATATATAGAAGAGATATGTGCGTGTGTGTGTTATGTGTATATAGGGTTTTTTATAAATTTAATTTAAAAAAAAATAATTAATTGCACAAATAATGCATGCACGAAAATATTACAATACTACTTTAAAACGCCGTTGCTATTAGCGGCGTGCGAGGACAAGATAATGGTAATGACAATCATTATACCAACCAAAATTTACAAACGCGAGCATGTGGTCAAAATAAACCACAACAAGGTATAGATTAAAGTTACACACATAATTATATATTACAAAATTATAATAAAACTATCTTAAATATATACATTTTAATGGAAAAAAAAACATTTATCACTTTGAAATTTTGAAATTACAAAATTATTTCAAATGCACTTTAATTAAAAAAAAATTTTATAAAAAAAGTGTAATTGATATCTATCTACATACTATAAAGCGGGAATAATCTAAAACGGGCCAGTTTTCCTCCGGTATCAGGTTAACTAAAGTACACGTGTCATTCTTGTAATCTCACACAACGCACGCGTACAAAGAAAAGTGGTTGAGGGCATCGGTTCCACGTTCTTCAGTCTTCTCTTCTTCTATCTTCTTCCATTTTTGTTATCAATCGGGTGCTTGCCGTCATCTTCTTCTCTGAGTATATCACGTTTTCCTCCGTTTCATTCAGCCTTCGAAACGCCGTACGATTAAAGGGTTTCCTCTCCGTTTCTTTCTCTTTCTTCCTTGTTTTCAAATGCTGTACGTAGATCTGTTCCTTCTGTTTTTACATCCGAGTTTTTGCCTGCTTACAATATCTTCTAATTTTATTTCTGTTCGACTAAGTTGTCTTTTCTGTTCTCGTTTTTCCTTTTGTTCCTTCTCCTTTTCTTACAGTCTCGGGGTTGATCACTCTCTTTAATTTTATATTCTCTGGTTTTTTGTTTTATTTTTTTTATTTATTGATACGCTTAGCCTTTCTAACTGTAAACTGAGATAATATTCAAATTTTATTTCAATCCTTTCTGGCAGCCTCTTGTTGTGGTTAATTTGCATGTTCTTATTTTGATTCTCTGAGAATTACAAGAGTTTCTATGCCTTAATTTCAGAAATGATTCGAAGACAAGAATTTACTTTAGATTCGTATGTCGTAACTGTACTTGCTGTGGTTACATATGCTTGTTTAACTTTGGATTTCAAAGTTTCGGGCCAGTGATAAGTGATAGTATTACTTACTGGAGAACACTAGAAACCCACAACAAAATCGCTGAAGAAATTACTAAGATCTCACTTTTTTATTGCTGATTCGATGAAGGCCTAAACATTTTTTTTTTTTGCTTTGCTATTGATTGGATCAGATATTTCCATCTTGAATCAACTTTGAGAAGATTTTTCTGTCGAGAGAACCAAAAAAAAAACAGGTGTTATAGGTACACTACGAAAACCATCTTAAACTGAGATATATCTCAATATCTATCAATGCAGTTAAGATCATCTAACGTCTTATTTTAATTTTCGTTAACCAAATTCTGTAAATACGTCAGCTTCCATTTTGAAAGGATTGGTACAATTAAAAACTTAAATTAACCTCATTCACTGTTTATATTATTGTTTTTTGGTACAAATAATTGGATTTCGTTGTAACAGGTTATACATGCTACACTTACTAAAGGTCAACAAATAAATAATCTTCAGTTATTCGACTCTGCTGTCTTACAGGTTTGTTTTTGGACTACAATTTTATTACAAAAACCTTTTTCTCCATATGCATGATCTATTCCTCAGCTCCCTGCTCAACTTTATTAAGTATTAATCTATAATTTTCAAACATTGTGCTGTTCTGTAACCTCTAAGAACATTAAACTGACTAATGTTTAGGTTATACTATTCTACCCCGTAGCTTTTTTCTCACCTTAAATAAGTAGTCTACTAAATCTAAGAGTGTTATTTTCAGTTGTTTTCACCAAAATCAAACTTGCGTATATTTAGTATTTAATAATTGAATATATTTACTTTTTTAGTTTTAGAATTGAAACTGATAATAATGTCACAAAGTGAAGGACATGTCTTAGATGTTAATAAGCAAATTAAATCTCACAAAAGGAAATATTGTTGCTTAGAAAACCGTAGAGTAGCAAAAAATACTAGAAGAAGGGAACAAAGGCAAAAGACAAATACAAACAATGAAAATCTCGAGAATGACCCATTAAGCTACATAGTCAGCAGCCCCGATTTACTGCCTAATGTTCCAAACTGTAACTTTTGTGATGCAAAACGCATTTACCAAGAACCACCAATGTTTTGTTGTTCATTAGGAGAAATAAATCTTTTATCCACGGAAATGCCTTCTGAATTAGTTCAGTTGTATGTTGGGAATAGTGAAGATGCTAAAGAATTCCATAATTGTGTTCGTAGTTACAATAACATGTTCGCATTCACATCAATGGGTGTACATTGTGACAAATCCTTAGCTACAAGAAATGCTGGAATTTATACATTTCGTGTTCAAGGCCAAGTTTACCATTTCATAGATCAATTGATACCATCAAATAACGAAAAACCTAAAAATCTTCAACTGTATTTTTTCGATACTGAACATGAGATCTTCAATCGGATGTGCATTAGTTCAAAATTCAAGGAAACTCTTGTACATAAAATAACCAATATTTTAACAATAAATTCATATGCAAACTTCTTTCGAAATCTCAATAGTATTGAAAACTTAAGTGACTATAAAATTGCTTTACAAGCTGATCCTATGATTGATCAGCGCATTTTTAACAAGCCAACAGTACCTCAAATTGCTGGAATATGGCTAGAATCTAATGAAGACGAGCAATATACAACACAACACATGCAAGTATATCCAAAAGATAGCCACCCTCAAATTATTAAACATTATTATTCTTGTTATGATCCTATGCAATATCCTCTTACATTTCCTAATGGAGAACCTGGTTGGCATCGACAAATTGAAAAATTAAATCAAAGACAAAAAAGAATGACTCCTAAACCAAAATGTGGTGGTCAAACTATCTACGACATCCAAAATTCCACAAATTCAGATTTCTTCTTACAGACCCAAAACCAAGAAAACTTCAAGAAAAAAAACCAAAGGTCAATGGTTTCATGTCGTGAATATTATTGTTATAAACTACAAATAAGAGATAATGACAAATCTTTCTTATTGCATATTGGTAGACTTTTGCAGCAATATATAGTAGATATGTATATAAAAATCGAAACTTCGAGGTTAGAATTTTTCAAAACTAATGACATGCAAAATCGTTTACGAAATGAAGTATACCATGGATTAATAGATAGTATTACACAAGGGTGTCAAATGGGTATTGATGGGTATTGATGTTGGATTAATATATGGAGGCTATAACCTTAGTACAACGCTATGGAAAACCTGATATTTTCTTAACAATGACTTCAAATCCTAATTGGTCTGAAATAAAATCTTTGTGTAAACCTTCTGATGAGATACAAAATAGACCTGATTTAATTGCTAGAATATTTCGTGCGAAGCTCGAAATTTTAAAAAATGAATTGTTCAAGAATGACATTTTTGGTCACGTGATTGCTTATACTTACGTAATAGAATTTCAAAAAAGAGGTTTACCACGCTCATTTCTTGCTTATTTTAAACCATGCATGAAAAATGTATAACCCTGAAGCATTTGATAGAATTGTTTGTGCAAAATTACCAAATCAACACACTTAACCGTATTTATTTTCTTTGGTGATTAAATACATGGACCTTGTGGTTTACTTAATCCAACATGTCCTTGTATGAAAAGAGGTATCTGTAAATTTAATTACCCTAAGAAATTCTCAGAAAATACTAAATATGGAACAAACTCATATCCAATATATCGGCGTCGAAACAATAATCATGTTGTTACTATTAGGGGTTCTCAGCTTGACAATCGATGGGTTGTGCCTTATAATAAATATTTATTGGCCTAATTTAATTGTCACATTAATGTGAAAATATGTTCAACTATTCAAACTATAAAATACATATATAAATATATTTACAAAGGACATGATAAGATTTTATATACATTAGTTGCGAGCGATAGAGATTTCGTACTTGATTAAACAAAAAATTTTCAAAGTGCAAGATGGATTTCACCTCCTGAAGCAATTTGGCGAATTTTCAAATTTGATCTCAATAAGATGCATCCATCTTTAATATGTTTAACAATTCACTTAGAAAATGAACAATTAGTAACTTTCCATGCTAATCAATCATTATGCAGAATTGCTAATAACCCTACAGTCAAAAAAACTATGTTAACACATTTTTTTTACATGAACAAATACAATGAATATGCCAAAGAATTGAAAAGTTTATATGTTGAATTTCCTGAACATTTTACTTGGCACAGTGAATCGAAAGAATGGGAACCACGTAAAAAACATGAAGTTATAAGAAGAATTTTTAGCTGCCACCCATCAGATGGCGAAAAGTTTTATCTCAAATTGTTGCTAATGCATGTTAGAAAACCAACTTCCTTTAAAGACTTGAGAACAATCAATGGGAAATCTTTTACTTCATTTAGAGAAGCTGCACAAATGTTAGGTTTAATGGAAAATGATGGTACTTCTGATATGTGCATTCAAGAAGCTACTGCTTATCTGATGCCTGCCGTATTACGTCAAATATTTGCTACTGTCCTTGTTCATTGTAATCCAAAAAATCCAAAGCAACTATGGTTAAAATATGAATCTTTCTTATCACAAGATTTTGAGCAAGACACAACTCTTAATCCTTATGTAATTAAAGGTAAAGTTTTAAATACTATCGCTTATTATGTTTATTCAATGGGAAAAAGACTAGAGGATTTCTTTGTGAATGATGATGTAATTATAAGTTCTCATAATAGCTTTACAAAAGAATTACAATCTGAACAAAATGTTATTATACCAGATGAAGATCTTTTGTCCGTTAATCAATTAAATGCAGAACAAAAAATTGCTTACAACAAAATATTATTCCATGTTAATAATAATTTGCCAAATGTATTTTTCATTGATGGCCCTGGAGGTACTGGAAAAACGTTCGTATATAAAGCATTGTTTGCTACAATTCGCTCAACTGGTCATATAGCTCTTGCTACAGCCACTTTTGGGGTAGCGGCATCTTTACTTCCAGAGGACGCACTTCACATTCAAGATTTAAAATTCCTTTAGACGATAATGATCCTAAACCTTGTAGCATCAGTAAACAAAGCAGTTTATCTCATCTAATAAAGCTTGCAAAATTAATTATTTGGGATGCAGCAACAATGGCTAAACGTAGTACTATTGAAAAATTGGACGATATGTTGAGAGATATAATGAATTCAAACATAATATTTGGTGGTAAAATTATTGTATTTGGTGGAGATTTTTGTCAAACATTACCAGTAATTTTCAAAGGTACCAAAGATGATATTATAGACTCTTCGATTGTCATGTCACCTTTATGGAACCAATTTGATAAAATAAATCTTAAGCAAAATATGCGGGCATTACTTGATCATAATTTTACGAATTACTTACTTAAAATCGGTGATGGAATCGAAGACACTAATGAGATTGACAAAATTCAAATACCTTCTATAGCAAATATTCCATTTACAGATGATATAACATCCTTAAATACATTAGTAGACATGGTATTCCCAAATATTGACAATTACAATTTGGATTTCTCTTTATTTGTTAATAGAGCCATACTTACCACAAAAAATGAGTTCGTTCACGAAATGAATGATGTCTTAATTAGTCGATTTCCTGGAGAAGAGACCACATATTTTAGTTGCGATGAAAACAGAAGTATTTGTTTTATACCAGATCAAGAAGAATTGTTTCACTCTTTAACTCCTCAAGAACTACCTCCTCATAAACTAACTTTGAAAATAAATGCACCTATAATATTGCTAAGAAATATTAATCCAACTGAAAGACTTTGTAATGGTACACGTCTACTTTGCAAAGGTTTTAATGAGAATATTATTTATGCTGAAATTTCAATGGGTGTCCATGCTGGAAAACCTTTTTTTATTCCTGGTATAACATTAGAATCTCCACATGATAATTTCTCATGGATTCCATTCAAAAGAAAGCAATTTTCAGTACGATTATGTTTTGCAATGACAATTAATAAAGCACAAGGTCAAACTTTAGATTTTGTTGGTGTATATTTGAAAGAACCTGTCTTCTCACGTGACCAACTTTATGTTGCACTGTCAAGAGCGAAAAGTATAAATCAATTGAAAGTACTTATTAGACCATCAACTCCATTAATCCAAAGTACTAACTATACAAAAAATGTCGTGTACCATGATGTTCTAAAGGCTGCAAGAACTCAATAATATTGGTAAGTCTTTATCGGTTGCCAAAGTTTATTCTCCAAATTTTCAGTATAACTAAAGTTATTCCTTTCTTCTCTTCTTATTAAGGTAAATGGAAGACAAATTCAAAACTCTTCAAATCTAAAACCAGATATGAAAAACTGGTTTGTTGACGTATTATTTGCGCAGAAGACTCCAATTCAAATCACAAAATGGGGAAGGTAACAGAAAATAGTTTTTGTTGATAAAGAGGTATTATTTGCGCAGAAGACTCCAATTCAAATCACAAAATGGGGAAGGTAACAGAAAATAGTTTTTGTTGATAAAGAGGTAAGATCCATTCAATTCAATCAATAAAATTATTTATATCTCACTCTTTTTCTCTTCTACTCTTAGTAATTAAAATATACTATTTTTGATTATTTTACTTCTAATCTTTTTTTCCTCTCCAGATTTACTTTGTGCTCTTAAACATGAGTTACCACCACAATTTGTTGAAAAAACTGAAAGAAACTTGCAAAATTTCGTGGTTGTATGCCTATTTTGAATTCTGATCTGAATGAAGTTTTTTTATTTTGGGGATCAAAATGTGGGTTAGGTATGTATTACAAAAATGAATACCTTTGCGTACGTGCAAATTAAGATGTTCAACTAACCATTATTCCAAATATAGGTATTAAGATCAGGCCAATCTCAAAACAGAAGGAAAACAACGGTCTTCATGTAACATTTGTTTGACCACATAGGTGTTCTTTCTCATGGGTTTTGTGTCCTGCTGCACTTGCAACATATCCTTCTTTATTGTCATCAAATATCTAAATTGGTATTTTTTTTAACTAATGATAAATTTTTATTTACTAAAATTTTTAAAATTTATCGAATTACAAATGTATCATCATTTTCGTCCGTTTTTTAAAATCTTCCATTTCCATGAAGAGATTTTACTTAAATCTGATTTACTTACTTTTTATATTTCGCATAATTTATCTTTGACTACCAATAACTCTCTACTTTGCTTTTAATCATATATATGTTTCTTGTTATGTTTCTGTATATCAGTTTTGTCAGAGGAGTAAAACCAGAACATTACACAAGTTGTGATATTGATGATTTTTTCTTCTTCAGATTGAAATTGAATTATGTCAAGGAATTGTTGTTGCATCGTCGATATTTGGTACGGGCCAATCTAAATATTGATTCCCTCTGCTCTTAAATTATCTTTTATTGATGTAAGAAATACATCTTTATCAGGGAACTTTGATATAATACATCGGCCAAAGAATAGGAGCAATTATTCTAAAAATCAATCTGCTTCCATATGTTTGTAGAGAAGAAATATAAGTTTTTCTCAAAAAATCGAGAGAGCTCTTAGCAAAACAATAAGAAAGTTGGGCAAAGGAGAATTAATGTTGTTTAAAAATTACCATACTTGGATCCAAAATGAAACAGAAAGGTAAATGCTCCGAAAGCAAGCTCGTTTGATTTGAGTAGACGAGGCATTTGTCATAAGAAAATTTTCTACCCAAAATAATTTATGAACTCGGACTTTAATCTTTGAAATGAAAAGAATCAATACAATTAAACAAACCAAATGATCAACAATAAGCTAAAAATTATGACTTGTGGAGGCTATTGGTTTTTGCGTGGATATCTTCGTCATTCATTTGACTCGCTTTTTTGTATTTTGTTTTTCATTAGGCTTTTTATGGAAAAGCAGTATGGCCGAGTTTGTGCGCATATTAAGCACCAGTAAAACAGTGATTTTTTTAGTCATGATCGAGAATCTTAAAAATGAACATGCAATATGTAACATATCATAATATTATTCCAATTTTAGAAACCGAAGTTTTCAATCTGGTTTTTTTATTTCTTTTATTAATTATTTCTTTGATCAACTTTGCAGATTATATGTTTAGCAATGAACATGTCAACTACCTTATCAATCATCCATTTGACTTCCGAGATAAGCAGCTATTATCTTATTACATATTTTTTAAGGTTTGCTTCATAATTCATTTTTGGCTTTTTCTTTTGGTATCAGTTATTTAATTCAATACGTTGTAATTTCACAGGGCAAGCGGAAAGTTGAATAAGGACACCATTTTTCTTCTTGTCAACATGAATTATGTAAGTTCAGTTAACCTAACCTATCACCATCATTGGAATCTCTTTTTTTTATCCTGTAAGTAGATTTATATCAAGGGCTCCTCATGAGGTTTATTTCTTGAACTTGATCAAATTTTTTACAGATGAATGCAGCAATTTGAATCATTTGTTTCAGATGCTTCTAAGTAAGTTGTGAAATGTTGTTTCTTCATATCCAGATTTTTATTTCATTATTAAAAGCAATGTATATTTTCAGAAATATAAAAATCTGGACCAAGAATCAAGATCTTCTTATTCTTCCTGTAGTTCATGAGATTGAAGACAATCTCTATTAGTTCAGTGAGGTTGTCTCTGCTCAGATTCTGGCGTTGACAGGTTAATAATGAACATCATGTTGTAGTTATTGATATTTCCATTGGTTCTTCCTTTGTTGAGGACTGAAATTATCGATGTATGCATGTGTTGTTTCTCATTTGTTATTCTCTTTTCCTCAATAGTCATGTTATCAGATTTCGACCTTTTTTTTAATTGTTAAGGTGCTTATTATTATTTCCTGAATGTAATTCAGGAGACGAGAACTGGTGCTCACTTTTTATTTACTTATTTTGCACATACGGCTCACGGTTGGGAATTGGGATTCAATAAATGCCTATCCATTTGTTTATGAAACTATAGGCATGAAAAGGGCTTTGCACTGTATAATCAACTAAATCGGCACCTCTCCCGAACGATAAAATGTCTCAGCTGTTGTTTGTGAGGAGCAAGTCTTCCATCATATGGCGAAAAGTTTTATCTCAAATTGTTGCTAATGCATGTTAGAAACCAACTTCCTTTAAAGACTTGAGAATAATCAATGGGAAATCTTTTACTTCATTTAGAGAAGCTGCACAAATGTTAGGTTTAATGAAAAATGATGGTACTTTTGATATGTGCATTCAAGAAGCTACTGCTTACCTGATGCCTGCCGCATTACGTCAATTATTTGCTACTGTCCTTGTTCATTCTTATCACAAGATTTTGAGTAAGACAACTCTTAATCCTTATGTAATTAAAGGTAAAGTTTTAAATACCATCGCTTATTATGTTTATTCAATGGGAAAAAGACTAGAGGATTTCTTTGTGAATGATGATGTAATTATAAGTTCTCATAATAGCTTTACAAAAGAATTACAATCTGAACAAAATGTTATTATACCAGATGAAGATCTTTTGGCCGTCAATCAATTAAATGCAGAACAAAAAATTGCTTACAACAAAATATTATTCCATGTTAATAATAATTTGCCAAATGTATTTTTCATTGATGGCCCTGAAAGTACTGGAAAAACGTTCATATATAAAGCATTGCTTGCTACAATTCGATCAACTGGTCATATAGCTCTTGCTATAGCCACTTCTGGGGTAGCGACATCTTTACTTCCAGGAGAACGCACTTCACATTCAAGATTTAAATTTCCTTTAGACGATAATGATCCTAAACCTTGTAGCATCAGTAAACAAAGCAGTTTATCTCATCTAATAAAGCTTGCAAAATTAATTATTTGGGATGAAGCAACAATGGCTAAACGTAGTACTATTGAAAAATTGGACGATATGTTGAGAGATATAATGAATTCAAACATAATATTTGGTGGAGATTTTCGTCAAACATTAAGAGTAATTTTCAAAGGTACCAAAGATGATATTATAGACTATTCGATTGTCATGTCACCTTTATGGAACCAATTTGATAAAATAAATCTTAAGCAAAATATGCGGGCATTACTTGATCATAATTTTACGAATTACTTGCTTAAAATCGGTGATGGAATCGAAGACACTAATGAGATTGACAAAATTCAAATACCTTCTACAGCAAATATTCCATTTACAGATGATATAACATCCTTAAATACATTAGTAGACATGGTATTCCCAAATATTGACAATTACAATTTGGATTTCTCTTTATTTGTTAATAGAGCCATACTTACCACAAAAAATGAGTTCGTTCACGAAATCAATGATGTCTTAATTAGTCGATTTCCTGGAGAAGAGACCACATTTTAGTTGCGATGAAAATAGAAGTACTTGTTTTATACCAGATCAAGAAGAATTGTTTCACTCTTTAACTCCTCAAGAACTACCTCCTCATAAACTAATTTTGAAAATAAATGCACCTATAATATTGCTAAGAAATATTAATCCAACCGAATGACTTTGTAATGGTACACGTCTACTTTGCAAAGGTTTTAATGAGAATATTATTTATGCTGAAAGGTGTCCATGCTGGAAAACCTTTTTTTATTCCTCGTATAACATTAAAATCTCCACATGATAATTTCTCATCGATTCCATTCAAAAGAAAGCAATTTCCAGTACGATTATGTTTTGCAATGACAATTAATAAAGCACAAGGTCAAACTTTAGATTTTGTTGGTGTATATTTGAAAGAACCTGTCTTTTCACATGGCCAACTTTATGTTGCACTGTCAAGAGCGAAAAGTATAAATCAATTGAAAGTACTTATTAGACCATCAACTCCATTAATCCAAAGTACTAACTATACAAAAAATGTCGTGTACCATGATGTTCTAAAGGCTGCAAGAACTCAATAATATTGGTAAGTCTTTATCGGTTGCCAAAGTTTATTCTCCAAATTTTCAGTATAACTAAAGTTATTCCTTTCTTCTCTTCTTATTAAGGTAAATGGAAGACAAATTCAAAACTCTTCAAAATCTAAAACCAGATATGAAAAACTGGTTTGTTGACGTATTATTTGCGCAGAAGACTCCAATTCAAATCACAAAATGGGGAAGGTAACAGAAAATAGTTTTTGTTGATAAAGAGGTAAGATCCATTCAATTCAATCAATAAAATTATTTATATCTTACTCTTTTTCTCCTCTACTCTTTGTAATTAAAATATACTGTTTTTGATTATTTTACTTCTAATCTTTTTTTCCTCTCCAGATTTACTGTGTGCTCTTATACATGAGTTTCCACCACAATTTGTTGAAAAAACTGAAAGTAACTTGCAAAATTTCGTGGTTGTATGCCTATTTTGAATTCTGATCTGAATGAAGTTTTTTTATTTTGGGGATCAAAATGTGGGTCAGATATGTATTGACAAAAATGAATACCTTTGCGTACGTGCAAATTAAGATGTTCAACTAACCATTATTCCAAATATAGGTATTAAGATCAGGCCAATCTCAAAACAGAAGAAAAACAACGGTCTTCATGTAACATTTGTTTGACCACATAGGTGTTCTTTCTCATGGTTTTTGTGTCCTGCTGCACTTGCAACATATCCTTTTTTATTGTCATCAAATATCTAAATTGGTATTTTTTTAACTAATGATAAATTTTTATTTACTAAAAATTTTAAAATTTATCGAATTCCAAATGTATCATCATTTTCGTCCGTTTTTTAAAATCTTCCATTTCCATGAAGAGATTTTACCTAAATCTGATTTACTTACTTTTTATATTTCGCATAATTTATCTTTGACTACCAATAACTCTCTACTTTGCTTTAAATCATATATATGTTTCTTGTTATGTTTCTGTATATCAGTTTGTCAGAGGAGTAAAACCAGAACATCACACAGGTTGTGATATTGATGATTTTTTCTTCTTCAGATTGAAATTGAATTATGACAAGGAATTGTTGTTGCATCGCCGATATTTGGTACAGGCCAATCTAAATATTGATTCCCTCTGCTCTTAAATCATCTTTTATTGATGTAAAAAATACATCTTTATCAGGGAACTTTGATATAATACATCGGCCAAAGAATAGGAGCAATTATTCTAAAAATCAATCTGCTTCCAAATGTTTGTAGAAGAAGAAATATAAGTTTTTCTCAAAAAATCGAGAGAGCTCTTAGCAAGACAATAAGAAAGTTGGGCAAATGAGAATTAATGTTGTTTAAAAATTACCATACTTGGATCCAAAATAAAACAAAAAGGTAAATGCTCCGAAAGTAAGCTCGTTTGATTTGAGTAGACGAGGCATTTGTCATAAGAAAGTTTTCTACCCAAAATAATTTCTGAACTCGGACTTTAATCTTTGAAATGAAAAGAATCAATACAATTAAACAAACCAAATGATCAACAATAAGCTAGAAATTATGACTTGTGGAGGCTATTGGTTTTTGCGTGGATATCTTCGTCATTCATTTGACTCGCTTTTTTGTATTTTGTTTTTCATTAGGTTTTTTATGGAAAAGCAGTATGGCCGAGTTTGTGCGCATATTAAGCACCAGTAAAACAGTGATTGTTTTAGTCATGATCGAGAATCTTAAAAATGAACATGCAATATGTAACATATCATAATATTATTCCAATTTTAGAAACCGAAATTTTCAATCTGGTTTTTTTTATTTCTCTTATTAATTATTTCTTTGATCAACTTTGCAGATTATATGTTTAGCAATGAACATGTCAACTACCTTATCAATCATCCATTTGACTTCCGAGATAAGCAGCTATTATCTTATTACATATTTTTTTAAGGTTTGCTTCATAATTCATTTTTGGCTTTTTCTTTTGGTATCGGTTATATTTAATTCAATACGTTGTAATTTCACAGGGCAAGCGGAAAGTTGAATAAGGACACCATTTTTCTTCTTGTCAACATGAATTATGTAAGTTCAGTTAACCTAACCTATCACCATCATTGGAATCTCTTTTTTTTATCCTGTAAGTAGATTTATATCAAGGGCTCCTCATGAGGTTTATTTCTTGAACTTGATCAAATTTTTTACAGATGAATGCAGCAATTTGAATCATTTGTTTCAGATGCTTCTAAGTAAGTTGTGAAATGTTGTTTCTTCATATCAAGATTTTTATTTCATTATTAAAAGCAATGTATATTTTCAGAAATATAAAAATCTGGACCAAGAATCAAGATCTTCTATTCTTCCTGTAGTTCATGAGATTGAAGACAATCTCTATTAGTTCAGTGAGGTTGTCTCTGCTCAGATTCTGGCGTTGACAGGTTAATAATGAACAACATGTTGTAGTTATTGATATTTCCATTGGTTCTTCCTTTGTTGAGGACTGAAATTATCGATGTATGCATGTGTTGTTTCTCATTTGATATTCTCCTTTTCTCAATAGTCATGTTATCAGATTTCGACCTTTTTTTTAATTGTTAAGGTGCTTATTATTATTTCCTGAATGTAATTCAGGAGACGAGAACTGGTGCTCACTTTTTATTTACTTATTTTGCACATACGGCTCACGGTTGGAAATTGGGATTCAATAAATGTCTATCCATTTGTTTATGAAACTATAGGCATGAAAAGGGCTTTGCACTGTATAATCAACTAAATCGGCACCTCTCCCGAACGATAAAATGTCTCAGCTGTTGTCTGTGAGGAGCAAGTCTTGTGGAATTTCCAAAGGCATGAGGTTCCGTGTAAAAATAGTGGGAAATACAAAGGCGATCTTGCTATAGTGAGTATTTGTCCTTGTACTGAAATGGTTAAATGCTCTTGGTTCCTTGTCGTAGTGTATATCTTTTCAACATGCTATTAGTAATCCTTCTTATCATTTGTTGGAAACCTTGTGTGATGTGTGAATGACTAATCTATATCGTAGTTGTCGATGATTATCGGAAAAAGATAAATGCAAAGCTGATTTTCAAGTATAGAATTGAAAGGGCTGGAAAATTTGTAAGTTCAATTGTTCTACATTTTTTTAGTGTTTACACGAATACTAACGTTTTACTTTATTATTTTTGGAAGAAAACACTTTTTAATATCTTACATGTTTTTCAATGTGAAAATTGATGGTTCATATTAGCCTACATTAAAAACTAAATTAGCCCTTCCAATTGTTTCCATGATTTTTGTGAAGATAAAACTTTTTCAAATTTGTAGGATTATATTAATTTCTTGATGGAATTTTCTGTTGGAGCTTGCAAGGTTGAAGAGTTCATTCAAGGTTTTACTTCCAGGATCCTGTTTTTCCCTTGCTAATAGTTAAGAAGATAGAGGTGAATTTATCTCTTGTCTGGTTTATTTATCTTGTGCTTATGTGGACAAATTTGTTACTGTTTTTCCAAACTCTCATTCATGTTGTTCTTGACAGCTTTTATGTTTTTTGCTGGATCACGTGAAGGGTGTCCTGCGGGTTTCTAATATTTCATCCCAGTCATACGTGATAAAATAGGTAGTCTGCAGGAAAGATTAATATGGCTGTCCAGTGACAAAACTTTCAAATTTTTAGCCACTTTATACAGTAAATCTCACTATAATAAATCTCAGAGCAAGGAATTCCCCGGGGGATCACAAATGGAGCATTCTGGTATTGCTAGCATAGGTGCATAATCGTGAAGTTCCTTAACTGAAAAGTGTTTCAAATGTTATGATTTCATCATATTGCTTATTTTCTCCATTTGTCAAAATTCATAATCATTGATGATTTAAATGCATCATGTTTTAGCCACATGTTCTGCTATGTTATCCATTTTATTACATTTGCTTTCTGTTTTGTTTAGATATTTTAATTTCCAAATGCCGTTTGTTGCTACTCGGTTGTTTTTGCTCTTGGTTTTTTCCCACACGATCTTTTTGGTTTGCGATAGGCCTAGAATTTGTTTCTATTCTTTGACCATTTGTTATTTTAAGGCCAAAGGTTGTAAGGTTATATATTTCTGCCTGTATGCATCTAATATCAAAACAGAAGCAGATATCAGTAGTATCTACCAAAACTTTTTATGTACATTAAATGATAAATAAAATAGTTATGTCAGTAGTATAAAAAACGCTTCCCTCTAAAACAGTTATGTCAGTAGTATAGAAAACGCTTCCCTCTAAAACGTTTATATAAACCTATCAATAGCTTTAAATAATATATTGTATTAAATTTACAATCACCACAATAAATTTTCATTTATTATTTTAATTTTAATTCTCATATGAATAGATCTCCATATTTTTTTTTTATTAATTTCATACTTTAGCATTCTTAATATCGTTGTTACTTTCCTTCCTCATTAATATCTTAAATATATTTTAATGTTGTACGAAATATCATGCTATCATTTTAGAAAAAGTCATAATTTCGATAGAAAATGCTGATATCACAAAGACATTGTGCGTCCAAGCACATCGCACATACTTAAATCCATTTACTTGTTATTTGTCATATATTAAAAAAAAATTTAATATAAAATAACACTTGCACAAATACAAATGGATCTTTAATTTCTTGAATATAAGTTTTAAAAAATCTTACATTACACTACAGAGATGGGTAAACACCTCATGAAATGAGGTGGCCTATTCCTAGTAATTTATAATTGCAAAAAGTTAAAACCTTATAAGTAAAATATTTAATTTATTGTAAGTATACCATTTTTCGTAATACTAACTACTAAGAAAACACTACATGGCTCAACAATTAAGTAATTCGCTACTATTCACACAAATATCGCAATCATTCCTAGAATAGGAACATGTTACATGGATACATTGATTTACATATTGGGTTTACGCACTACACGTTAAATTACAAAATTATCAATTCACTTGATTTGAAAAAAAATATTTTTAAAATACATTAAAAATATTTATGTAATTTTAAGCGCCGTATACACGTAGCATCACCCGAATAGAATATTACACAGTTTTATTAATGTAAATAAATATACACTATAGGAACCGATTTACATGATTTTGACCTTGTACATAAAAATATATTTAAAAATATTGGATAGAATAATTAATGAAGATGTCACGTTTGGAATAAAAGTTTAGTTTCTCCAAGTTCTAAAAAGTCCAGAGGAAAGGGACACCGTCGCTATGATCATGAATTCCAGAGTCCAAATTGCAAGCATCGTCCACAATGCTAAAACAAGTATCTTTTACCGCCTCAGCCCACAACAAAGAATCATCAACCTCCGGCAAATTCACAGTCAAATTCTCGCTCGCAGTACTCACAAATTCCCCGCAATTCTCATTACATATTGGAAAGCAAGCTGGATCCAGGATATCAATGGATTGTTTAATAATATTGGTTGAAGCTTGGGTTCGGGGAGAGCTGGCAGCTGGGCCCTGTTTTTGGGCCATATGGGGCAGGTTGACCTTAGCATCCGGTCCATAAAGCTTACGCGCGGCTGCATCGTAGGCGACAGCAGCATCAAGGGAGGTGTCGAAAGTGCCGAGCCAGACCCTTTGGCCGGTGTTGGGCTCGCGTATCTCGGATACCCATTTGCCCCAAGTGCGCTGCCTCACTCCTTTGTACGTGCAGGAGGCATTTTCTGGCCCACCTTTCCCTCTCATGCACCCTTTTCTTGAACTGGCCCGAGCTGCTCTCTTCCGCACCAACCTCCTCGTCTCTTCCCGGCCCATACACAACATGATTTTAATTGAATCGATCGATCACTTATAACTCTCTGTGCATGTCATGATAAGCAAGAAAAATGAAATGTTAATAATTGTGGTCTGATTTCCGATATATGGAGCTGATATATAAAATAATTCAGTATTTATAGACGATATATTTAAAGTGGAGAATGGGTGTTTAATTTGTTTATAATACGTGTCTCCGGGTGAAGTTCGTCCATTGATACTTGGCAACAGAAACTCGTTTTATCGTGTCCGTTTTTCCCAGATGCTTTGTACTTGACCATATATTATATAATCTAGCTCCCAAGATCAACACACAACCATTAATGTTATTAATTATATCCAAATTTATCACCATGCATATATATAAGATCAGCCTCATCATTTTGGTTTGTTCGAATAAATAATTATGCTGCAATTAATCTAAGGATGGGAATGTGATTAAAAAAACATCTTATATATAATTGCCACTTATGTCTTTTGCAGCTTTGATCTTAAAAGTTAAAACAAAGTACGAGGATTTGGATCTATCTGTTGTTGATGAGCATGTTTTACACAAAATGATCGGCTTATTATAATCTTTGCTGATAAAAGTTATAATCAGATCAATTCAGACGATCAACCAATCATCTTGTATAAAAACTAAAAAACGCGTCATGTTTTGGAACATTGAAGCGGGACGAAAAATGAGTTGACATCACTTAATTTCGTCATTGTTTGACGGGCTTTTACTTCAGTTGATAAGTTCGATTTTGAATTCTCTACCGTTTCATGCTAATCTATTGTTGAGAGTAATCGCATAAGATCTTGCTTGTTATTAAATTATTATATATGAATTAGTTTTAATTTCAGGAATGAAAATGTGATCGAGCAAATAGAGAAAATTGTTTTTTAGTCTTGTATATTGGTCACTCTGCGATTTCAATCATTTATATTTTTAGATTTCAGTTTTAGTTCGCTATCTTTATTTTTTTGAACAATTTTAGTTCTTTTTCCGATGTGTCGCTGACGTGGCACCAATTCAGTGCTGATGTGGAACTGACGTGTCACGTGTGCAATGTCACGTAAACATTTTCGAATAAAAATGACCGAATTGCAAAAAATCAGAACATTCAAGACTAAAACTAAAATATGAAAACATAGAGGACCAAAATCACAAATTAACAAAAATACAGGACCAAATTTACAGTTTTCCAAGCAAATAATACAAAAGCAGTGTGATTATTTGGGGAAGAGTGCATGGGATAAGTGATTAGAACGAAAAATGTTGAGCTAATATGCACCATTATCTTACGACAAGGATTGAATATCTAAATATATACTAACACACATTTTGTGTATGCAATATAATATATATTAGTGATTGTAACATATGATTTTTATGTGCTTGATAATTTGATATATAAATTAGATAGAAATTGTAAAAAAATTTTGTAAATAATTTAATAGAAATTGATAAATAGTGAAATTTGAAAAAAAAAAGAGATAAAGATAAAAATGGATAAGACTGTTAGAGAAAAACGAGAATAATTTAGTCATTTAAGGTCTAACATAAAAGAGATGTGTGTTAAATTTAAGGATAAAATAAAAAAAAAATTGGTATGATTTGACACACCAAAATCGGTTAGTCTAAGGGGTTGAATTATTATAATAATAAGTATAGATAATATAGTATAGATATATATACATATAATTAACCAATATTCTTTTCACGTATAAGTAGCCCAAATTTAATTAATTGGCCCACCGTGATTCTTTACAATGCGAGCCCAAAACATAGATCGGCTTGTTTACCTTCAACTTACTCAGCCAACTTTAATGGGCCAGATCAATACTCGAGCCAATTGTAGGGGAAGAATTATAGACATTATAAAAAAATTAATGTAATTTCAAGAGGAAGATTGCATGCACAAATGGTTCGAAAATATAACTAGAGAAGCCTAATTCGCCAAAATAAATTTTAAAAAATGTTTTCAGGATTTTTTATTAAATGAAGAAATGTCCTATTATAAATATATTTACGCTCATAATAATTATAATAATTTACGAACTTATGCGAAAATAAATATTGATAATTAATTTTGTACAGTAATAACATTATGTATAACTATAGTCTATAGTGGTCGTGGTGGTTATCCTTTAATTTGTATCATATTATTTTTAAACTTGCGAGTTGCCAGTTGAATTGCTAACCACTACTATCAGTTCATGAGGTTCGAGCTTGAAAATTTTTAATCTTGATCGGGATTAGAATTTTCTCGATTAACTCATTATTATATTGGTAATTACGTGACCTAAGTTTGAAGGCAATAATCGTTTAATGCGTAGTATTTGCAATTTTTAAAAATAAGTGATTATGAATTTTTAATTTTTTTAAAAAAATTCATACTCATTTATTTTTATAAATTGCAAAGACTACCTAATTCTCCGTACGAGTAAAGCACCAATATATTCTATTGACATTCTCTACAATAAGAAAATTCGAACGAGAAATTTAGTGAAAAAAATAAAAAAGAATAAAGTGATGTTAAATGATTAAAGCATTCACAGGTCATGAAAAAGATGGTCGGCAAAATGAAAGATGTGGGGGGGGGGGTTTTTTCCCCCCTAATATATATTGGAATATCATCTCTACAAATCCCAGCAAAGTGAATCGGTAGAATGAGGCGGTTCGACCCACCATTTGAGCAGGTTACGAAACCATTGATTCAACCTGTTTATTTGGAGGAACGGGCTCATCTCACACATTTTCAACTATACTTGATATGATTGGGGCTAGTTGTACTACGTCCCATCAAAAAAGTTTAAAATCTCTTAAATATCTAAATAAGTTAAAATATTCTCGTTATTTAAAAGTTAAGCATATTCAACGCCAGTGGAAAAAAGAACTCAAATATATTTACTTTATTTTAAAGACGTTTTATGCTTGATTTTTACAAACACGTAATTGTAAATATAATTAATTTACACACAGGGTTTTTCGTATTTTTTAAAATTTTTACAGGGGTTCTGACATAATTTGGCCGATATAATTGTGTATTTTATTTTATCACCTAAATATTCCACGTGTATTTAAAGGAATTAGACTTTCAAATAACTGGAGTTTTAAAGCCAGAAAGCAACAAAGAATTAAAGCGTCCATAGCTGGAATAGACAACCACTTGCAACCTTCACTTCCCAACATGGATCGTTTTATAGCCGCAAATGTAATATTCTGAAGACATTTTTGCATTACGGCAAAGTTTCTACTTTTGTGCTACATGTAAACGGAATCATTTCTTGTGCAAAACGTGAGAAAACATCGTGCATCTAGTTGATACTACATAAGACGTATAGATAATCATGACCAAATGTTATATTTATGAAAATTCTAAAAACGCGAAACATGTCGAAGTGTAATAGCGAAATTTTGAACTATTCATAGCACTGAATTTCCAGTTGAATTTAAGACAAATTAACAATGAATTGAAAAGATATTAATTAACGCTTTAGAGGAAGTTGTGTGAGATACATAAAAAATGCACACAGACGTTTGTACCAAATATTCTGAATTCCAAAATTATATAAGAGGCATGTGTATCAATTAATTATTTTATACAATGAGATAAATATATTATATGAATCATACTGTTGCTTTGCATATCGAAAAATTCAAATACTTGTAATTAATTAAAACATTCACACACATAAATATAATTTGTTTTAATTAAAAGTCAACGGCTGTACTTAGACGGAACTTTGGTTTTATTCATTTCACAGGGGTGAAAACAAAAATAAATTCCGGCCGACGTGTTAGCACAATATTTACAATTTCAAATTTCCAGAACTGATTGGATTACATGAGACCATAGAAAAAACTGAATCAAATTAATTGGGATCTTGAAGTCGATCATTTATCCATTCAAAATACAACCTTAAATTTAGAAGTTAGATAGTTATAAATGATCGATTGTTATCGATAAACTTGAAATTCATCGTAATCAACATAAAATACTGTAACAAACTTGACAAAAATATGGTAAAAACTTAAAACTTATAATAAAGCTTTATAAACTTGAAATTCACGGTAAACAATATGAAATTATAAAACTAAAAAATAAAATTGACAATAGATGGCAACGCCACGTGTAATCATTAGACGGGTGCGGCTCCGGAAGGTTGTGTGGGTGAATCTAGTCCGTTCACGAGGAATGTCCTAGAAATGATAAGATTACATCCCACCACACGTCACGCAACCCAGAGGTGTCGTCATCAATTTTAACATAAGTTGACTTTTGGTCAATCCACATCGCCTCGTTTCCCCCTATATAAAGGACACTTCCACATCTCCTTGTTCATACAAATTACAAACCAGTTTTCAGAGCATTCAAGAAAAAGAGCTCACGATTATTTAGAAAACAACCTGCGAAATGGCTTCGGAATTAGAGGGCCAAGTCATCGGATGCCACTCCGTCCAGCAGTGGAAGGATCAGTTTCAGAAGGGTCTCGATAGCAAAAAACTCGTACGTTTTTTTTTTGGGATTTTGCTTATATGCGAAGATGATCGATAATTTGGTCTGGGTTTTTGCTTATCCATGTATTAATTAATTAATATTGGAAAATTCTTGTTACATTTGTCAAAAATTGACTTGTACACTCATCCCAAAATCTAACTCACGAGGGTGCTTTGCCTTTGTCTATATAAATGAGTTAGCCAACCGATGTTGAGACAAATAAGACACCAACAACATTTTTTTTAGTTGTTTAAGTTTTGGCACTGACATCCTATTGAGGTTGTTTCAAGTTCTAACGCCGGAAACAAACTTCGTTTTATTCACAGGTGGTCGTAGATTTTACAGCTTCATGGTGCGGACCGTGCCGTTTCATAGCCCCAATCTTGGCGGAGATTGCGAAGAAAACACCCCATGTTTTGTTCTTGAAGGTTGACGTTGATGAACTTGAGGTAATATAATATGCTTAGCAAATTCGGTTTAATTTGTTTGATTGTAAATTTGGTTTGAATTAGATCAGCATCAAACATGATTAGGTAGCTAATTAATTTGGTTCAAATTTGTTCAGGCTGTTGCAAAGGAATTCCAAGTTCAGGCAATGCCGACCTTTTTGTTCTTCAAAGAAGGGAATGAAGTTGATAGGCTCGTGGGAGCAAAGAAGGAAGAGCTGCAAGCAAAAGTTAACAAGCACGGCTCCACCATTACGGCTTGAGGGAGCTGCAGCAAATATTATTTTAGAGTTAAATGTGGCTTTGTTGGCACTTTTAATAAGTTCGATTTCATAATTATAATAATAATCTCGCAATATGTCGTCGTTATTCTATGGATGTACTCTTGTTGTCGTGTAATATTGGAATCTTCTTAGTATTTATTGATGTTCAATTCTGTTCAATTGTGTGTTCTTGACTTCTCTTTACAAGTTCTGAGAGAAAACACTGAATCTTTTCTTTATCAAAACTAATTAACACAAAGCTTAGTGATAACAGTTATGTTCTATTCGACAAACATAAAGCATTGTGACAACAGCCAATTCATTCAAGAAACGAATTAATTCATATCTGGAATAAGCTTCATATAATAACTTAACGTTAAAGTTGTACTCTGTGTGGGCCCAATCAAAAATTTAATGGGCTCAATAAAATGCAGCGAAGGAGATATGAGATATTTTTGTCCCAAAGCAATGTTTATACAAGTTAACGATTGAATCAATCAGAAACCTATCTGAATTCGGTTGGGTTTCATCCGGAACCAATATTATTGGTTTAAGATTGAATCGAATTCAACGCCAATAATGAATCGGATTGAGTTGCTTCAAGATAAATCCGAAACTATTGTAATCTAATCGGTCTGAATCTGATATTAGTACTAGTTAAAGTCTAAATACACACATTTTTTTTAGAAGACACAAACCATAACATTAATGTAAAAATTTTTGGTTTACAATATTTGAAGCCACAAAGGTAAATTATCTCTCAACCAGTCTGTTAATGATGACAACTTAAAAGCTTCTCGAGCTAAATAATGAGCGACTCTATTCGCCGATTTTTTCATATGTTGAATTGAAATGAAGATGTTCGATCCTACAAAATCTTGAATTTTCGAAGCCAGAATACCATTAGGGCCCAAGTTTTTATTCAGATCAGTGATGACATCAATAGCTTGAGATGAATCTGAGAAGATGCAAATACTTATAAAGTCGTGTCTCATGCAAAAAAACATCTCATATTTAATGGCCATTAGCTCCGCTCCCTTCATCGAATCTGGATGACGAATTAAACACGCAGAAACGCCCTGTACTGAACCACACGAGTCTCGAACCACCAGCCCTATACTAAATATGTTCTCTTTATATACATGATTATTGTAAAAAGTTTATTCCAATTTGGCCTACATTTGGTTAATCATTTTTCAATACAAACTTAAGTAGTGTTTGGGAGACCATGTATTAAACACTTCTTAGCATTTTCTTGACAAAATTTTGAAAATTTTGCTAAAAAAAACTTGAAAATGCTTTATAGTTCAAATATTACCTTAATCCTGTCTTACATTGAGTTACACTCCCAATTTGATAAATCTGAAACCGATCCCATTCAATATCATACAAAATTGGTTCGATTTGATAATCCCACGACTATGGAGGGTTGTTTATATAGATAATATAAATATTATTATTTTCGCCAATTTTATGAATTGATTAATTATATGATAAATTCATTTTCGCTCGTGTGACAGGTAAAGCCAAGTATGCTGTTACGCCGCTGCCAGTTTGGCGCAACTTCATTCTTTAACCCTTTACCACCAGTCTCACGGCGACGACCGCCGTGGCTTCGCCGCCCCGTCTCTTTATTTCCTTCATATTCATCTCTATTTCCTTTTTATTCTCCTCCTCGCACCACTATTACCGCACTCTCTTTATCTTCAAGCAACTATCAAGGCTCTTCTGACTGCGAGCTCGACGAGCAATTCCCCTCAAAACAAGTAATTTATTCGGAACCCTAATAAGGACCCATTTGAAATAATTGCATTTTTGTTTCTTCTATGAAAAGGCTTCATTTTTAATTACTTTTCAACATTTTGAAGGGTCCTTTGAAGCCAGGATTATATCTCGTGGGAACACCAATTGGGAATCTTGAAGATATAACTTTAAGGTAGATAAATTTTTGAGTTAATATACTGTGGCAGCTCTGAATGTATGTTTCTTGAATTTTTTATTATTTTTTTCGTGTGGGAAATTGAGTATTTCTGTTACATTACCTGTAGAGCCCTAAGGGTGTTGAAATCTGCTCATGTCATACTCTCAGAAGATACCAGGCATTCAGGAAAGTTGCTCCATCACTATAATATTAGAACTCCACTTGTAAGTAGCTGCTAGGTTCTGCTTTTCAAATGAATTATTATACTTGCAGACATGAGATATTTTCTGATTCAATGATTTAGATTTTCAGTTGAGTTATCACAAATTTAATGAATCTCAACGAGAACAAGTAGTTCTTAGGAGATTGCAAGATGGAGAAATTGTGGCACTGATTAGTGATGCTGGAACCCCAGGCATTAGCGATCCTGGTATGGAGCTGGTGAGTCACTTGTTCAAGTGTGACATGCTTGTACGCATATCCATGAACATGTACATGCATGCACAACTAACTGTTTATTCATCATCTTCCTTTGGAATGCCTACATGTGCTGCAAAAAGCAAAGATTAAAAACTCACCAACCTGATTTATTTTTATTGACTTCATGTATGTTTGTTCCTTTTGGATGTGGATATAGGCCAAACTGTGTGTAGATAAAGATATACCTGTTATTCCAGTTCCTGGACCATCTGCAGTAGTGGCAGCTCTTTCGGCATCTGGTTTACCTACGAATGAGTTCACATTCGGTAATATTTGATAACCATGGTTCTTTTTTGACTCCTCAATTATCATGACTGATTGTGTGCATTGTTGTGCAGTTGGCTTTCTCTCTAAACATGCTGGGACTAGAAGAGAGAGGCTGTTGGTCTCTGCAAATAGTGCAGCCACTCAAGTCTTCTTTGTTCCTCCTCACAAGCTCTGTCAGTTTTTGGATGAGACCTCTGTAATATTTGGTCTGTCTAGGTAAATACTGACAGAGGAGAGGGATGTTTTTTTAATAATTTATGGGCACATACATTTGCTTTTTTTGAAACTAGTACCTTGGCATTCAATGGACTATCTCTAACTTTTCTTGGTTAGGAAGTGTCACTATTTTGAAAGTCTTAACAATTCATCTGCTGTTATTGGCACTGTTATCAGCACATGATGAAACCTGTGCTTGTGCATTCTTCACTCAACCATTATAAAATGTGAAACTAAAGAAATACAATTTATGGGATCCTGTTTAAATTGAACCGTGCATTTTTTTTACAGGCAATGTGTCATCGCTCGGGAAATCACCAAACTGCATGAAGAGGTATGATTTCCAACTGTTAATTTGCGAATATGTTATTGCACCAGCCACCAATCGTTTTTTTACGACTTGGTGTATTTTGTGAATTAATTCCAGTGTGCACCTTGTTTTTGTTTTTGTTTGCAATTTAAGTTTTTTTTTAACTACCATGAAGAAGATATATCCTGTGTATTAGTTCTGGCGAGGAACACTTGAGGAAGCCAAAGAAGTGTTCTCAGCTCACCAGCCGAAGGGTGAAATTACACTGATGATTGAAGGAAATACTAATAGAGAGGCCGAAGTTCTCACCGAGTCTCAACTAGAGAATGAGTTGGGAGAACTAATTTCCCAAGGTCACAGTCTTTCTGCGGTAACAACACTATCTTGGGGCAAATTCTTATACTTATGTGTTCATCAAGGATTGGGATTCTATATATCTTTTGCATGTGATCCCTTAGACTGGAAATTAGTACGAAACTATTAATGGAGATCAATATTTGCTCCATTTAAATGGCTCTTTTGGTGACGGATAGACTAAACACCTTGTCTGAACTTGTAAGTTTCACCAAATTGATGGGGGCATGTTGGAGTACCATACCCTGTCTATTAATGACATAATCAATTCAATTGTATGGACATGCTTGCCTTGTAAATTACTCTATCTATCAACTATGAATGATAGTGATTACTGGTTTCATTATAGTATAGTTTATGATGCAGGCGGTCAAGTTGGTGGCTTCAGAAACATCAATGAAAAGGAAAACAATATATTCCCTTGCGCTTGAGAAATTCGGGAAGCAACTTGGTTCAGATGATATAAATTGACTTCGATATATTTTCAGACACGTGAGTTTCAAACTAGCTAGATTATTAGTTGCCACTTGGAAATGATCTTTCCTTTGTCTCTCCGCTTTCATTTTTTTCCTTCATTCACTGGAAAGCAAAACAAAAACAAAAACTTTGTTTTGGACTGATATATTTGCCTTGATGCACTTTAAGCAGAGTATATGGCTGTTTGACCTGTTGCCTCGGCGCAAAAGTTGCCAAATGGTGGACCTGGTTTCTGGGCCGTTTAGGACCTGAAGACAGAGACACAGAAATTGCCTGTTTTAGAAAGCAAAAGCAATTTAACGATGTCGATTGCTGATCTTCCCTCTATAAGGCATTGCGAAATCCACCAGTAGAGATACATTTTCGCTTAGTTTTGATTCAACCTGTCACTAATAGTCTAATACCTCGAGCTTTATGCTTTTGAAAATTCATTTTAATGGCTAAGTGGGATGAATCTTGAATATTTACCATTTTAAACAGCCAACACTGATGCAAGTTTCATGGTGTTTTCTTATGGATTGTATTGTAGTATCAACACTAATTTTTTTATGTAAGGCTCACATTTATTTAATCCATTATACAGCTGGTAAATCTTGTTGTTTCGTGTTGTCAATTATTTTTCTTGACGATAGAGACATTGAATCGACGTTACCCATTACATAGTAGGAAATTTGGCTTTTGTTGTCTGTATATGTCTGGGGTGGCACCAGAAAGTGACTGAAAATTTAGAACATCGGAAGATTGTGTTGGTAGTATCGTACATTCTTCAGCAATTGACAATGTTTTTATGCATGGCTACGCGTTAAGAATATTCCTTGGGCAGCCACCTATGCAAAGAAAATTTATTTTTTCTACTTATTTGTTGTCATATTATTATAAAAATAAATTGCAGCTCCAATCTTGTCTGATCGGTTTTCATTTGCGTGACGTTCGTTTCTTGCACCAAATATTTAGTGGAAATAACTAACAAAATGTAATTGCAGGAAAAAAAAAAAAAAAAAAAGTCACACAGAATTTATGAAAAAAACAAAATAAAATATTCATCGTGTATACCTGTTCTGTTCTGTTTCTAACACCAAATTACAACCGAATCCCATGTTATAAAATACACAACTCTACCAACTATTGAAAAACCTGTGCTTCTAATGGAGATTTAAGACCAATTTTTAGGTCCACCAACAGGTGGTTATGCCTTTAAAACTCTAAGCTCTAACAGCCTATGGTGTGACTAACAGCATCTACAAACAACTGCAGACCAACCCTTTTGGCAGTTTTGACAAGATTGATTATTTTCTGAAAAAAGTTTCGAGGCAATCTTGGGCTGGTAACTTGTCTCCACGTGAGAAAGGGGGCATAATTGAAAAGGAATATATTGTTTTTATATGGATTTTATAGTCGGGTTGGAGTGTCATAATTGTTATCTTTTCTGTTTATTGAATGATAATATTTTTATTTGGTTGGTGTCATTGTTTCAATGATAAGGAGGGTTGGTGTTTTTGTACTGGTGCAAGTTTTGTCTCCTTTTGTTGAGAAGACTTCGCCTTTGTTGAGCCAATTTGAGCTCTTTTCTCGATCGCTCTGTTGGGAATTCCCTTCTTCCGAATTCAAGTTCCAAGCACGGGAACTCTTTTTCAGGTATTTTTTTTGTATCTGGGCTTTTTCTTCTTTCTTTTTCTTGTTTGCGATGATCTGAGTCTATTCAGTGTTTTAGATGCTTTTTCTTATGTGGGTCATTGTTGGTTGTCTGAATTGCATGTTAAAAGTGAATTCGTCATGGTATCTAACATTCGATGAAACAAAGATGAATTCTTGTTGTTTTAGGTACCTCTCATATGAAAACTGAGTTCAGATATTGTATTTATTTCTTTTAAATGTAGTTTGTGTTCTTTTTATGTCTTCTCTGAGCTTGTTTCCTTCAAATTTCAGTTTTTGACTGTCTGGTAAAGGTTATATGACATTATTACAGCTACCACTGTTTTTTTATGTTTTTTCCTTTGGGGGGTTTACATTAATTTCCTCTATATAGTTTGTTTGATCAGCTGTGATGGTTTGCATTCCGTTCGGTGTTTATCAACTGGCACCAGAAACTTTTGAAGAAAACAATGGCTTCGTTTTATTCAAATGCGAGCAATGAAGAAGATATAATACCTACCGCGTATTCACTAAGTCAGAAGCTCATTTCTTATCCTTCATCCGGCCTTCCTGATAATAAAGGATATGCGAGCCAGCCGTCTGTTTCGGAATCCTACCTGAATTTGTTGTCCGCTAGCTCTATATTGGCTCATGACCATGTTGACAACAATTATGTACGAAGCAGTGGTGAAAGGACAATTATTCCTCCAACGGGTTTTCCGACGGATGTGCAGCAAGTTGATACACAGCTGAATTTCATGTGCCGATTTTCAGATTGTGAGACAGTAACGGTAAATCCCCATGCATTTACTGAAGAACTAGAACACGGCCACGGTCCTAAACAAAAATCACCAAGTCATGGCTTATGTCTTAGTTTGGGATCTCAGGAACAGTCACTGGATCAGATGACTTCGAATATGAATCAGTATGCGAACTCGAGTCTCTGTTCCTTGTTAAGTTCCCATGTTTTGCAATCAGAGGACCATATTTCTCAAAGAATCAACCTTAAGAATGTTGAATACCTGTCATTTGATTTGTCGGGAGGGAACCAAGATGCTGTCAAATACGAAACGAACAATTTTCAGAACTTGATTAGCTCCAAGGAGACAATTTCTTTGCCATTTCTACATCAGAGATCAGAATCTTCGGGCACATTGTGCCACTCCAAGTATCTGAAGGCAGCTCAAGATTTGCTAGATGAAGTGGTGAATGTTCATACAGCTCTAGAAACATCAGAAAAAGGAAAGAATAAAACTTTACTTGGTCCAGATGGATCAAAAGAGACAGGTGCGAGAGTGGGCGAAACTTCTGCTGAATTTCAAGAATCAACTACAAATGCACCTGATGTTTCACTTTCACCCACTGAACGCCATAATCTGCAGAATAAGATGACGAAACTTGTGTCCATGTTAGAAGAGGTATGCCCATAATCTATGTTGTTTATGTTGTGATGTGTGCTGGAGCATCTTATAGTTAAATTTTATATCCACCTTGGCTTCATTTTGTTTTGTATAAGCTGTTTTCTTGCTCCTAATTTTCCATATGAGCGACACTAGTTTGCGAATTTCTTTGTTATTTGTTTGTTTTGTAGGTTGACAGAAGATACAAACAATACAGCCATCAAATGCAAGCCGTGGTTTCATCATTTGACATGGTGGCTGGGCATGGTGTCGCCAAACAATACTCGGCTCTTGCCCTTCGAACAATATCCAGACAGTTCCGTAGCTTGCGTGATGCAATCAAGAAACAAATTCAAGATACCCAAAATAACTTGGGGGAGCAAGATGCTGATTTGCATGGTCAAGGAGTATTATCCCGTCTACGCTATGTGGACCAGAAACTCAGGCAACAAAAGATAGTTCAGCAGTTCGGTATAATGAGACAACCGTGGAGGCCACAAAGAGGCTTGCCTGAAACTGCTGTTTCGGTACTTCGTGCATGGCTTTTCGAGCATTTTCTTCACCCGTATGTTTTTTCTCCTATTATTACTTCATATTGTCATTAGGAATGACTCCCTGATGCTGCTCCTAACTCTAATGTTTGATGGTCATTGCATAGTTATCCGAAAGACTCGGAGAAAAGCATTCTTGCGAGGCAGACGGGATTAACCAGAAGCCAGGTAAATACACATACGCCAGCAAAACGGTGCCATAGTCTAAAGATTAATGAATGCCTTAGCATGCACGGTGTTGTATCAAGTATCAGTTTTCATAAGTTTCTTAAATCAGGTCGCAAACTGGTTTATCAACGCTAGGGTCCGGCTTTGGAAACCCATGATCGAGGATATATACAAGGAGGAGTTTGGGGATGCAGAAACTGAACCCAAATCTTCACCAGAACATACACCGCTGACTCGAGAGATCTCTGCACTTAAAGGCACAGAGGAAGGGCTGCAAGAAAGCTTAATATCGGCAGCTTCAGATGGCAAACGCTGGGGGCACTCCATTGAGTCGAGGCACAACGTTTTTTCTAGTGCAGAGTTGAGCTATGAGGCGGGAGTTTTTCAAGAAAATGAGATTAATTATGGGTTAACTCATTTGCAGAAACAACACATTAGTCAAGATTCAACTTCAAGACACAATGATATGATCTTGAACGGTTCAATGGGAAATCAAATGTCACTTGCTCTTGGGTATACTCGTAGCCAGAGAGATTCTCAGCCAATATCGGTTGAAAATAAATTGAAAGGCAACGGTGCTGAATCTTCTTCTATGGGAGTGGACAAATTGGAATACTATGATGAGGACACCATAAATCATCAGCCCAGGTTTGTTAATCCGAACGGCCAGTTGTCTGATTTTGTATTATGATACCTTTTAGGTGGATTAGAGTTCAAAGACAGCGAACACATACAGGAAATATAGAGATCATGTTTGGCTTCTCAAATAATTTTGAGTGAAACAATAAAGAAAAGGCCCGTATAAAGTATGTATCTTGTGCTGATACTAGATACTCCATTGTATAGCATGTAAAGTCCAACCAACATTGTTTGTAAAGCATATATTATACCTATATTTGTATATTATATGGAACCGAAAGCGAGGAAGGCGTCTATTAAAAAGAGTAAGTGATATTTTTCTTTCTTTTCATGAGCTAAAATAGTGCCTGGGTGGAGTATATTGCTTCATTTTCCGATAATTCACAGCTTTTATTTGGTTCATCATATTCATGTATACTGCAGAGTATGCAGTAAGAACAATAGAATATATATTATAAAAGATGCATTCCATTCAATATTGAGATGACCATTTCTAACATTGTCAGTGACCGCTGCAAAATTGTGTCTTTTTAACTTTGTCAACTGTAATAATTATTGTCATGAACAGTTAAATGTCTTGTGCAGTTTCTTAATAGAACCACAGTGTGCAGTGATGGTGTATCCGCAGAAAGTAAAATTTTCTTTGATTCAGAATGTGAAAATTTGACATAACATGAGTTCTTTTAGTTTTTGTGAAGATTTTAACGCTTCTGATCTCATTCATATATTGGATATGAAATCTAACCCCACAGGATCTCTTTTACTTCTGAAAAAATTTCTCATGATTGTCACCGAAATCTTGATTCTTGTGGTGGAGAATGAATCGTGGCTGTGCGATTATGAACTTTCCTTTTGAAAATCACAAGGCCATTCAGATTGTTCAGACACTTTAATCAGTGAGTGGGCCTCGGAATTTAATAAAGAAACAAGACAACAAAGCCAGAGGCTGGCAATGGTACAGACAAGGATACAAAAATGGAAACCATTATTGTTCTAAAACCATCCAACCCTTTTTATCCAATAATGGATTACCAATCTCATCAGTACAACAAAATAAAGAAGGGTTTTAAATTTTAATCAGCCTCATTAGTTTTAAGCGCCAATGATCTTAGTTGTCCTTAAATAAGGTTTATAGATGAACGCGGAGCGCGATTCTGTGCATGGAGTCCAAGCTCAGTTCCGAATTTTGTATACCTATTAATTATGGTTCTGAAATTGCAAAATCTAGATAGATAAGTAAGTAAGAGTTTCAAAATATTGAAGCCCGCGTGATCCAAAGACTATAACAGCACTGGCGGTAAAACTCCAGATATAGTATAGAATAATATTCCAACGCGACCTACTTTATCTAAGCAGAAACTATTTTATCATATTGCCTGTTTTCTTCTGTGTGATTTGTCGTATGATAGATACGATTAGGTTATGGCAGTGCTTTTTGAGTGTCCCAAAGAAATGTAACAGCAGCCATTAAAGCTGAGAGATTGGAGGAAAAGCCCAAAGGGATCAGTTTTTGGCCTATGTTCCATCTCCAATGATTCTCATCATGTCTCACCACCATTAGATAATGTGAGACCATCGCATTTTAATGAAAATTCACTTGATGATCGAAAGTCTAAAATTTCACATCCAACGAGGAGAAACAGTGAAACACAGAAAAAAAAAATATTTTTTTGGAACTTTTCCCACGCAAGTTTTTACATGTCTAAAAGTTATGCTTCTTTTATTAAGTCCTGACAGAGGTCTTTTGATCAAGCTTTTATAGCTTACAGCTTGCTGATATAGTGTACTGTTGACTTCAGAAAACAAAAGAAGAAAAAGAAAGAAAGAAAGAAGAATAATCGCTTTCCTATTGAATGAACTAAAGTCTTAATTAAAGAGGTATTTTTGTTCTTCACATTTTGCCAGCCCGTTTCTTCACTTTCATAAATCATATCCAAAGGAATGTCTGCTTTAATATTCGTGCAAGTTTTCTGATCAAGATCAATACTTTTTCCCAAACCCAACAAAAATCAAACCACATAATCTTGCAAAAGTTTGGAAATGGTATCAGAAGACTCGCCTTCAAACTCAAATTCAAGTATTCTACATCAGTTCTTAGTTTCAAACTCCATAGCAGATCAAAATCAGTTTGAAAACCAGCATTTTGTTGCTTGTGGAACACAGTCTCACTCTCTACCTTCAAACATTCAATCTCTTGGTGAAAGAATGCCTAGATATGTAGACCTTTTCCATGCCCCACAACTATCAAATGAATCTGATTTAAGACATGGTACAAGGTCTATGAATCTTCTTGAAACATCAGCAGCCCACCAAGCTCAGAGGCTCTCACTTTCTTTAGGCTCAGTCATGGATCCTGGTTACATCATTTATAATAATCCCGGGCTCGACAGAACCACAAGTGATTATTGTTTTCCTGGAACTGGATGTGCTTTTATCCCATCCGCTGCAATTGGAAGCTCAAAGTACTTGAAACCAGCTCAGACCCTCCTTGAAGAAATGGTTAATATTGGAAGCAAGGAAATTGATATCAGCAACAAGAAATATGTGGAGAAATTATCCCGCCGCAGCAAAAGTGCACCTTTCGGGTACAATGAAGCACTTTCTGAGAAGCCTGGATCTTGTGTTCATCTTCTAAAGCTTCTTGCATTCCAACAAGAGGTTAATCCAATCTTTTAAGCATTTCTACGTGCCATGTTCATGATTATTAGTTGCATGATTATTCTCCTTTGACAAGAAAGAGCTGACTTCTCAATCAAAGCTGAAAAGATCAGTCATTTTTGCTGATATCTGCTCAAATCAGAGCTTGGTTCGTCTCATTTGAACTTGATGTCGGGATATAGGAGCCAAAGCTCTAGTTATGACTTCAGTTCAAGAGCTTTTCAAGAAATTACATTTCCTCTAAGATCAGTTGTTTTATTTGCCTTGATTTTGTCTCAAATATGAAATAAAACATAATGCGAACAAATGTTCTACTCTAGCATTTGGGACTAGTATACACACTCCATTTTCTTACCCTTCTTCCATGAATTTAAGGTGGAGAGAAGATACGAGGAATACTATAATCATATGGAGGAATTGGTGTCATGTTTTGAGGCAATAGCAGGGGTAGGAGCAGGAAAATCTTACACCGCTCTTGCTCTTCAAGCCATGTCCAAACACTTCTGCATCCTAAGAAACACGATATTGTCTCAAATCCGTGCCACGAAACGAAAGATGGAAGCAGACATGCCAAGAATCAGTTCAAGATTAGGTCAACTGAGCCTGCTGGATCAAGAAAGTAGACATAACAGAACCACACTGCAGCAGCAGCTTGGAATCACGCAGAGTTGGAGGCTGCTTCGGGGATTGCCGGAGAACTCTGTGATGATTCTACGTGCTTGGCTTTTCGAACACTTCCTTCATCCGTACTCATCTCGACACCTTAAATATTGCATATTGAGTGACATACATTTTCAGTGACAATATTTGTGAATGGTTTATATTCTTGTTTCCAGGTATCCTAATGATTCTGAAAAGCTTGTGTTGGCATCTCAAACAGGCCTGTCAAAGAACCAGGTGAACTCCTTTACTTTCAAATGGGATTTATGCAACTATAGATTTAGCATTAGAAATCTCCATTTTAGGTGCCATTTTTATGTTGATGATTGATTTTTGTAATCTGATATGAGGAATTATCTTGAAATGGTTGTGGTTCAGGTTTCTAACTGGTTCATAAATGCCAGAGTCCGTCTGTGGAAGCCCATGATAGAACAAATGTACAAAGAAGAATTTGGTGACTCTTCCATTGAATCCGATGAATTGCAGACTTCTACTGCAGAGGGAATAGGGGATTTATGTTGAATATAAATATATAACTTAATCTATATTGTATTTGTTACGTATCTATAACTCGGATTCTAAGTTCTACTCTGCGCCAATCATAGTGGTTAACTTGTCTAAATTTGGCTTCTGTCACTGCTACAAATGATATAACAATATTGTTAATAAAACGGACCATTATCAGATAAAAGAAGGTTATGGTGAATGGTGATGTAAAAAATTTAACAATTTATATGCAAATTTTTAAATATTTTTCGGTTAAAATTTAGATATTAACTTTGTAGTTATATATTGGACACATCGAAGAACTTCAAAGAACATGGGTGACGACATTGTTTCATGACATTCGTGGAGCAGGTGAAACTAAAACCAGAAACACTGTCTCAAAATTCAAACCCTAATGTCATCCAAACTACGTCTACGTACAAATTGAAATGGTCGCATATTATCCATAACAGGCAATCTTCTTCTTCAACAAGAAGAGGATTTGGTACATATATCAAGAGCAGTTAGTTAACATGATCAAATTTGAGCACTATAAAAATCAAGAAATGGTGAACAAGAACTTCACCAAGAAACTTGGAAAAACAAGTGATTTGATCAAGCCATTTACAATCCGAAAACGTACCCGAAAATGGGTTGTCTCAAGTTAATAGTTTCCAGCATGATAGCACTAGTTTTGATCTCTTGCTCAATGCCAGAAGGTTTTCCGAATTCGGGTTTCGGGTACTACTCAGGTCTTATACCCGAGTTCTACCAGTATTCATGCCCACAAGCTAATGAAATCATCATGTCTGTCTTGGAGAATGCTATTGCTAAAGATTCGAGAATGGCTGCTTCTTTGCTTAGACTCCATTTTCATGATTGCTTTGTGCTGGTACAAGCCTATTACTAATCAAGACTAAGGATTGCTTTCATTTTCTCCTCCTCTTCTTCTTCTCTGTTTTTTAAATAATTTTTGGTACAACATTTTATGCTTATCTATTTGTTATTGTTATAGGGGTGTGATGCATCTGTGTTGCTAGATGATAGCTCGACAATTGTGAGTGAGAAGAATTCGGGACCAAACAAAAACTCCCTCAGGGGATTCGACGTAATCGACGAAATCAAAGTGAAACTCGAACAAGTCTGCCCTCACACTGTTTCATGTGCAGACATTCTTGCTCTTGCTGCCCGGGATTCTACTGTTCTAGTAAGCTGATAAACATATATGATCCTTAACAAGTTCAACTCAACATTATTTACACAACCCATAAATACTGTCACACATACTATAAGATTTCAAATTCATTTGATATAAGATATGATTATGAACACTGCAGAGTGGTGGACCTCATTGGGAAGTACCGTTGGGTAGGAGGGACTCGAGAGTAGCAAGTCTCACCAAGTCGAACACCGACATTCCGGCTCCGAACTCGACCATCCAGACTCTTATCACACAATTCAGGCGCCAAGGACTTGGCTTAGATGATCTTGTTGCTTTATCTGGTAAGATTTTTATCATTACAACTTAACTCTTATTATCACTATATATATATTTGAATTTATCACTATATATGATATTATAGGAGGCCATACAATTGGAGTCGCTAGATGTGTGACATTCAGACAAAGATTGTACAATCAAAATGGCAACAACCAACCGGATGTAACCCTGGAGAGAAATTACTACAATGACCTCAAGTCTGCATGTCCTCAAAATGGTGGTGACAATAACATTTCTCCTCTCGATCTTTCAACCCCAGTCAAATTTGACAACAAATACTTCAAGCTTTTACTGTGGGGCAAAGGGCTTCTTAACTCCGACGAAGTTCTGGTCACCGGAGACGTGAAACAGACGGCAGATTTGGTGAGAAGATATGCAGAAGATGGATCCCTTTTCTTCTTTCAGTTTGCCAAGTCTATGGTTAGAATGGGGAACATTAGTCCTCTCGTGGGTACCAATGGGGAAGTCAGGAAAAATTGTCGTGAAGTTAACTAAAATCAAAGTTTGGCATGATTGTTGTTTGAGTAAGTTTAGCAATATGTATGGCTAGCTGTTGTATTATTGTGTGTGTTTGTAACTTTGTGTGGTTGTACACATAAGTTTTAAGTTAAATAATTTGTATTCTCGTGAAGCTTTGAATCATAATGATATTGTTAGTATTTTCGAGGAATTAATTAACAATTTATTGGGTAATGATAGTCAATCAATGATTGAATACATGCATGGAAATGTTCATAAATTGGACACATGAATTTTCATGTGACATGATCTAGTTCGTAAATATTATATACTTTTAGGGACCGAAAATTATACACAAAAAAAAAAAGAAGGTTAATAGCATATATTATTTCAATCTTCGTGAAATCTCGACGTTATTGTGTGCAAAAAAACTCTATTAACTCAACATATTTTCAAAATTACAAAGATTATGTTTTCAAATCTTGAAGATACGGTGTTTATCCGTATATGTTTTTAGGTGTGTGATGCTCAAAATTTAAATATACAGATAGTTACAAGTGATTGTAAATTTCAACCAGCTTGATATTTCACAAGATATTGTAAATAATTAAGCCAAGAAAGATAAAAGCTTAAATGATTTTTTATTTTTATTTTTAAGAGAGAGTGTATAAGCTCTTTTATTTTTCCCCCAACGTAGGAAAATCAATTTTCGTTGTAGCATTTCACAAACGCATGTTGTAATTAGTTTTTAATCTAAGAATTATTTGCGTTAATCTATTTACACTTGTGAGAGTGAACGAGTGAGTGATGAGAATCCAGCTCCCCCAGCCCCTCAAATTCTCGAACTTGTTCCCCCAAATAATGGCGTAATTCCAGTTGTCTGCGGAATCATACAGCATAATGCCGAAGCATTCGACGACGGGGATGATTTCGGTCCAGAAGAGATGGCCGCTGATGATTTTGCTTTGCTTCGCCCTCTCCACCGCCATTGCCTTCTTCATCGGATCCTCGTTCAATTCTTGTAATTCTGCTGAGTACGGAAATTTTGGCCCTCGAATCGACACAGTCGAACCGGAGAGCGGCGGCGGCGTTCAGAAAGGAGAAAATCCTCTCAGTTTCATGAATTCGAAGCTTGTTCTTTTGGTTTCCCACGAACTCTCGCTCTCCGGTTAGAACCGATCGATTTAATACTTGTTCGGACATTTTTGTTTGAAGTGCGATTGGTTAAATTCTACAGAAATGACAGTTTTCCTATTTGAAAAAAACAATTTTTTTCGTCTTTAGTGAAAAATATGTTGATCTTTATCTCAAGTAGGAATAGTTTGTAATAGCGTAATTCGCGTTTCTAACCTTTTTTGCTTATAGTTTGCTTCAAGAGTTTTTTTTTTTTTTGGTTTATCTTGAATTTGATATTGAAATTAGGTGTAATCATTTTCAAAATGCTACGAGCATTAAAATGCAGGGTAGACATTTTAATTTGCGATGATGTTTCACAGGTGGGCCTTTACTGTTGATGGAACTTGCGTTTTTGTTAAGAGCTGTTGGCACGAGAATTGTCTGGATCACCAATCAAAAGCCTATGGAATCCGATGAATTTATCCATAGTTTGGAGCAAAGAATGACTGACCGAGGAGTGAAGGTATGTTGAGGTTCATGTAGTGGGATAATTGGTTTGAATCCGATTTTACAACAATGCATCAGAATCATCATCTGAATAAAGTTTCTCGTTCATGAAGGTTTTGCCTGCAAAGGGGCAGGAAGCGGTTGACACGGCTCTGAAAGCTGATTTAGTCATTTTAAATACAGCTGTGGCTGGGAAATGGCTGGATGCTGTGCTCAAAGATAATGTGCCCCGTGTGCTCCCAAAGGTTTTGTGGTGGATTCATGAAATGCGAGGGCATTACTTTAACCTGGAGTATGTTAAGCACCTCCCTTTTGTTGCAGGTGCCATGATTGATTCACATACCACTGCTGACTATTGGAAGAACCGGACTCATGAGAGATTGGGGTATGCTACTTTGCATGCGTGATTCAGTTGTGTACGAGATTCATGAATTAGTTTGGGTATCTTTACGAATGATAGTGTATTTAAGTAATGAGCATAAATCTTTTAAGCTCTAGGAACAGTGATGTCAAACAATTGTTCTAAGCTTTGTGAAACCTAGTATAGGGTATGGTTGAATATCTCTGGATTTGGGTGATGTTCTCTTCTTATCTGAGCAAATTCAAAAGAGAGGTAACCTGGGGTCAAGGCTTAGTATTTGTCTTTTTCCACTTCCAATGTTGCAGGATTAAGATGCCTGCGACCTATGTTGTGCACCTTGGGAATAGCAAAGACTTGATGGACGTAGCTGAAGACAGTGTGGCAAGAAGGGTCCTTCGAGAGCATATTAGGGAATCTCTTGGAGTCCGAAAAGATGATCTTCTGTTTGCCATTATCAACAGTATGCTTTACTTACCAAGAAGTTGTGAATTTATTCATTGTGCTTTCCTTAAACCAGTTGCCTATGTGGCAGCCATTATTTTGGCTACATAGATGAATAGTTCCTGAGCGATGGATGTCTAATTGCTTCAGGTGTTTCCCGCGGTAAAGGACAGGATCTATTTCTTAAATCTTTCTTTGAAGCTCTACAACTTATCCAAGAGAAGAATTTGCATTTACCTCCAGTGTATGCAGTAATAGTCGGAAGTGACATGAGCGCTCAGACAAAATTTGAAACAGAACTGCGCAACTTTGTGGCTGACAAAAAGATTCAGGACAGTGTGCGATTCGTAAACAAAACCCTGAATGTTGCTCCTTATCTAGCTTCTATTGATGTGCTTGTCCAAAACTCTCAGGTACCTGTCAATGCCTAGTTTTGTTCTGCTCACACTCAAACGTTAAGTTTCTTTTTTCCCCGATTTAATGTCATATGCATCCTTTTTTGAGTAAGATCTGGTGCTTTAGTATTGTGGACTATGAGATACCAGACAAAAATATCCGCAGATATTTTTGTAGATGAAACCAAATGAAAAATCCTGATCGAGCATATTTTTAAAACTTTATTATTGGAGTTTTCTGTGTTGTGATTTCTTATAAAAATAATCGAATGTATAGGTTTAAGCAAAAGGGGATTTTTGTTCTCTTTAAGCTTAAAGTTTTGAAATCAAAGCGGACATTGAACTGCTGACTCAGTTTTACAATCTCAGGCCATCTTGCCATCTTGCCAGCTTGCCAGCTTGGTCAGTGGGTGATGTTTAAGTCAAGTAATGGAGATCCGATTGTCATATAATGGATGCCTTCCATTTCTGGCTTCATGCTATTACTTTCAGTTGTATTCTGTAATTTAGACCTCACGTAATGACATCCTTCCGGTTCAACTAAAAACTGCGAGAAAAAAGAATAAACCACAAACTGCTGAGTGCAAAGTGACACGTATAGGAATCTCCGTAGCTTCAGGATAAACTCTTCTAATTTTATGATTATTTTCAAGGCATATGGCAAATAAACAGTTCTTTTGATATTATCCAATATAAACTAGCATTCTTACTTTGGCTTCAAAATGTTGATGCGGCTGCGTTATTGTTATATCTGGCATGTATCTGAATCTAGTTTCATGGTCATTATGCAGACCAGAGAATAACATTTTGTTAACATGTAGGCACGTGGAGAGTGTTTTGGGAGGATAACCATTGAAGCCATGGCTTTTCAGCTCCCTGTATTGGTAAACTTTCTGCTCTTGTCATCTGTCTCATATATCCATTTCATTGGAGTTCATTAAACTTGTATGCTTCGGAATATGATATCTCCATGTAGGTACAATCTGTTTGTGACTCTAGAATAACTTGTTTGGGACCTGTTAGAAATTCAAGATCTAAGTTTCGGTGTTTGACAAACTTAGACATCAACTGAGCAGATCAGAAGAGAAACAGAACAGATAAGTTATCGAGCAGATCAATGGAGGCAACAAAGAAGCCAGATCAAGTTCAACGATGTCTTGAGATCAAATCAATTATCATAATTGATCTGCACATAGTATAGATCAAAGCCACATTCAGACCGAATGATTCTCAGAAACAGAACAGATCAAGAACTTATGGAAGAGCCTAGAATGTCAGAGAGCTTTTGTGCTAAAAGACAAAAGGCAACAAAAGAAGATTTGAACGTTGCCAACAAAGAACCATAAAGTCAAGATCTAAGAGCAAATTAAGGAGACTTGTCGACACCTTAACGGATACTTTCTAAAGGCTATAAATACAAGAAGAGAAGAAAAGAAGAAACAGAGGTTAAGAAGCGTAAGAAAAAGAGAGCTACAGAAAGAGAAGAGAATACACGATCAGAAATATCGAGTTGTAAGATTATATCAGATCAGTTGAGTGTTCTGTAAAACACTACCTTTGTAACAAGAAACAGACAAGGGCTGTGTTCTTGAGTGTCTAGGAGTTCTGAGATTAGGCAGCAGTGTAAGTCCAATCTTGGATCGGATCTGTGCAAATTGCTTGTATAAGATCAAAGTCTTCTAGAAAAGAGTGAATCCTTTCGAGGTGGAAGAAGGGGTGACGTAGGAGATTGAGCTCCGAACATCCAGAAACAAGTCTTTGTGTTATTTCTTATCTGTCAAACACATTCACTCACCTCACGAATTCAACCAAGCCATTTGATCTGTGCTCGATCTGTTAGTCAATTTCTTCCGCACTGATTGATTAACATAGACACACGAGAAAGACAAGAGATCATTTACTAACCCATCTGAACTCCATATAATTGAGAAAGATATTTTCGATCCTAACAAGTGGTATCAGAGAGAGGTACTTTCTCGTCTTTGAACATATTCAAATGGCCGCATTTAGTGAGATTGCTAAAAGCTTCTGGTACACCACCGTGGACAACTGTACTGCCAAAACTATTGAGACATGCTCCACTGCTAAGGATCTTTGGCAGCAGTTGATCAAGCTTGGAACAGATGAGGAGGCTGAGCAGATCAGGAGTCCAATGATTGAAGATCTTAAAGAACTCTGCTGCTCAGATAGTTCCAGATCAAATGATGATGAGAGCACAAGTCAACCAATTCATCCATCTGACTTACTCGAACGTTGCTCAACTGAACCAATCGCTTTTATTGAGGAATCTTGCCATCCAGTTAGCTCATCAAGCTCTGATGATTATGAAGATAGCTGCCTCATGGCCAAAAGTGACCAACCACCTATCAGCAATCAATCATCAGATCAACTCTTCTCCAGTGAACAGGTATTTGATTTCAACTCAGATGAATTTACACGAAAAGATTTAGCAAATGCATTACATGACATGAGTAAAGAGTATCAACGACTGTGCTTAGCATTTGAGGAAGTTAAGGCCAAGAAAAATGATTTGTCGGACTGCTCAACTGAACCCAATTGGGAAACATCAGTTGAGAAAATCAGTCTAGAAGCAGAGATTGCCAAGCTTAAGACAGAAATTGATAAGCTACAAGTGGAAAGTCAGCAATTAAGATTAGAAAATTTAAGACTGACTGAACTGAACACCACCTGGAATAAGTCATCAGCATTGTTAACTGAGATGCAAGAGTCACAAAAATCTTTTGGAGATAAGACATGTCTCGGATTTAGTGACAAGGACTGCAAACAAGCTGAGCCAATTACTCAATCCTGTCTGGACAAGAACACTTCAAATTATGTGAATTTGTCAAGTCCAGCACGATATATGAAAATATAGAACCTGATAATCATGTCAGTTCACCTATATCTCAACCAAAAACTCTTTACAATCGAGGATTGGGATATGTGGAACCAGAGAGTTCTAACTCAAGCCAGATAAAAAATAGACCAGTTCGTTCTGGATATGGTCAAGCAAGAGAAGACTCTATGAAGGTACAACATAGACCACCTTATTTCAAAAATAGATCCGTTCAAAAAAGATATTGGAGGCCTAACTTGTACAATCAATCTAGACAGACATATCCAATGCACAAACGACACAATGCATATCATATTTATCATTCACATATATATCACCAGCACACACGACACAATATACAAACTTTATGAGACACTTTCAATGATCGACCTGTTAGATTAATCAAAGCTTGGGTTCCTAAAGGACTAATCCATCGAGGACCCACATAAGATATGGGTACCATAACATATTTTTATTTGTATTTGCAGGTGACAAGTACTGAGAAGAATTGAGAAAGGAATTACAGTACAGCAAACTTCAAAAAATTACAGAGGATGTTAGAGACAACTATATCCAATCTCCACCGTTCATAATGAAGTTTAAGATGTTTTAAAGTTGCTGTCCAAATTTTAGCTTGATCTGACGGCTAGATTGTAAGATATGATTTTTTGAAAATTGTCGCTCAGTAGAACAAAAAAGTAGCGCGATAGTGCCCCTCAATAGCGCGATAGCGCTCCTAGCACTCCTTGGAAGCGCGATAGCGCTCCTAGCGCTCCTCCAAAACGCGATAGCGCTTCAGTAGCGCTCCTCCAAAGCGCGATAGCGCTGTTGCTATGAAAAGCATGCGAATCCGCATCAATCTCGGAGATTAGATAAAGAACTGTGAAAAATAAAAGCTCGATGGGATTTCATCTACATATAAAAGAGATTTTGAAGATCACAAGAACATACCACACAACACAAAATCTGGAGAGAAACGCAACAAATTGAGGGGGAATGAAGATTCTCTCTGGCTTCTTAATTGAAGAAGAAAGCAGATCAGTCGAGAAGAAGAATAGAAGAACTGAGCAAAGCAGATCAATGTATCTAATAGGAACCAGATCAACTTGGAGGTAACATATCAACTCGAAGATACAGAGCAAGAGATAAGAATCCAGATTAAAGTTGGACCAGATCAACGTCAGATCAAATCATATTGGACCAGACCAGACAAATCAAACCATACCAGATCAAAGTTCAATCAGATCAGACAAGATCAATCGAACCAGAAAAGATCAGATCGAATCATAAACGAGCCAGATCAATTGGAATGATGAAGATCAACTAAGAGACTAGATCAATTGAACCAGATCATATCAGTTAAAGCTCAGACATGACCAGATCAGACAAGCTAGCAATTTGAAAAATTCATTTGACATCACCTTTTAAGGGGGAACAGACTTATGGAGATCAGTCAACCTAAGAAGAAGAGAGCATATCAAAATATATATCACCAGTTGATGCGATTGTCAAGAAAGGAAAAATGATAGACTAAATGCTTATCTTTGTCGAACACCAAAAAGGAGGAAATTGTTAGAAATTCAAGATCTAAGTTTCGGTGTTTGACAAACTTAGACATCAACTGAGCAGATCAGAAGAGAAACAGAACAGATAAGTTATCGAGCAGATCAATGGAGGCAACAAAGAAGCCAGATCAAGTTCACGATGTCTTGAGATCAGATCAATTATGTGATCATAATTGATCTGCACATAGTACAGATCAAAGCCACATTCAGACCGAATGATTCTCAGAAACAGAACAGATCAAGAACTTATGGAAGAGCCTAGAATGTCAGAGAGCTTTTGTGCTAAAAGACAAAAGGCATTAAAAGAAGATTTGAACGTTGCCAACAAAGAACCAGAAAGTCAAGATCTAAGAGCAAATTAAGGAGACTTGTCGACACCTTAACGGATACTTTCTAAAGGCTATAAATACAAGAAGAGAAGAAAAGAAGAAACAGAGGTTAAGAAGCGTAAGAAAAAGAGAGCTACAGAAAGAGAAGAGAATACACGATTAGAAATATCGAGTTGTAAGATTATATCAGATCAGTTGAGTGTTTTGTAAAACACTACCTTTGTAACAAGAAACAGACAAGGGGTGTTCTTGAGTGTCTAGGAGTTCTGAGATTAGGCAGCAGTGTAAGTCCAATCTTGGATCGGATCTGTGCAAATTGCTTGTATAAGATCAAAGTCTTCTAGAAGAGAGTGAATCCTTTCGAGGTGGAAGAAGGGGTGACGTAGGAGATTGAGCTCCGAACATCCAGAAACAAGTCTTTGTGTTATTTCTTATCTGTCAAACACATTCACTCACGAATTCAACCAAGTCATTTGATTTGTGTTCGATCTGTTAGTCAATCTCTTCCGCACTGATTGATTAACATAGACACACGAGAAAGACAAGAGTTCATTTACTAACCCATCTGAACTCCATATAATTGAGAAAGATATTTTCGATCCTAACAGGACCTGAACTCCTCATGGAGCTCTGTCGTTATTGATCAATGTTTACTCTGTCAACTAGGCCTGCTTAGCATATAATTTGGATGAATTTTTCATTTAGAAACCTCGTTAAACCGTCTTTGTCTTGTCTTACCCAGAATCCATCTCAACTTTCAATATCCCCCAAGCACCTCTAAGTACGAATTTCTTGTACATTAGGGCACTGCAGCTGGCGGCACGATGGAAATTGTTGTGAACGGCACCACTGGTTGGTTACATCCAGCTGGGAAAGACGGCCTCACACCACTTGCAGAAAATATCGTTCAACTAGCAACACACGTGGAGACGAGGACAACAATGGGGAAGAAAGGTTACATACGGGTCAAAGAAATGTTTCTTGAACACCATATGTCTCACAGAATATCCTTGGTTCTGAAGGAGGTTTTGCGGAAGGCAAAAAGTTAGGAGGCACGATTCAGGTAACATGAAGAACTTAGAATGCAAACATGAGCTATGTCTATATTTACTTTTAGGTTGTGCTTCTTGCAGTTAATTCACAACCTCCCCTCCCATTAATCACCTCTTGTGTATCCGTCTTTCTTTCTTTGATTCCAATTGAAAGTATATCTTGAAATTTCAAAACAATTGTCTCTTGTGATGGATTGCTTGGTCTACCAACAAATTATGCAACAAGAGAGCAAAAGCACGAGGCAATGTAATTAATTTAAATGTAATTTTGTGGGGCGATTCATATTTCGAGTCAATGGTACACCACTCAGTAATGAAAGCTGTTAAAGCATGCTTTGGTGATAAAGGTCACACACTGTACTGTATTTATTCATATACAAGAAAATGGACACATGATAGAATCTCATTTCTATGCAGAAAAGTGAACCACTGCTTATTCAAGGACAATACATAACAAAATTATTGGTACCATTTACTCTCCACTAAAAGAAAAAGCTTAACCTTGATGGCTTCCCACATGCATTCTCCTGTCATCCCATGGCTTTTACATGCAATCTGATTCCAAAAATAGAAATTGTACGCTCGATCATCATATGTTGTTGCCCTTTCCCTTTCTGGATGTGATTCGTATGTAATTAATTAGCATAATGGTAGAAATTTTTTATTTGTTTGTGAACTTCTGCACAATGTAAGGCTATAAGTTTTGAATAACTTGATCAAATTTTGTTTTAAGAAGAAGTTGAAATTTGGATCAAATTAATCAACAATGTGGCATTGGTTTGGCTACTCTAAAAAGCAAGGAAAGAAGAAGATTGCAGCTCTCTTCTTTTTTTCTTTTTTTTTTTTGCTTCTCAAAATTTTAAAGATTTAAGTGCCCTTGTTTTTTTTTTAAAAAAAAAAAAAAAACAATCCTCAAAAAATTTTCAAACTCGATCACTTTTCTGTTTTTCCCAAACGATACTCCAGAACTTTACCTTTCTCATAAATTTATAAAATAAATGTAATGATCTTTTTTTATTGAGAAGATAAATGTAATAATCTTATCACCACATCAAAGTATATTCTTTTCGTCTTTTATCGTTTTCAGAATAAATGAGTCCAACCCATCCAAATGCAGCATAAAAGTAAAGAAAACCAGAAAAACTACATGCCAACAAAATTTCGTGTTACTTGAATATTTGCTTTTTAGCGTTATAAATAATTAAAAAAATGAACACCTCAGGTTATCGATGGGAATATAATGTTAAAATAAATAACCACTATCCATAAAATAAGAATATCATTAGCGTGTGGACAATTTAGTCAGGAGAAAGCTAAAATGACGCGTACAAAATTATAATTATTTGAGATTACGGAAAAAAGGTAACTTTATTAGGATTCGTTCTCAGTTGACATAAAAATTGAGACGATTTTATGGGTTAATTTTGTGATAAAGATCTGTGAGATCGTATCATAAATATCTATTTTATCGTTAATCAAATAGCATATATATATTATTTTGATGTGGTAGTAACATATCATTTTTACTTTATATAATTTTTTTCCTACATGTTCTCACTCTCTAATTTTTCAATCAATCAGCTAAATTAGAGACTCAACAGATCCTTTATAATATACAAAATAAAACAGCACCAAGGGGAGGCATCATTAGTAAAGGAAACAGAAGCAATGGCAATCTACAAAGCTTTAAGTTGGGTCAAGGAGTTGGGTTACAACTTACAACAAAGTAATAGTAGAATCAGATTCAAAGATCTCTGTCAAGGCGATTCACTCCGATATGTTAGACTTCACTGAGTCCGGCTTCACCATCTCATCATGTCGATCAATAATTCGAAATGAAAGCTCGTTCAAAATCGAACATGTTGGACACAAGCAAATAGATCTGCTCACACCTTGGTTAACAGAAATGATACCCTGCACATCCTTATCCTGCACACCTGTGGGCGCCTGCCAACGTGGCGCGCCCACAACCATACAATTTTTTTATTTTTTTTTACAAAAAACGGCTGACCAATCATGAACCGCCACGTAGGCGGTGCCCATGTTACCCTGCATCCCTAGGGTGCAGGTTATCAAAATTACCTTGGTTAAATCGGCTTTTTACAATACTTATTTTGGTACTTCTAATGTTCATGCAACATGTTTGCGTTAAAAGCTAGTATTAATTAATTGTACAGTGTGTCAGATGCCTAACATTAACAATCGAGATAATGAGCTTAGCTTCTCTGATTGAACTAATTAATTAGGTATTAGTACATTTATTTATGCCATTATTATACACCAATAATTACTTTATGTCAATAAATAAATAAAAGTAAAGCCAACAATCACACAAGTGGAGAAACCTTGAAATTAATATACAAACAACTCCTCTATTTAATTTATGTCTGTCTGGACCAAGATTCAACATACACCCGCAACCATACATTAATTTTATTATTATTATTATTATTATTATTATTATTATTATTATTTATTGTTATATAATATCAATTCAGAGGACCCCCTAGACGTATCAAAAAGCCAGTCTCCAAATCTTTCTTTGACAGGCTTTCTTGCTCTCATTCAATGCATTTTTCTAACAAAGACAACAAAATTAAATGACAAAGTAACCAAATTACAATCCCATTCACAAATTCATCAACATCACTACAAGATGAAAATGTACTAGAAAATAAAAAGATACATTATTTATATTTTTCCCCTTCTCAATAATCAAAGATCTCAGCTGAGGCCATAATGGGGTGTTGATTTATAAGTGCCATCGAGTTCCATGAATTTCCCAAGAAAGTATCAGCCAAGTCCAGATACTGACACTCCTCCGCCTCAAATATGCAGCTCCATGCGGCGGCGGCGGCCGGGATGGCGGATGCGGCGGCGGCGTAGGAATTTATGTGACCCAGAATTTCGTTCAACGAATGAAGTCTTTGGCTGAGCTCCAGCATTTGAGCCCTCAAGACTGAGTTTTCTGACTCGACATTCAAGAAGTGTTGTGTGGTGATATTTATATCGCTCAGAATTTGGTTATTTTCTTTCTTGATCTGAGCCACCTGAGCCAAAAGATCATCCAAATGCTTCTGTTTTCTCATCCTAGACCGCCTGGCAGATTCCCGGTTCGATTCCATCCTCTTCCTCTTCTTCTGATCAATCACCTGCACGAAATCTCCCTCTGAATCGGACCTTTGGATCGAGGGTGAGCCGGAGGAGTTCCCACTTGAAGAAGCCATTTTTATGTGTTTTCCCACAAAAGGGTCCTTGATTTTTTTAATCGTTTCGTGGATGATAGTTTACGATAAGAATTAGCGATCGATGTGTTTGTTTATTAACCAAGATTCAACTATTCTAATTCATGAGAAAACGTAGAACCAGTAAAGGAATACAACAGAGAAAGATTGAACAAGATGAGTCCTGCGTCTGAGCGAGGAATTGATCATATAACCGGACCTGAGAATCTCACTGAGTACAGAAAACATGAATCTTGAACATCAAGAACAATACCTGCACCATCAAGATTTAATCTTCATACAAAAAGATTACAGGTACAAGAAATTTCTTGATTTTTGGGCAGAGTAACAGCCAGAAAGAACACAAAATGAGAAACAAAAGAATCAGCAGAACCTCCACAAGAAAAGCATTAAAAAAACACAGAATGAAAGGGGAATAAGCGTAGAAACAGAGTATCTGAAGAGAGGAGAGGAAGAGGTTTCAGAACATGGGGAAGGGGTTGTTAAATAGAAGGAAATGGTGGGCTGGAAATATTAAAAAAATAAATTTAATAAATACGCAGTCATGGTTGGGCACAAATAGGTGTGGAAAAGAAACCAAATCGTTTGAATTCTATTTTGATTGACATTCCTTTCTCGAAAATTGCCGGAGACCGTCTTATTACAGGTTTTGTGAGCGAAATATATATTTTCCTTATAAATAGATGTTTTTTTTGTTGGTTATGTTACCAAAAAAACGTGGTGTAATATGTGTGATTTTAGTGAAGCATGATTTTTTATGTAAAAAACGTGTAAATTGAGTCGATTCATATCATAAATAGAGATCTCTAAGATGGGTGTGTATGAACACCAGTGTTGATGTTTTGGTTCTAGTTTGACACCGAAAATTTATTCTTTTAAATCAGATAAACTAAAATTAATTATTCAACAATTATAATATGAAATAATTATATTTATTTGAAAAATAAATAAATATCATGGGCTAATTTTTGTCGATATAAAATTGGTGACTTCGATCCTATCCCATGTGGTAGGTGAAACTCTATTATTGGTCCAAATTATGGGGGCCCCACATCAATCTTGATAATTGCGTCGTTGTGCCTGGAATATCTGAATTCCTAATTTCATTGGAGTAAAATGGAGTAATCTATGATATGAATCATCATATCTGGTCTTGTTTCCACTTTCCAGTTATTCTCCAACTCATTTCTATCTAATCTATTTTTCTATTTTTTCTGGCTTGGCTAGGTGGGATAGCCGAGCCATTCCCTTTTTTTTTTTTTTTTTTTTCTGATACCAATCCAGGGTATGTTGCTGCCATTTTGAAAGTATTAAGAAGCACCGAAGTAATGTCTAAACCCAATGATTTAAAATAAAGATTAAAGGATCCAAGAACAAGTAAATCCATTTTAATTGTCATTGAACTTGGTAAAATGAAATGGTTGAATAATTAAAAAATGAGATTATTCAAGAATACACATTGAATGCTGAAATTACGCTTTAATAGGTGCAATTGTTATAGCTCATCAATAATATTATGGGGGTCCCACATCAATCATGTGGGATCTGCATAATTTGATCAATCATGTGCTTTCACCTATTACATGGGGTAAAACCCGAAAATTTCGAACCTACCCATGGGGTAATACCCCATGGGTGGTGTGGAGTGTTGTGATTGGTCTAATTATGTGGGTCCCACATGATTGGATCAATCATGTGCTTTCACACCACCCATGGGGTAATACCCCATGGATAGGGTCGAAGGAACCGGTAAAACCCGGTCTTGTCTATGCTACCTACCCCATTGGGGTAGTGCCCAAATAGATTCAACGGTCTATTATTTTTAGCATTTGATATGATATTATTTTAAATGAGATCATTTCAAATGAAAAAAATATGGGCCTTTGAATCTAACACATGAGCAGTGCTCATGTGCTAGCATAGACAAAGCTGTAAAACCCATGAGGTAGAATGAAATTATTGATATAAAATTATTCATGCGTTATTGCATGGGTTCCAACTTCCAATGCCGGAAATAAATTTTTATTTTATTTGTATTTTTATTTTTATTATGTTTACTTTAGAATCACGATGGACTCTCTCTTTCTGTGGCGCAAAATGAAGAAATTTCATGTTATCCTTCAAGGTAAATGAATTTAACGATAAATATTTAATAATAAATGTGAAGTTTAATAAAAAAAAATCAATAAATTTCATGTAAATTGATAAATGTCCATGCTTGATCTCAATTTTGAGATACTACCAATCTCATTTAATGGGAAAATGCATGAAAAAAGAGTAGATGGTGGGGAAAAGTGAACTGAAATGGAGGGATTGGATTTTTGTGCGAGCATTAATGGTGTGATAAGAGGGCTTCGGCTATGCTAATCCAGGAGTAGAGCTCTCGCTTATTATTTGTATGACATGTGTCCAATTAACACTATTTTCTTACATTTAAATTTATATCTCATTTTTTAACTGGAGTTAAGCTTACCTGGGTAAAAATTTCCCACTCATTTAACATATATTCTTCCCGCCACAGTGCCACTGAGGTTTCCATCACCACGAGCCCACCACTCAAATTGCCATTTCCATTATCCAGCGACACGGTTTTCATTTTCATTAATCAAGTGATTTGAGGTTGGATACCTTATTAATAGGTATTTGTAAAATAATTTTTAAAATTTAATGTCCTATAATTGCTAAATGAAAATGTATCTTATAACTAAAATAATTTTTTTGTAGAAGAATATGTATCTATTTGGGTATGTGTGAGCATTATATCGGTTAAATTGAATTAATAGGGTGTTTGGAAGAGCTTTTAAACTCTTAAAAACAACTTTTAAGCTGTAGGAGCTTATAAGCAGTTTTAGAAGCTTATAAGCTGTTAGGTCTTATTTTAAAAATAAGCTGTTAAAATGTTTGCATAAACTTATTTTAAACAACTTAAATATGTTGATGCTTTTGGCTTTATAAGATCTATTTATTGTTAAAATTACCAAAATGGTATAATAACATGAAGGTGATGTAAATATTATATATATATATATAATTTAAAAATTTTATGATAAATTTTAAAATTAAATAAAAAACTATTTTATATTTTAATTTATATAAATCTCACACTATGAATTTTTTTTTAAAATAATATATGTATTATTTTAAAATTACTCAATAATATCTTGATAGTATATATTTTTTTAATTATAAGAAAACGATAGAAAAAAAATATTTAAAATTATATATATATTATTTTATATTTTAATATATAAAAATCGTATGCTTTGATTTTTTTTCAAATATATTTAATGTTAAAATAGTATATCGATAGTTTAGTTTTTTAAATTATAAAAAAATTATAGAACAAAACATTATTTTTTTGATCGGGAACAAAATATTATTTTAATATATATAACAAATTGATAAAGAAAACTGTAATTGAATATATTATGAAATTGAAAAAAATATATATAAAAGGATAATAGTTGGAAACAAAAATATTAAAATAAGATATTTTCTTAAAAAGTAAAGGTGTATCTATTTTTTTAAAAACAACTTATTTGACAGCTTATAAGCTGTTTTTTAAAAAAATTATCAAACAGTTTTGGAGAGCTTATAAGCTCACCCAAACACACTCTAAAATGATCAAACCGAATGAATTCAAAAATTCGATTGGTTAATTTAGAAATTTAGCTTAGTATTATAAAATTTCGGTTAAAACGATTAATAATTTGGTTCGGTTTTCAATCAATAATTTTTTTAAAAAAAAATTGGTTAACGACATAATTAACTCGGTTGATTAAAATTATTTTTTAAAAAAATTGGTTAATTTCCTGTCGGGGAAAAACATGTATTTCCAATTTTTAGTTTTGATTATATAATTTAAAAAAACAATATATAATTTGAAAAAATAAAAAATTGTGAGTTAGATTTTTTAACTCTACCTACTCTCATTTTCCGTCCATGGTTAGAAGAATTGAAAATAATTTATAATTAATAATAAATAATGGGCAAATAATGAATACATGTCACCATTTCCTCCTGAAGTATATATTTTTAGGAGTAGCATAACATAAGCCGTTATAAGAGTCATAAGACATGTGAGGTGAATAAGGGATTCAAAAACAAAACTGCACATCCAGCTGTACCCAAGACATCAATTTTGTACTGAAACCAATGGAATATTGGATTCCTCAAATTTATGTATAAATATCATATAATAATAATAATAATAATAATAATAATAATATAAAAAAAACATATACGTACATGCATAATTAACACCTACCAAACTTAACCGCGACATAAACCATCTAGCGACGGTTTTTTGATCGTCTTAACTACGACATAAATCATCATTAGGATTGAGATGGCATGAATCCGAACCACCGGATCGGATGGTGAAATAATTGATTCCGATATCAAAATGATGGATACGTGGTCCAAGTTTGTAATATAATTGAGGGGCAAAAGGTAGACAAAATAAATCTTGAAAAAGTATTTTATATATGGTGAAGGGCTCCCACGTTTAATTTTACGTTGATCGAGGTAGGGGCCATCCTTTCATAGGCTTCACCATAAATCATGTAATTACGAAAACAAATCAAATTATTTGACTTTACTATGATTTTCAATACGATAAATTAATTAATTAATATTATAATCGTGTCTTATGGGCATAGTTTGAGGCTACGATCGAGTCATGGATACTCAACGTTAAATATTATTTGGGACATTTTATTAAAGACGTCTATTGGAAATTAATAGAGACATTAAAGTGATGGTTAATTAATCTTTGAATTTAAGCACGTTAAAGTTTATAGCACTGATAATAATAATAATAATATTTATTATTATTATATTATTATTATTATTATTATTATTATTATTATTATTATTATTATTATTATTATTATTATTATTATTATTATAAGTAGATAATAATATTAGAGAGCTGCTGAAATTTGACCTTTTAAATCTTAAGTACTCGTGCTTAACAAAATAGCCACCAAACCCTTTGATATTTATTCTTGCTACTTCGTGGTTTACGAGTTGATTTTAAAGTACAATAGCTATTTAATTTTAGAATCGAATCTACTACTAACGTAGATTTTGTACGAATTCCAGATTTGATTATAAAGTTGCCTCCCATCTACAATTACTTGCTTCGCCCCAAAGGCAAAATAAAGTTGAGAAAAACATTTCATGTTTTGCAAGTAATCTCTGGATTATGTATACACCAGTTAGTATACATTGGGACCATGTAATTAATTAATAGATTTTTGTGCATTGTTTTCCGTGTTCATTGAATTTTTATTTGAAAAATCGAGAGATTATATCGAAATAATAACGTCAAAGGTTCTTATTTTTTACGAAGTTTTCGAACTGATTCGAATAATGGTTTGAGTAATGATAATATAATAATACTATCACATATGGAACAAAGTCTAAATACGGATGCTTGACCATAGCAGTGAAGGAATGGCGATTTCTAATATGGAGTCGACGGGATTAGACTAAGAAAATTTCGTTAAAAAAATTTCATAATCATTTTCTTGAGTATTTTCAAAATTTATCCAAGGATAAAAAATTTACATTTGAAGCAATACAAATTTGGGAAAAAAATATTTCTTGATTTGAGTAATATTTGTCATATATGTGTGTGTAAATTTGTGTGTCTATACTAGCACGAAATTCTATGTCCCGTGCTGGACTTGGACATCATGCATAGAACTATAGAAGTGAAGAAATGCGCGTGGCCTTTAAAATACCATTGGAAGTTTCCTCCATCTAACTTTTAGATTTTATTATATCAGAAATTAATCAATTCGCAGTCTATATGTAAACGCATGTAGTGTCAAAACAAGGAAACTTAATTAATTAAAAATTTCATAGAACAATAAATACATCATTTTACTCTATCATCATTTTACCCTATTCGAAATTTCGAATCATCATTTTACTCTATTATCGGTTATAAATAAATAAACGATATTATAACGCCGCTTTCGCTTTTATATACTCCTTTCATATTCATATACAGCTTGCTATGTTATTGAGATTTTTTTATTCATGGGTTGATTTTTCTTTTTTCGTGATGCATAAAGAATCAATATCTACAACATATTATAAACTGAATAATTATGTAATTAACAACCTCAAGAAAAATGAAATGGGCAATATATTTAATTAAAAGAAAACTCAAGAATAGCGAAGCCGCCAGAAAAGAATGATACAAAAGTCTTAGGTTGAAGCCATCAATTTGTAAGAACATTGTAGAGTATGAATATGTTTGAAAAGTGGCAAGTGCCTGATAACTTTTCCATTTATTTTTTAGAATTTTTAAAATTTTCATGATTCGAAACTCTCTAGTAAAGAAATCTTGTAACACCTTTTGGAATATTCGAATGGATGGAATATGAGATCGTTAAACTATTGGTTATTAGTTTGATTACACCTATCAATATTTTATCGAACAAAGCTTGTCCAATGTAATTTTATTGAATAATGTAGTTTACAAACTATTATGTTTACTCAGAGATTCACTCAGTATACCAAATAACAGCGGACGTTAACTCGGAGATTCACTCAGAGTAGCGAGATGCAAGTTTCCACATTATTTTTTTTAAAAAAATTGGAACTTGTTACTTGCACAAGGAATCGGATTCAAGGTGGATATTACTTCTTGGGTTGGGCTTCAACGTTTAAACATCCCCAACAAAAATCAAAGTTCTTATTGGGCCAGAACTTTGTCAAATAGATAAGTTCCAAATATATACATGCTACATTAAAATCGTCATTAAACAATGACATTTTATTAATAATAATAATATCTTAATGTACAAAAGCAAGGTTTCTTGCACACAGCAGCACACAAAATATGTACAAATTGGAAGGAACTTGGCATAAAAAGTTCGAGCCGTTGAACAACGTCCAAAAGCAGAAAACACTAAGCACAAAAGCAGCCCAAACCGCTAATGCATTGTTTTTCAAGTTTATTACTGGAACACATGAAAACAGCATCAAAGAAAGAGAATCTCATAATTAACAATGATACAAAAAGAGATACTAGCTTCTGAGATGACACTTACCACTGGTCGAGAAACTCAAGGTTGCATGCTGAACTCCATATTGACTGCGGCAGCATCAGGATGGTAGTGCAGAATTTCTCTCCACATCATTTCCCTGATCATCTCTTCCCCTAAATCTTCATCCGTGTCGAGATTGATTGGGACCTGAGCTGGAGGATCACATTTTGGGTCATACAACGGAGACATGTACGGGTGTTGAAGGGCTTCGGTTACACCTATTCTTTTTGAAGGGTCAAACACGAGCATCTTCTGCAAAAGATCAATTGCTAGAGGATGGGCATGAGGATAAAGGCGAGGAAATGGGGTTCCCATGGAGTATGGAAGAGTTTTAATGTACTTTTTCGCCTTTGGATTGTCTATGAATTCAAGATTGTCTTCCCTTTGACTACCGAGGATGTTGATGATTAATTTAAGCTGATTGAGACACTCTGTGCCCGGAAAAACAGGTTTTCTTCCAAGAAGTTCTGCAAAGATACAACCGACGGACCATACATCAATTGATGTGCCATAGTTGTCACAGCAGAGGAGGAGCTCTGGGGCCCGGTACCAGCGAGTGACCACATATTCTGTCATAAATTGACCTTTGCTGCTGTTTGTACGTGCAAGCCCGAAATCACATATTTTGAGATCACAATTTGCATTAATGAGAAGGTTCCCCGGCTTCAAATCGCGATGAAGAATGTTTGCGGAGTGTAGATACTTCAGACCTCTTAGCAACTGCAGATTTGCATTATAGCGAATAAAAGTTAAATTATTAAGGATTAGAGGGGTTTTCTTCAGTTTGAACACATATCAAGTCCAATTACCGCGTACCGTGCAAATAACAAAGTCATCAAAGAGCAATCATGCATCTTTTCTCTTACACGAGTTTATTTTTCTTATACTTCAAATTTTCCACAGACCAGCGTGATTTCTTTCATGAATTTGATATAGTTGATTAAATATTCATGATTGCCAATGACACGAAATGACAAAATTCATCAAAATAATACAAATGATGTCCACGAGAATTCTAAACCACTAAGATAGTGTTTGAGAGAGCTTCTTAGAAGTACTTTTCAGCTTTTTATTAACAAAATTTCACAAAATTTTAAACTTTTGTTAACGAACAAGCTGATAAGAAGCTCTCCCAAACACTACCTAAATGATGGATAAAATGGTCCTCATAATTGAGCTGGAAATTTTTTGAGAAAACTGAAAATCCCACTCATGACATCCAGAAACCTAGGCTTCAATGTTTTCAATCTGCATTCTTCTGAACAACAAATATAAAAAGCACGAGCTACAGCATGATTCATTAACAGTCCAACAATGTGGTGATACCGTTAGACTTATCTAACTATTAGTGGTGCCTTTCACAATACATCATCAATGGTTCACATGCACACCAGTGTAGTTTGGAAACATGTCGGTACGCTACAACGGAATCAAGCATAGCCTCCTGAGAATAAAATATTATAAACTCGCAAAGATCTAGGTGATTAAATAATTTTGCCTAATTTTAGAATGTTATAGCTTGCCCATTCTTCAATTAACTATTCCATAGGACTTCAAGAGCAAGGGACGGAAAAGGAATAAACAAATAAGTCGGAAAATAAGATACACTCACGTCACAAACAAACCCTTGAGACATGGATGATGAAAAGTACCTGGAAGAGGAAATACTGGCAATGGTCGTTTGTAAGTGTCTGAGAGGACTTAATAATCTGGTGTAAATCAGTATCCATGAGTTCATATACCAAGTAGACATCCTTGAAGCTTCCCTTGTGTATAGGAAGCATGACATCTTTGAGAGCTATCACATTTTCATGTCTAAGATGCCGCAGAAGCTTCAGTTCACGCAAGGTTCTCAGTGCATCAATACGATTTTCAAAGGCGTTGTGTATCTTTTTTATTGCAACCTTCTCATTTGTTTCCCTGTTGACAGAAGAACACACGATACCATATGCTCCTCGACCGATAGGCTTGATTGGCACGTATTTTGTATCAATCTCAAATAGTGTTTGCCACATTGAGTAATAATGTTTTCCTCGAGATCTAACCCCATTTGGAGGTTCGACGGGAGTTGCCATGCTACTGAAAGCATTACAGAAAGGTAGAGTTAAACAAACTGAATACACACATCATTCTCCTGAATACTCTCTCAAGCAACCTACACTTCCCACCAGATCCTTGCTTACATTTCTATACAGCTCTTGCCACAAGAATTCGGATCCATGCCACGTGTAATTACGCGTGGCATGCATCCGAACTAATGCAACAAATGGTGTGATCAGAAATGCAACAGCATTGCCCTTACTCACACAACGAATTATCGCAAGCGGCTACGGTTTGTATTATTCTAATGATGTGTGGGGATACAAGTGTCACAAGAGGTGAGTTACCATACAAGCCACGGGCTCTTCCCAAAAATACAAATCCATGATGAAGAATCACAAATGAAATCCCTAAAAGGAAATGCTTGACAAGGAATAATCTCAAATACTTACAAGAAGATAACATCAAGATTCAATTCCACTGATTTTATTAGCTACACGAGGACAGAAACAGCCGTCAACTCCTCGTCTTACATATTTGTTACATAATTATAAGACATTAAATTGTTCAAGACATGGTATAAAGATAAACTAGATAGAATTTTTTTAAAAAGAAGAAACTGTGTTATTTCCTTAATTAATTACTACACTGAAAAACAAAAATTCAACTATACATAAACAATGGCAGGCCAATTAAGTGAAGTAATGCATGAAGCACCAAATTCTATGAAACTTCAAACCAAGTAAACAAAAACAGAACTTTGGGATAAAGACATACTTCTGCACTGAAATTTTCCAGAAATTCCCTCAAAAATCGCAACAGACAGCAGAATTCTTCATTTCTCCATCATCCCATTTCACCTTCATCTCAACTCCACCACCGATTGCTCCCATAAATCCCCGTGTTATCCTCAGATTCTTCACCTATATCACTCAATTGAGCCAAAGTTTCAAAAAACTGATTCGCTTGGAGCTGAAATTCAGCTGAACTACCTTCAAGTCCACTGAATCGGATCAGGAGGATCTTCAGCAATTAATTACCTCACATCTCCCTTGATTTTTCAGTGTAACTAATAAAATTATAATATTAATATATAGGGAAAATGAAAGATATTTGACAGTAAATTTTATGATTCGTTATGTGGTCTAAATCAAAGCGACGTAGAGTGACGAAGTAAACTCTTCTTTTTTCTTTTTCTTTTTCCCCGTCTTTATTAAATCCATTTTAATGTGGAGTTGTTGACCATTAAATCTCTTTGTACTTCGTAAAAATTATTTTTGTAAGCAATTATGATCTAATCAACTTTTTAAAAATATCTTTTTCTCATTAATATCAACTTGCCCCTTCTTTTAAAAGAAGGTGTCTAGTTTTATCTTGATTTGTGTTCAAAACAACCAAACTGTAAAATTTTAAAAAAATTAGTTTTTTTTTTTACATTTAAAAAACTAACAAAAGTTGGGTGTAAATTTTTTTTTTGAATTTTAGGTTATCACATTTTTTATCGAATTTTTTTATAAAATAATTGAAACCAAATCAGCTTATCAAACCGAAATTTTGAATTTAATCTGTTTGATCAATTATTTCCATTTAATCGGGGTCTTCCTAATACTCCATTTTGCAATTATCATTATCTTTTTATCATAAAAATTTTCTCAGGTCAATTTATTCGATCTGATCAATAAAAATATTACTTTTTATTTTTTACATAAATCAACTCATATCACGAATATAAATTAGTGAAATCGAAAAACTATTCTAAAATTTATTCTTTTTTTTTTTACAAAAAAGTGATACGAGCTTTCTTGTTTCATTTCAGAAGGGTATGAATGTAAATAAAATATTTATTATTTACCCTGGCAAGGCGACGCGATTTTCAAAAATTCTCTCACACAGTGGCGCACACACATGCAAACCCGCAATTAAATTAAGAATCAATCACATTCACAGATCGATCTCCTTTGATTGCCATCATTCTCACCATGTTTGATTACGCTGTTCCCATTTTTCTCTGATTAGTGGAATTTTTGAAGGTCAGTGGACTGGGCATGACGATTCGGGGAGGATTATTATCTGGTGCGGGAATCCAAAGGAACAAGGCAATTGGATCTCGCTTCCCTGTTGTCCTCGTCTTAATCTTCTCTCTTCTTGCTTTCTCCATCTTATTCTTAGGCCGTGGCCTCTTCGCCCCTGCTTCCGGTGGTGGGTTTCTGTTTTCTATGATGACTGATTTATGCTTCTTTTTTTTGGGGTTTGAAAGTTGAGATTTAAGGCATCTGTTGGATTGTTGTAATGCTGGGCTTGATGCGAGTGGTTGGTGGGTCACTCGTTGGGGAACGTTAAATTCTGTAGAATTTGATTTGGTGAAATTTTTTGTCATTCCGAGTCGACATTTGGTTCAAAATCCGGGGTGATTCTATTTTGTCACTTAGTTGGAAACTTTGGTGACGATAGCTAGGAAAATTGCTCAATTAAATAATGTTTGTTGACATCTGGAAAACTTATTGTTTTTCGTGAATAACTGATTTGCTAAAGTTTGATGCATTGTGGGAAACAGTTTGCGGGTTTAGTGAATCGTCCTTTCATTGTCTTGTCTTTTGGACGGGAAATTTGTTTCAAGTTGTGGTGGGACAGCTGAAAGTGTAGGCTATAGTTGTAAATTGTATTGCTTGTTCAGAAGCAGCACTAAGCTTCATTGCAAAAAAATACAGAACGTCATGCACTGAATTACTGATTTTATAGATAGGAAAAATCGAGGATCGAAATTTTCTTAGTTGCAGTTAGTTCGAAAAGCTTGTTTTCAGGTAGAGGAGGATCTTGATAGTGCTGATGATGAAACCTTTCAAGTAATCTATTAAGAGATCAGATCAAATATTCTCAATATTGAATTATCTTACTTCAAAGAAAAGTAAATTTGGGATGAGCCAGTTCTCACTTGAAGACCTGGAGGATGGACAAGCTTTGACATTTTTAATTGCTTTCTGTTTGCACACATGAATTTGCACTTGTCACTTGGGTGTTTATCAACTCTCTGTGTTTACAGTTGACTGAAACTTGTATCTGATGTTCTGCAGGCGAAGATGACTTCTCAATGGATTCTAGTGGACTGGTACAGGATCATAATTGGAGACAGAGACTTGCTTCACAGCATCTTAAATCTCTCTTCTCAAAAGAGGCAAGTTTTTATTTGGTGAATGTGTTCTGAAAGCAAATAATGTATTATGCTTCGTCGGTGGTTGATAATTTCCGCATTGTTTTAGGTAATGGATGTCATTAAAGCCAGCACTCATGATTTAGGACCCTTGAGTGTAGATTTTTTCAGAAAGAATAACATGTCCGCTTCATGGAAATTTGGGCTTGAAACTGCTACTGATAACAATGTCACTTTTGCTGAGGTCAGGATGAGCATAAACATCTTGCTCCTGTTACTTTTCTGTGGTTGAAAAACATGTTATCATTTGAAAGATGTTTATGCCTTTTTCTTTATAATTTTGTGATGTAAGTCGACTGGATTGGCTTCAAATACAAGGCAAGAAACATCTGGAGGCAAACAGGAATACATTTCAAATGGTAGTAACTTTCTAGAAATACTCTTGATGCAATACTTCATTTTGTTTTGTATAAATATGAAATAATTGACTTGGCACATATTATTTTATGCAGAGGTTCATTCTCGTCCTATGGAAACTCCTGCTATGCTAGTCAGAAGGGTAAGCTCCAGGATTCACTTTTGGATGATAGTGCTATGGATACTTGTACTATTGTTACTTTTTTTTATTGAAATCGATTTTTGTTTCCTTTTATTGAGAGAACAAGAAAATGTATCTCCCTCTAAATTTGCACTTCTCCATTTGGAAATTGTCTGCCATGGGATCATCTTGAGTTATAGGCTTGTTTATGAAATCAAAATGCAGCAACTGAGAGAGAAAAGACAAGAAAAGCGTGCTGCTGATTTGGTAAAGCAAGACGATGAAGTGACTGTAAAGCTTGAAAATGCGGCTATTGAACATTCAAATTCAGTTGATTCTGCAGTTTTAGGGAAGTATAGCATATGGAGGAAAGAAAACGAGAATGAAAATTCTGATTCAAATGTGCGCTTGATACGAGATCAAATGATAATGGCAAGGGTCTATTTAAGTCTTGCAAGGATGAAGAACAAGACTGACTTGGCCAATGAGTTACAGAACCGTCTCAAGGAAAGTCAGCGTTCATTGGGAGATGCAACTGCTGATTCTGAATTACAACGCAGGTAAGATGCACGACTATTTCCTTATACAATGTCTCAAACTCTAGCTTATTCTCCAAGTTGTCTACACGTATTTACATACGACAGTGCACCTGAAAAAATTAAAGCTATGGGCCAAGTCCTTGCTAAAGCCAGGGAGCAATTGTATGATTGCAAGCTTGTTACTGGAAAGCTAAGAGCCATGCTGCAGTCTGCAGATGAGCAAGTTCGGATTCTGAAAAAGCAAAGCACATTCCTGAGCCAAATAGCAGCAAAGACAATCCCTAATGGACTTCACTGTTTGTCAATGCGCTTGACAATTGATTACTACCTCCTTCCACAAGAAAAAAGAAAGTTCCCGCAGAGTGAAAATCTGGAAAATCCCAGTCTTAACCATTATGCACTTTTTTCTGACAATGTTCTTGCTGTTTCTGTGGTTGTTAATTCAACCATCATGAATGCCAAGGTGTGTAATTTACTCCTTTTTTTTTCCTCTTTGTTCTTTCAAATTTTTTTCTTGACAGTACAAAACTTGTTGCTGGATTGATTACAACGTTTTTAAAGAAAAATTATGCAACCTTTATAGTTTATTCTTCATTCTTTGTAACTTTTGTCTCTCTGAGTTGTTCTCAAATTATTGATTCATTATTTTGGCTTTATGCATGGTGCTTGTATGATGTGCAGGAGCCTGAGAAGCATGTTTTCCATCTGGTTACTGATAAGCTAAACTTTGGAGCAATGAATATGTGGTTTCTCTTGAACCCGCCTGGTAAAGCTACCATCCATGTCGAAAACGTAGATGAATTCAAGTGGCTCAACTCTTCCTATTGCCCCGTTTTACGTCAATTGGAGTCTGCCGCCATGAAAGAGTACTACTTCAAGGCTGCTCATCCGACCACACTTTCTGCTGGTTCTTCGAACCTAAAATACAGGAATCCGAAGTACCTGTCCATGCTTAACCACCTCAGGTTTTATCTCCCACAGGTTTATCCCAAGTTGGATAAAATTCTTTTCCTCGATGATGACATTGTTGTTCAGAAAGACTTGACTGGATTGTGGGAAGTAAATCTTCATGGAAAAGTTAATGGTGCAGTTGAAACCTGTGGTGAGAGCTTTCATCGGTTTGATAAGTACCTAAACTTTTCCAATCCTCATATAGCAAAAAGTTTTGATCCGAATGCTTGTGGGTGGGCATACGGAATGAACATGTTCGATCTCATAGAGTGGAAGAACAAGGATATAACTGGCATATACCACAAATGGCAGAATATGGTAATTTATTGTGTTATTCCTTTTTTCGTTTTACAACTTTGCTTCGTTTCTTATGTTGCATCGTATATTTTGAAGCTATATAAATATAACATTATTTATTTATTTATTTTATTTTATTTTATTTTATTTTTTTACGTATAAATATACCACTTTGAATTGTGAATTTCTTTTTGTACTCTTTATTTTCTACTTTATTACCCCACCATTAATTAATCATATTGTGTGTTAATTAATATTTTCAATCAAATATCTCTTCTCTATTATGTATTAGATATTAATAAACATATATCTAATTATAATTATAATTTTTTTCACGTGCATCGCACCTTCTCTTTCTTAGTGTGTAAAAAAAACTTCAGTGCTGTCTTTCATTACAATTACTTCCTGTTCACAAATGTTCTCAATTCCATCTTTTGTTTTCTCCCCTTTTCTTTGTTTGCCTCAGAATGAAGACAGGGTCCTTTGGAAGCTAGGGACACTGCCTCCAGGTCTGATTACTTTTTATGGGCTTACTCATCCACTTGAAAAGTCGTGGCATGTTCTTGGTTTGGGTTATAATCCAAGCATTGATCGGTCAGAAATTGAGAATGCAGCTGTTGTACATTACAATGGGAATATGAAACCGTGGCTTGAGTTGGCAATGAATAGGTACAGGCCATATTGGACCAAGTACATAAAATATGATCATCCTTACGTACGCAACTGCAAAATAAGTGAATGACTGAGTTACATAGTCGAGGGGCTGACATTGCTTATTAATGGTCTTCTCTGAGCCATATGGAGTGGTGAGTAATGAAGACCTCTGACTGGCTAAATACAGAAAGCTATCAATCAAGATGAGTTCCTTTCGCCCATTTTTACATCCTCATTCTTCTATGTGATTCCATTAATTTTGTTAAATCATGTTTTCTATGAACTGGATATGATGTCCCATAACTGATTCATTTTGTGATCACATTATCTGTGGAGATGATATTCTTTGAACCATAGCCTAAGCCATTGGTGATGTAATTCTTGTCAAACTTTCTACATTCAGAAACTCTGCCTCCAGTGGGAGCATACATCATCCAACCCTTGAACAAAAAATATTTCAATTCTCTTAAGGTTATTCTAGGTATCAAGTTTATGACATTAACAAATTCTTTGGCAACTGTAGCACAGTTTCTTTGAAGAACTTTTATGTACCGATTCTCGGTGGAGTGTTCAGCACTCGATGATCTATTTTCCTATGTACTCGCAACTTTCGGACTTCTGAGGCTGTGATTTTCTTTATATATCTCATTGAATTCAGGGGTGTGTATGTTTAGTTCTCCTTTTTTATGGCCAGTGTCGGAATATTTACAATAAAAATTGAATTTACAGTAATAATCATGTTGAGATGTAGAAAATTGGAAACGGCAATTGCATATTTATTTACATCAGGGAGCTAAGGTCGAATGACAGGACAAATGAACCTTGGAAGAAGCCCAAAATTTTAAATGAACCTTGGAAGAAGCCCAAAATTTTATATTTCGAATCAATAATCGATCATTTATCTAAATATTTATGTCAGTTGCATGTAAAATTATAAAATGTATTTATTAGAGAGACCAATATAAATAGCCGAATGCTGGATGATAAATGTTGTGCGGCTGTGATGTTATTGCAAACGGGGACTTGAAAGTTGAATCTTGAGACTAATGACCCCTTATCCAGAGTATGAAATAATATTGTTGTACACGTACATGGTATTCACAACCAGTTAAGTACAGTCCAAACATTCCATTTCAATGGTAAATAATTTCCATGATTTTATTTTATATATTTTAATAAATTAATAAATTATTTAGTCCTTGGTCTCAAGGTATATATATATATGTACATGTATTAGAGAATATTATCTTTTTCTTATCTCCATTTATATATATTAATTAATATATATATATATATATATATATATATAAAAGAGACAGAGAAAAAGAAAAAAAAAAAGGGGAAGAAAAAAAAAAGAAAAGAAGAAGAAACACAACAACAATCCCCGCATGAAATATCTAATGCCGGCAGGACATAAATGCCTTAATTTTTTTTTTATTTTGTTCCATTAACAAAATTAAAATTTGTATGTTCTTTAAATTTAAATGGGCTCGAACAAGTTGATTCGCTTTTAATGAAAATTTCGTTTCTTGAACATAAGGACCATTATTTTAATGATTGCTTGAAAATGAAACTACAATAGTATCTTTATAAATTAATATCTCTGAAATTATTCAAAGTGTGATTAAAAAGGATATTATCTAGCAAGTAATAATTATAAATTTTAATACTAATTCATGTGAACTTTATTACCTTTTCCACAGAAAATAATTTGTACTAACAAATTAAAATTTTAAAATATTTGCGAATTATTAAAATAATCGGGCTACAAACAAATAAAGCATATCATTTGATTTTATTGTCAACTGAAATCATGTGATATGAAATCCTATATGTAAGGTAATAAATCAATTTAAAATCTTAATATTATTATTAAAAAAATTGTGAAATCTAAATAAAGAAAAGAAATTAAGAAATATCTCCAGCGCACTTCACTGAGCCAAAATATTTGTGATCGATTTCTCAAGCTCGATATTTTTTCTTTATCTACTCTCTCTTCAGACTTCAGTCATCAACTGTCCATTCCTTCCCCAGTTTTCTTTTCCTTTCCCTTTATTTTTCCTTTGCTCTTACTATTTTTAGAGCCCAGATCAATTTTATCTTGTTCCCGATTCCATGAAATTCTCACAGTTTTGAAGTCTGTAGGAATTAAGCTGCGGATTTTGGTGGGTTTTCTGTTGATTGCCGAAACTTGAAGATCATTTTTATTTTCGAGGTGTGTATATATATATATATATATAAAGAAATTTTTTTTGGATGTTGAAAAATGAAATGAAGCTAAACCTTGAGTATGGAGAAGATAAACTGCGAGATTTTATGGTCTGAATACGTGGTTAACGTGTAAAATCGAACGATGATTCCGTTAAAATATGTGTTTTGACTTGTAAAGCTTTGAGAGTGTGTTCAATCGATCTCGGTTTTATTTCTGTTGTGTAAAGAAAATTTAAAGATTGCTACTGATTCATTGTCTGTTGTATATTATGGTTGATAAATCATAGCTTAATTTGAGGATAATAATTATTAGATTCTTGATATATGACAAGAAATTTATGACGAAATTGAATTTTTCCTATCTAGTCAACGTTGAGCTCTCTCTTGAAATTTTCACTTAAACAAGTTTCGGAATTACTGAACCTTGGAATGAAGATTCGGGTATCTGACTGTATGTTGTATCATGATTATCCAGCTGGATTTTAACTATCATTCAAAGATGACAAACTGGTGAATTATATTCAAGTCTCTGTTCATTTGTTTGATATTAACATTCAGGCTTATAAAAATTTGACATTTACTGTATATTGTTCTGATGCATTTGAAAGGATTCTAGATGGCTTCGCTTCAAGGCCCTGTTGTTTGCCCCGTAGTCGGATCAAAACAGACTGGAGTCTACTCAGCACATGCCAGTTCACCTTTGCTGAAAGATAAACTCATTAAAGGTGGGCTATGGGGGCTCAAAGGGCTCCAAAGTGTCAATACAAACACGGGTTTTCGACCGAATTTGAGGCAAGGCATATCTATTCGGTGTAGTTTCAGTTCATCCTCAAATGGTAATGGTAGCATGGCTGGAAATTCCAATGAAAATGATGCTGATTATGTTAATTCTAGTGTGATTGAAGCTGGTATGTGGAGTTTATTATTGCACGTAATTGTATACCTTATTGAAATCAGAAAGTTTTGGTTTTTCCGTCATTTGACTTGTTATGATTTGCATGTGTTTGGGGAATAAAAGATACTGATCTATATGAAAGCTCCTACATGGGAGAATTATTCTTCTAGTGTATATATGGCGAACTCCTGTAATTCTATGTGGATTTTAATATGATTGTGGAAATTGGACTATATAAATCTATTGTCTGCTTATTATTTATGATATGATAGTTGAGGTGAAAAGTGGCTCAGAGGGTTTCATGATCAAGATGAGAGATGGTGGGCACTTGAGATGTGTCCATAACAACCCTCATGGAAGTCGTTTGCCGGATTACGCTCCACATCCTGCAATTGTTCTGAAGATGGAAGATGGGACCGGCCTACTACTCCCTATAATAGTTTGTAAGATTTTAATATGACCAATTTTTTTTTTCTGACTACAAATTTGTTTTAATCTTTTATTGTCTCATTATTCTTGATTCTTATGGCGTTCACTACAGTGGAAATGCCAAGTGTGCTACTAATGGCAGCTGTACGCAATGTTCAAATGGTATGCTTCCCTGCTCTTTCTTATTTCGGTATCTGAATTCAACGGATATTTTTGGGTTTTGGTAAGATTCTAATTTTTCCATAAATTTTCAGGCTCGGCCCACCATGTATCAAGTGGTCAGAGAGATGATTGAGAAGATGGGCTATACAGTGCGTTGACAATACAAACTATTGTTATTTTCATTTTTATGAGCATTTCAGCAATGAATTATCTTCTTTTTCAGGTGAAGCTTGTACGTATCACCAAGAGGGTACACGAGGCATATTTTGCTGAGCTGCATCTTACAAAGGTAAGTGATTGAATTACAAGTGTTCTTCTTAGTTCTCACCCTTGTTAGTTTATCAGTGGATTAATTATTTTATTCTGATTGAAGTTGGATAATGAAGCGGAGAGTGTAAGATTTGATCTCCGACCCTCGGATGCAATCAATATCGCAGTGAGATGCAAGGTAATATAAAAAGTTACATTCATTTTAAGATTAAATGGGGTAACTCATATAGCCTACTACTTTATTACCACAGGTGCCAATACAAGTGAACAAATTCTTGGCTTACAACGATGGCGTCAAGGTTATGGAGACGCCCAAGGTGTCGGTTAGGAGCTCTATGTCTGATGGCAGATTGTTTACTGAACTTGACAGGTACGAATGATGTCCTTAAGGAACTTGGAACTAGCAAGCATGGTTTCAGAGCTATGATTTTTTGCTGGAAGAACTCGAATTTGAATCAATTGCATTAGTTCCAAATTGAATAAGATTTTCTTAATGTAGACCTACTGGGCAACCATGTATCGATACAAAGGAGTTTGATCTAGTACGGAATATGATGATTGCTGTGGTTGAGGAACGTTACCGGGATGCAGGTACTTTTTCTCCATTATATTCACATTTGCATTAATATATCCAATAATTTAACGGGGCAGGAAACAATATTAACGTATATGGGGGGCAAATTTTGCATTTTCAGAAATCTTTTATTTGGATTTTGGGGTTAGGCAAATAAATTCTAAGTGAACATGCATGCTGGCAACCAATTGAAGAGTAACACTGTGTATGCTATGTCTATGTTCAAAAGGTACATTGAGCACTCTGCTGTGTTACCTATAAAATTTCTGTGTGAGACTTACATGACCCAAAGATTTATTAGTAGAGTAAATTCATATTTCCCAGTATGCCATAGCAAATGTCGAGCGCGTCGTATAAATTTTTTTATCTTAAATTGCATGTAAACGGTCTTTCAACCAGTGCTATTGCTCCAAAATTGTTGACTGGACAATGTTTATCCATCTTGTCCATTTTCTCTTTGAAACTAAATGTTGATCACTAAAGTTGTGCTTAATAAGTTTGTAGTCAGTTAAGTGTGAGGTTCTTTCTTGTCTTCTATGTTGAGTCCACCGTGTTTCATCGCACCTCCTCAGATACAGCAGACATGGATGAATCGAAACCATCTTACATTAACTTTTAATTTGCTGAGAAAAGTTTGTGGCTTGCAACAGTTTTTAATGTCAATTTTGTGCAGCTTCGTGGAGGGATAAGCTGAGTCAACTTCGAACGAAGAAGAATTGGCCATAGAATTAGAGGAGTTCAACGACTCGTTTGTCAAAGAGAGGATGTTTACGCCTTGTACATAACAATCGCTTTGTCTTTGTCAAGCCATTTTCAGTATGTATATAATATGTGCGTGTTGTATGGATAATAACTAAATGTTCTATGTAATATAATGCAGAATTGTATTAAAGCGCTTATTGAATTCTTTGATGTTAGATTTTCTGGATGATGGTTCCTCTCACTCGCCGTGATTTAGTGAAGTGACACAAATATCTCTTTTTTATGATAGAAGCATGAGTTCTGACCCATGCAAGCGCACCTCAATTTCGTAATCAAAGAAAAAATAATAATAATTACACAGTTTTCGCGGAACAAAGTTGGGAAAAAGGATATAATATAATAATAATAATAATAACCACTTAAAAATGTGAAAACTACACACACGTACAATAAAAATTACAGACACGATTACATATCATGAATTTTTTGAACAGTTGATAGATGATACATAAAGTTTAAAATAATAATAATATAATAATTGATTGTGCATGTAAGTTTTTTCAACACCTACGTTTCATAGCATAACTGCAGACACGCATCCATTTACGTGCAAACAATTGAACGGTATTCATATTCCGCGGCATATTCCCGCCAAGAGAACGGCACCCGCCAAGATCCTGCCACGTGTACTCGTGGGGACCACCCCGTCCTCCTTTTTGAAGCGCTGCCATCCAAGCACAAAAACCAGAGGTTCTACACATTTCGCTGCATCTTCGGAGCACGACGGTTCCACCTGTTACTCGGTTCGTTGCTTTGTTTGATGCTGATTTTGTGTATATATTCATTCTCTGTGTTTGTTGTATTTTTCTTTGTTCGAGTTGCTGTTAGTTTGCGTATAGATTCCGTGGTGATGGAATTTTACGGTTTAAGATTGAATTCTTTAGGATTCAGTTTCGAATTCGTGTGCGTGGTGAAATCATCGCTGTGTTCATCAGCAGTTTCAATTTGTCTTCTACGAGAATTCGGGCTGTTTCGTACTTATTCAGTGATTCAGCGGTTGCTTTGATGAATGGCTAGATGTCGTGCTCTGAAACTCTTGTTTTGCGAATTTTCTGGAATTGATACCTTGTTTTGAAAGTGAAGTTATTGAACTCCAGCCTCGAGTACCTGTTTTTGGGCTGTCTCTGTCCAACTCAACATGACATCTAAATTTTTTTTGATTATCGACCTTGGCTTATGGAACTTCTGCGTATACTTTCATCGCCATCGAAATTGTTAGATTGGATGAAATTTTGGACTGATTTTGTTAATGCTTCGTGCTTATCAGATTGTGAACACCAGGATTAGTGTCAATGGAGGAACATAACTCGTTGACTGAGATGTTTGATTGGAGGAAAAATTTTGGTGGCAACACTGTAATGAAGGTGAGCTTTCGTGATTGAGGATACAGATAATTTGTACTTGAATGGCATCTGATTATATAATTACTTCTCAGGCACGAGAGAGGAAAAGTGTGAATTTGTTAATTCATTCTTGTCTGCCTTTCTAAAATGCTTTGTAATTCTTGTAACTTTAACGTATCATCTCCAGGACTTCGACTTTAAGGAATTGAATGAAGTTCAGAAATATTACCCTCAGGGCTATCACGGCGTAGACAAGGAAGGAAGACCGATCTACATTGAAAGATTGGGAAAGCTTGATGTGGAAAGATTATTGCAAGTCACCACTTTAGATCGATATGTCAAATACCAAGCCCTGGACTCTGAGAAAACTCATAGGGTCAGGTTTCCTGCTTGCTCTATCGCTGCAAACAGACACATTAACAGAAATTTGGTTATTCTTGATGTTGAAGGTGTGGTAAGTACTTCTCTTCCTACTAGTTGTGCTTTCCATGCACTATTTGTCATTTTGAAATATATATATATATAATTTGGCTCGATGCTGTTCAGAGCTTGAAGAGTTTTACGAGACCCGTGCAAAATGTCCTTATGCAGTTCCGCAAGATTTATAGTGACGATTATCCTGAAGTAATGCTAACTTTTCTGGTACACTCGTTTCTATCTTTAGTTGTTTTTTATGATAAAGCTTATCATCGCTGCCTAATATATGCAGACCATTTCTCAAATGCTTATCATAAATGCTGGCACTGGCTTTAATTTAATTTGGAGCGCTATAAAATGCTTTCTTGACCCTGAAACAGCATCCAAGATTCAGGTATATGAAAATACTTGTGTAAAACACATACATTTATCATGAGTCAATAAATTAAAAGACTTATTATTATATCATCCAAATTCTTAGGTCATTGGCAACAAGTATCAAACCAAATTGCTTGAAATGATTGACGAAAGGTAAGATGAGTTTATGGGATTCTGCTTAATTTTTTAACTCGTACTCGTTCAAACTTCTAATGGCCTTGCTGCTAGTCTAATGAAATCAATGGTGCTCAGTGAGCTTCCGGATTTTCTTGGCGGGAGCTGTAATTGTAAGCTTGAAGGAGGCTGCCTAAGGTCAGACAGAGGACCATGGAGAGGCATATCTATTGCTTAGTCAGGAGCTTGAAACCTGAAGAAAATAAATGGTACCTTAGCAAACTTGAACTCACGGTAGAAATGACACGTCATCGGTACATTTGCCAGATTCTGTTAGTTGAAAATTTAGAAATATGGAACTTGAATTAAATTGAAGATGCAACTATGTGTACAGGATTATTCCATCAAAGTTGAACAGGGATACAATTAGCAAAATTCTGGTCATCGAAAATTGAAAAATTATGAATCATGTGAATTGACTTGATGTTGAAACTACATGTACAGAATTATTTTATCAAAGATTCTCAAAACTGATTCAACTTGGTACATTAAACTGAATTAATTCTCGGTAGATCTCTGGCGTACAGGTTGATGATGCATCGATGCTTACTGTACATTAGTTTTGATGACTAAAATTTATTTCATCATCTGACTGCTTTATCCTTTCATGCTAACTGTGTATGAAAATGAATATGGCAACGTTCACACACTTTCTGACGGATTGTGGCATTTCTTGAAATTTTATTTTTATGTATTCACCAGCTTCCCATGCGAGCCCCAATCAACATATGGCCTGTTCTGTTCTACATATGTTATTGAGTTATATTTGTACTTTAAAAACAACCTCATAAATTAATATTAGTCTACATTTATCATCATCATGAGTGCTTAGCTGCTAAAACAAAATTGTCTCAAGAGTTAGCTCTAAGATTAGTGTGGCTAGAGTGGTTAGTTTTGACCACTCTAATCCACCTATTTTTGGCCGATGAATTGTGATCTTGGACAAAGCATAACGAATCGCATCCAAAGGGATATTCCCAAAACCAATTGGGATATGGAAGAAACTTGTTTGTGATGCAAATCTTTGTCATATTCCATATGAACTATCTGAATAGAAGTCCCAACTAAGCCAGGGGTTTGAAAAAATTAAATAAATTTAAACCAAATAAAGCTCCAACATGAATAGTCCGTGGAAGAAAAAGTCAGTTTCTTTTAACAATGGGCTTCTTTCTTCATCTCAATATTATTTCATTTTATTTTTTAATTTAAACTCGATAACATATGTCTCGTTCCAATTGAGAACATTACAAACATTCAATGGACCACATTAGATATATGCTCAAATATTGTGTATCCTTAAATCGGTATACTGGTTATTTCAGAATAAAATAAAAATTAGAAATTAATTCGATCCCAAAAAAATAACTAAGACAAACCGTTGCACTGGAATTAATGTTTATTAAATATTTTTTAAAAAAAATATTCAATACTCGATTAAAAGCTTACCGTATGTAATTGTGTTATACGTGTTCAACATAAGCTCCATGATGAAACTTTAAGTTAGATCTTGCTTTGTATGTATGGGTATGGCCTGGCAAACTACCGGCTTGGGTTGTGACCTGGTGCTTGGTATCATTTTCGCAAAACTTTGATGATGGATACAAAAGTGTTGCTACCAAGTGATAGACAGCTTCATGATCTCTGCTCCATAAAGATATGTCACTATCTATAATTTATAAATTTAGGAGAACAACATGCGGGTCTATCCTCGAATTTATGTGGCACGCGATTTAGTTTCTATGCCTCAAGATGTTCCACTTCCCTCCATCTGGACTTCAGGCAAGGGGGTCGTCTTGAGTACATATATGCATTGATGCAGCAATGCTATCAAGTTATGTGTCACTTTCTATAGGTTTGTTCTTGTGCGATATTTCAACATCGTGGAGACAGTGAATTCAGACTTGATTTTAGTCATGACTAAGGCATTTTCAATGATATGGAATTAATAAATATCAAAGTAATTAACCAAGAACTAAATAGAATTAGATAATCTTTGTGCTCACTGCTCAGTACTCAATAGTGTATTCTGCATCCACACCTTGCATTGAGATTATGGGTCGACTGCTACTTAAATAGATATATCAACTGTATTGAGTTTTGCCCTGAATCTTTTCTTTGTCCAAGAGGAGTTTGGTACAGCATAGTAGGGCAGTATCTGCATCCTCACTCTTCATGAGCTCTCCTGCAACTTCAGCTGGTGTCACCTTCACTTTTGTTAAAAGCTCTTCAATCTCAGCAAATTGTCTGTGTTCCTCTATTTTCAGATAATTGGCTGCAAGTGTCTTGAAACCATTGATTGTGCAGTAGGACATCTCCAACTGCACATCCATGCGGCCGGGCCTCAACAGGGCTGAGTCTAATCGATCTCTGTGGTTTGTTGTGAAGACTATGATTCTCTCATCTCCACAGCTCGACCACAAGCCATCGATAAAGTTGAGTAGTCCCGACAATGTTATCTGTCAGCATGAAGAGAACCCTTCTTGTCAATGTCTAAAAGCATTTCAAGGTGAATCATATATTCACAGAACTAGGAATTTGATTTATGTGGAGCAAGAATATAAATATTACTTGGGGAGAGTGTCGGAAATCACATTTATGAAGTTATGCATGAGTTGTTATTTTTTAGTTGACAAATCTTCACTTTGTGTTTTTTGCGTGTTTACATACCTTGTCATCCTCAGCTACCGGATTACCAGTCTCTCTGTTGTGCAATCCCACATTGCAGTCAATGTCCTCTATTACAAGAATAGACCGATTCGCCGTACCAATCAACAATCTTCTCAAATCTGAATTGCACTGTACTTCTCTCAAGTCCAAATCATAGACATCAAACTTGAGATAATTAGCCATGGCTGCCACCAAACTCGACTTTCCCGTGCCCGGTGGACCATAAAACAAGTACCCTCTTTTCCAAGCCTTCCCAACTCTCCTATAATAATCCTTCCCCTTAACAAATCTATCCAGATCCTCAATCATCTCCTTCTTCACATCAGAATTCATTGCCATTGTATCAAATGTCGCCGGATGGTTCAAGACAACCGAGCTCCAATAATCAGTGTCATTGTAATCAACAGTATGCAGCCTAACGGCCTTTATTTCTTCCTTGATCTCCTTTGCTTTCCTCAATATGTATGGCAAATAAACTTTCAACACAGTATCTTTATATTTCTTGTGAAAACTCAATTCAAAATACCGTAATGCAGTTTTCTGATTGCCATTTTTATTCCCCTGATTTGCCTGTTTGATGGCAGATGACAGCAAGATCCATTTCAGCTTAACCCCATCATGGAAATCAATGATTTCTTGGTTTATATCCACTGTTACAGATAATTCATCCTCTTTCAGGGGTTTATTCACCTTGACTCTTTGCGTGGAGGGGCTGATTTTGGTGCCCAAATACACATTAGCTGCCTCAAACATGTGATTTGAAGTAAGGCCCTCGAATTCTTCTATAACAACAGTGAGTTTGGTGGAGAGTCTTTTGATGGAGGAAGAGAGATACGTGTGAATCTGAGGAGGGACAAGGTCATTGACAATGGATTTTAGGAGGATTATGGAGGCAGCTACAGATGCCGCTGCTGTCAAAATCTTGTTGGGAGACGGCAGAGATTCGTATGAAAACTTCATCTTCTCGAATCTTTTTTCTTGTGTGTTTGTGTTTTACTGCGGGTTTCTTGAGATTTAAGGTACTTGCTAGAATTTTATGGAATGGCGGCGGGGCACGGAAGCCTGGCGGACAAGGGATTTGATCTTAAACTTGTGGCCCAGTAAGAGTATGTACAAGGATGTGAGGAAATTGATGTGGTCAAGTTGATAACTTAATCGCATGATATCAGCGTTGATAACTTTATTATTTGTTCCTACAATGGTGTGTTGATGTTGTAGTGGTGATGTTGAAATAATAATTTTTTAATCAATTAAATAATGCTTTTCAAACATAATAAAAATAAACATAAATATAACAAATTAAAAATAAACATAATTAAATTTAAAAACTACATTAAAAAAATGTACATAAATATAAGAAATAAAAAATAATTTTTTTTTTAAAAAAAAAAAAAAAAATTTTAAAAGCATACATAATATTTCAAAATAAAAAACAAACATGAAAAAAAACACATGAATTAAACTTGACACTAAAAATAAAATTTCATTGATTTTGAAAAATATAGTCATTGACCTTTTTAAATATTTTTATTAATTATTCTTAAATTTTTTTAACAGTTTATTTTTAATTAAAATCATTTTTATAAATTAAAATAATAGATCAACTCCCTACCATGTTTAAAAAAAAATTAAAAAAAAAAAACAAAAGATTGGTGAGGCCCGCGCGAAAAAAAAAATTAAAAAAAAAAAAAAGAAAAACAAGATTTGTGGGCTTAACCGCGCGGAGAGTGTTCGCGCGGGGCCCACAATCTTGATTGCACTAGAAAGTTTCCTCGTGAAATATATTGCCCCTTGGAGGGGGCAATATTTAAATGGGGCGATCAAGTTGGGTTTGATCGCTCAACTTGATCGCCCCTTGTACATGCTCTAAGAAAAATGGAAGAACTATGCGGTAGTTCTATTTTCATAATCGATTCTTGATAAATATATCAAAAACAATAACCCCAAAACCCCATCCAAGATCTTTTTCTAATGATAAAAATAGGATATCCCCTATATATATATAATATTTTACCAGCATAATCACACGCGTGTGTATAAAACCGTATAATATTTAATATTGTATGTTGCATATAGATTGTTATTTTTTAATAATATTTACATTTTTTTATTTTTAAAAAAATTTATTTATCAATATGATATCTGTAATGGTTAGTTGGGAAAAATATAAAAATATCCAGAAATAAAATCTTTATTCATAATTAAATTTAAAAAATTATTTTTCTTATCTAATATATATAATTGTTAGTTAAGAAAAATATATACAAATAAATTCAAATTTATATATATGAATTGAAAGGACAATTTCGAAAAAACTGATCCAATAACCGGGAAACACCAAAAATATATATATATATTTTTAATATATTACCAATTGGTGAAAGTGCCCGCTTTGTTCTATTCTGATATATTAATTTTATTTTTGTTGAAAAATATTATTATTATTATTATTATGTTAGAATATTGAATGTTGAATGTTGAATATTGAGTTGTAAAATGTGAAAAATTAGTGTGTGATGATGTAGATGATGATGTATTTATTTTTGGACTAATCTCAAATGTGGATCTATAAATAGGTCTTCATTTGTGATGAAAAATACAATTGAAGTTGAGAGAAAAATATTATAAAGTGTAGAGTTTGATATATTTTGAGTTTTGGAATATTTACTTTTTACCGTAAATTTTTACTTTTTCACAACACGTTATCAGCACGATCGCTTGAAGGTTCTCTATATTTTCCGACGATCCAAAATACAAGAAGAAGTCAAAAATATTCAACAAGTAAGAATAATTATTTTATTGTTTATTGTGTATATATTTAATATATATTATCATGTTATGAAAAAAAAATTAGTTTTTAAAAACTTGTTATAAATCCTGGGAGGATGTTAAGACGACATCCCACACTTCCGGTAAGGGATACGACAAGTATAAAAGCCTCTAAGGTTTTTAAACAATAACGTGATATGATATATGTATATATACTAACTATATCAATATATAATTTCATGTTATTATATAAGAGATTGTCTAGGACACTGACCTTATAATAACGTGATATGATATATATTTTATTGCGTATATTTAATTATGATTATCATTATACGCATCACATGATTATCACGAATTTTTATTCAACACATAATCATTTTTTTCTTACCCTCAACGGTCACAAACGGTCATAAACGGCTAGTTTTTTGCCTATAAATATGTTCACTCAAACTCATTTTCAATCACACCAAAATTCATTCTTCATCTCAAAACATTCTCCTCGGTTTTTTTTTTTCGAAAAAGAAGATGGAGCTTTTGGCTTTTCTAAGGATATTTTTCATAACGACTATGATCATCATGTTCACGAGTTTTGTACTCACCAGCGATTTTTCACCACCTATTTTTTCTCTATTTGTATACGCACTTGTAATCTTCGTTTATCCATTATTTTGTATTGTCATATTAATGGAAATTAACTAATAAAATGTATTGTTATTTTTCTAGTACCACCATGTCAAATTTGGCAAAGATTGAATTCGTTGCGCTCGATATCACTGGAAAGAATTATATGCCATGGACTCTCGATGTAGAAATGCATCTTGAGTCATTGGGTCTAAGTGATACCATCAAAGAAATTAATATATCAACCTCACAAGATAAAGCAAAGGCAATGATTTTCTTACGCCGACATCTTGATGAAGGGTTGAAATGTGAGTATCTCACAGAAAAAGACCCAATGATTTTATGGAAAGGGTTGAAAGAAAGATTTGAGCATATAAGGGAAGTGATACTTCCGACCGCCCGTGATGAATGGAATTCGTTGAGAATCCAAGACTTTAAAAAAGTCAGTGAATATAATTCTGCAATGTATCGAATAGTCTCACAATTAAAATTCTGTGGACTTGAAGTCACAGAGATGGAAATGCTTGAGAAAACATTTTTCACTTTTCACGCATCAAATATAACTCTACAGCAACAATATAGAGTGCGTGGTTTTACGAGATATTCCGAACTCATTGCATGTATTCTTGTGGCGGAAAAGAACAACGAATTGTTAATAAGAAATCATCAATCCCGACCCAATGGATCAACGACATTTCCTGAAGCAAATGTCGTAATGAAAAATGAAAATCAAAATCAAAGGCATAGACCAGATTTTGGTCGTGGACGAGGTCGAGGACGTGGGCGTGGACGTGGACGTGGACGTAAAAATGATCGCGGTCGTGGTCGCGGCCGTGGATATGAAAATAATAGAGATAGTTACTTCAATAACTCATCTCAAAAGAACGTCGCGAACCACCCACCAAAAAGGCAGCATGAAAACCCGAGTGAAAATGAAAATCACTCAAAAAGATCTGAGAGTGTTTGTTATAGATGTGGCACTCCAGGACATTGGTCACATATTTGTCGAACCCCTGAGCATCTATGTAAGCTTTATAAAGAATCGACAAAAGGGAAAGGAAAAGAGACCAATTTTGTTGAAAATAGTGACCATTTAATTGGCTCAACTAGTTTCAATGCTGCAGATTTTTTGAATGATTTCGAAGACATTGATTAAAATATTGGTGGGACTATATTGTAACAAATTTGTATTTTTAATGCATTCTTGTATTATAAAGCATGTTATATTTTGCATTTGTATTGTAATTAATTTTTCTTTATTGCATTTTTTGTGAAGTTTGATATGGAAAATGCTATGAGCAAACATGGAAATAATATCATGGAAATTTTCATACCAGATAGTGGTACAACACACACTATTCTGCGAGATGAAAGATATTTCTTGGAAATAAAACCAACAAAAATAATGGTGAATACCATATCAGGTCCTGTAGACTTGATTGAAGGTTGTGGAAAAGCACATTTTTTGTTACCTAATGGTACAAAATTTCTGATAAATGATGCTTTATATTCACCACAATCGAAAAAAAATTTGTTGAGTTTTAATGACATATACTCTTATGGGTATGATACTGAGACGATAACTGATGGAAATCAGAAATATATGTGTCTTACCACATATAAATCAGGAAAGAAATATGTGGTTGAAAAATTATCAATGCTCCCTACTGGATTGCATTATACACATATAAGGCCAATCGAATCAAATATGGTGGTTAATAGTTCTTCAATATTAACAAATTGGCATGATCGATTGGGACATCCTGGTTCAATAATGATGCGAAGAATTATTGAAAATACGCATGGTCATCCATTGAAAGACCAGAAGATCTTTCAGAATAATAAGTTTCAATGTAAAGCATGTTCTCTTGGAAAACTTATTATAAGACCATCATCAGCTAAAATCCAAACAGAATCACCCATATTTCTTGAACGCATTCAGGGTGATATTTGTGGGCCAATTCATCCACCATGTGGACCATTTCGATATTTTATGGTATTGATAGATGCTTCTAGCAGATGGTCACATGTATGCTTATTGTCAACTCGGAATGTGGCATTTGCAAGATTAATGGCTCAAATAATAAAATTGCGGAATCAATTTCCAGATTATACAATCAAGAAAATAAGACTTGATAATGCTGGAGAATTTACATCCCAGACTTTCAATGATTATTGTATGTCAATGGGAATCACTGTTGAACATCCTGTAGCCCATGTTCATACGCAAAATGGATTAGCTGAATCATTGATTAAACGTCTACAACTGATTGCTAGACCAATGATTATGAAAACAAAACTCCCTATTTCTATATGGGGACATGCAATTTTACATGCTGTGGCATTAATTCGCATCAGACCAAGTGCATATCATAAATTCTCCCCATTGCAACTTGCATTTGGTAAAGAACCAAATATCTCTCATTTGAGAATTTTTGGATGTATGGTGTATGTGCCTATTGCACCACCTCAACGATCAAAAATGGGTCCTCAAAGAAAAATCGGTATTTATATCGGTTATGATAGTCCATCAATCATTAGATATCTTGAGCCTCAGACAGGCGATGTGTTTACAGCACGCTTTGCTGATTGTCATTTTAATGAAGAAATCTTCCCAGTGTTAGGGGGAGAAAAGAAACACATCGAAAAAGAAATCACATGGTATGTACCATCATTGTTACATTTGGATCCAAGGACCAAACAATGTGAGAAAGATGTACAGCAAATTGTGCACATGCAAAGAATTGCAAATCAAATGCCAGATGCATTTGCAGACACAAAAGGAGTAACAAAATCATATATACATGCTGTAAATGCCCCTGCTCGAATTGAAATTCCAAAGAAACAAATTGAAGACACTCATGATGTCATAAAATGCTTGAAGCGTGGAAGACCAGTCGGTTCCAAGGATAAAAATCCTCGGAAAAGAAAAGGCATAGAGAAACACGACGATCATAAAATAGAAAATGGTGTTCCAGAAGAATCACCTGATGATGAAAATATTCTGTCAGAACCACAAACTGACGAGAATCGTGAAATCTCTATCAATTATATTAATACTGGAAAAATATGGAACCGAAAAGACATAGAAGACATTGATGAGATATTTTCTTATAATGTGGCTTGTGACATCGTAAATGAAAATGAGGATCATGAACCAAAATCTTTTGGTGAATGTAAAACTCGTCATGATTGGGCCAAATGGAAAGATGCCATTCAGGTTGAATTGGATTCGCTGAATAAACGTAATGTTTTTGGACCTATAGTCCTCACACCTGAAGGTGTAAAACCTGTTGGATACAAATGGGTTTTTATTCGAAAGCGAAATGAGAAAAATGAAATAGTCAGATATAAAGCTAGACTTGTTGCACAAGGTTTTTCTCAAAGGCCTGGAATTGATTATGAAGAAACGTATTCTCCTGTTATGGATGCAATTACGTTTCGATATTTGATTAGTTTTGCAGTGTCTGAAAATTTGGAAATGTGTCTTATGGATGTTGTTACAGCTTACTTATACGGATCACTTGATAGTGATATATACATGAAAATCCCTGAAGGATTTAAGATGCCTGAAGCACAAAGTTCAAAACCCAGAGAATTTTATTCTGTAAAATTGCAAAGATCATTATATGGGTTGAAGCAATCAGGCCGAATGTGGTATAATCGGCTAAGTGATCACTTGATGAAAAAGGGATATGTAAATGATTCAATATGCCCTTGTGTTTTTATCAAGAAAACAACATCCGGATGTGTAATTATTGCTGTATATGTTGATGATTTAAACATCATTGGAACGAATAAAGAAATTCAAGAAGTTATGATGTACTTGAAGGAAGAATTTGAAATGAAGGATCTTGGAAAAACCAAGTATTGTCTGGGTTTGCAAATCGAACAAAAAGAATGTGGAATTTTTGTTCACCAGACAAATTATACAGAAAAGATCCTTAAACGTTTTAATATGGATAAATCAAATCCATTAAGTACTCCAATGGTCGTAAGATCATTAAACATAGAAATTCCGTCCATGTGGAGATGATGAAGTTATTCTTGGTCCAGAAGTACCATATCTAAGTGCCATTGGTGCCCTTATGTATCTTGCAAATTGCACTAGACCTGATATATCTTTTGCTGTAAATTTATTGGCAAGATTCAGTTCATATCCAACAAAGAGGCACTGGAACAGAATTAAACATATATTTCGTTATCTACGAGGAACAACAGATTTGGGACTTTTGTACTCAAAAGACACCAATCAAAGTATCATTGGTTATGCTGATGCTGGATATTTATCTGATCCACATAAGGCACGTTCTCAAACCGGATATGTATTTACTCGTGGAAGCACCGCAATTTCTTGGCGTTCACAGAAACAAACACTCGTAACAACTTCATCAAATCACGCTGAGATTATTGTGCTACATGAAGCAAGCCGTGAATGTGTTTGGCTAAAATCAATGACACAACATATCCAAACTTCTTGTGGATTATCAGTAGACAAGAAGCCTGTGACGTTGTATGAAGACAATGCTGCATGTATTGCTCAAATGAAAGAAGGATACATCAAAAGTGACAGAACAAAACATATACCCCCAAAGTTCTTTGCCTACACTCAAGAGCTTGAGAAGAATAAAGATATTGATATCTGTTATATTCAATCAAGTGAGAACTCATCAGATCTCTTCACAAAGGCACTTCCCACGACGATATTCAGAAAACATATATACAACATTGGGATGCGCAATCTGCGGAATATGTGAAGAATCACTCATATTAACATGAGGGGGAGTGTACGTGGCTGCACTCTTTTTCCCTTACTATGGTTTTTATCCCACTGGGTTTTTCCTAGTAAGGTTTTTAACGAGGCAGTATAAAACACGTAATGAAGACAGTCATCATATCACGATCATCATCACAAGGGGGAGTGTTGAAAAATATTATTATTATTAATATTATGTTGAATATTGAATGTTGAATGTTGAATATTGAGTTGTAAAATGTGGAAAATTAGTGTGTGATGATGTAGATGATGATGTATTTATTTTTGGACTAATCTCAAATGTGGATCTATAAATAGGTCTTCATTTGTGATGAAAAATACAATTGAAGTTGAGAGAAAAATATTATAAAGTGTAGAGTTTGATATATTTTGAGTTTTGGAATATTTACTTTTTACCGTAAATTTTTACTTTTTCACAACAATTTTTATAATATTTAATTTTTTAATTAAAAACCCCGAAGATTATTTTCTGAAATTTCCCCAGCCGAAAAACTACTAGTAAAAAGATTTGGTTTTTGTTTATGTGAGGCCTAATATTTATCTATTTATAGATTAGAAACAAAAGCTAAAAGTTATTTGATACCTAGTGTTCTGTAGGTGGCATGACGGATTTTGATTAGTTAAAATCAGTGGATTCCACGTGGACCTCATTGATTTTAACCAATCATGGGGTTACACGTCGCCACAAGGTAAAACCGACATATACACCAATGTTTTGCTTGTAAAAGACTAAAAGTTACAAAAAGCTTATTTTACACAGACATAGACACATCCAGTATTTTGCTTGGAAAAATACAATTCAAAATGGCAAAGCTCTTGTTTGCTAAAAATTCTTAACACCGACCCTTTTAAAAAAAAGTATTTATTATTCGATGATATCATTTACATTCAATAATCATTCATACTTTTATATAATCATCAATTTTATATAATCATCAAAGTTCTGTATTTTCTTTCCATCATAAAAGTTTGAATTCTTACGCTAACACACAATCAGAATTATATTATATTTAAATATACCAAAAGATTTCAACCAAGTTTCAGTTGAATTGAATTAAAATTCAAAAATCAAACTAATTTAGTTTCTAAAGACATTTATTTCTTCAATTTAATAATTTTCAACCAAAAAAAGTTCAACTAAACTCTTGCCAAAACATTTTGAGAAAATGATATAGACTCAAAATTCAGACTTATCCATGTAAAGCAAAATATTTTGTTGCGAATGACCAAGAAATTGAGGAATTGCTTCAGATTTCGACATATGAGTTTCAAACAATTATCTAACTTCTAAGAGCTCAATCAACGACAGCAACTTAGTTACAAATCCCAAACGTGTGAAGTTACATTTAGGGTAATAGATACACATATACAACAAACATTTACAATGTATCGAGATTTAAAAATACAAACAGAACGTAGATAAACAACATAGAATGGGTAGTCGCAATCCCAATATGACATTTCTCCACATGGTTGTTGATCCAAAAATTTGACGGGTAGTACTAAATCCAAGAGTTCCAGCAATCGCTCTCTTTCTATGTCTCGATACTTTTGAACTTGGCCTTTAACTACAAGATTGAACGGATGAGTTTTAAGCACCTAAAAATGTCATCACCTAAAAATGTCATCGACCAATGATAGTGAGAACAGGGCAATCCAAGGAAACTATTATGCTAATGAATGATCTTAATAAATTATGCAAGACATGAAGCATAAACTAAGTCATTATTATACAGGAAAATGTATCAAGTTTACAAAAAAATCAATTCTTCTTTTGAATTTTAACTATAAATCATGAAGATGAAGTTGTCGCAGCCTCAACATCGTTAAATATTAAACAATCAAACAAAACAAATCGAGTTGAACACGGTCAATTTTTCATATTTGAGCTTTAACTCAAACTTTTTAACCGACTTAAAACTCAAAAATAAAATAAAATAAAATATTTTGAGCTCAATGTAATGGACGTAAAAAAAAGGTAACACCAAGAGGCTTTCAAGCATTCTAGAGATCACTTGAACTGAGCGGAATTCTCTAGAAATCAATTATACATTATTTCTAAGTCCTTCCTTTTTAGAACATTCTGGAATTTGGTGGATTAATCTTTGTGTTCACTCGTAAATATCTAGTAAAATACCCAAGGAATATTCACTAGACTTAATCTCCATCGTATGATTAAATTTATCTTAGTTGTTCATTCTTGAGAGTAGTAGTATAAATAGGCATCTCACCATTTCATTTGTAATGGTTCAAATAATGCAATGGAAATATTGTTTTTTCGCAATAACTGAAGTGTAAGATTTGCAAAAGAAAATGGAATGGAAAATTCAATACAAAACATGAAATGAAACAATAATTAATGCGAAGTACCTGACATTGTATTTGCATTTTGACGTTGGAGAATTTCTTTGGCATTGCATCAATACGAATTTGATGACTTACCATTTTCAAATTCTTGCACATTTTTTTCTCTTTGGATATAATTACCTACTATTCGTTGATCCAACTCATAGTAGTACTCCATTTTCTTCAATGGCTTCATATCCAGATCGATGAAAGATGCCTAAAGGATTTCAAACTTGGTTAGCAATGATATTTTTAGAAAATGACACTATACAGCTAAGAACAAATTTTTGAAAAGATTGCCAGGGGTGAAGGTATTTTCAATCGAAACCTGAAACTACAGTAATATCTAGATGTCTAGCGGAAAAATTAAAAAAACTTGTCATTGTTAAAAAGGGAAAAACAAAAGTACTTTTATGAACTTATCTCTAAATATTCAAGTCCAATCAACATGATCACAATACATAACCACAATTATTTTAGCTGCAAATATTCAAGTCCAATCAACATGATCACAATACATGACCACAATTATTTTAGCTGCAAAAAAATCGTATCCAAAAGAAAACAAAACCTCTACATGAATCCTCTACCTACTGAATTGACTTCAAAACTAACCATTAATAACCATTAATGATAGGACAACTGTGAGTGATTTTACCTTGTAATGAAAACTTTGATTGGTTGAATCCAAATAAACCACGTCATACGACGATCCTTGATCCATATTACTTGTAGATCTAAAACTAATCATCATACTTAGGTCCTTGGCCGTAGAAGATATTAAGTAATCTCTCACAATTTTTAAGCTTTCATGCATTGACATTGAATGCAAGGTTGAATACTTTCCTGTCTGTATTTTTTCACCTTTTTCCCGACACACTACACAAGGCTGAGAAATTATGTCGTAGTACGCATGAATGGCTCCTTCAATGTCAATAATATCAAGCTTCTGTACTTCAAGCAACCGATTTAGCAAACCAGAACTGAAAACTGCCTCGGCCACAAGTTCCAAAAAATAATTTGTATGCATCCCATTTTTTGCAAGAATGACGTGTTTGAGGGCATCATCAAATGCTTGGTCAACGGTGCAATTGGTACTATCAGCAGCATCCAGGCCTCCAAATCTTAATGCACCATTAAGAAAAACCCGGAAATTATTCTGAGGCGTCAGGAAAAGGGACTTAATTGCTTTTTGTACTCTATCCTTGGATCCCGAAAATAAATCTAGTGGGTTATATTTGCTTATTTGTGGCACCTAGATAGATTCATTCACAAAATCCATTAGTAACATGAATGAAAACTAGTAAATGTATAGTTATAAGGCGATAGGTTAGAACCATCATATTTTTTTCTATGGGATTTGAGAAATGCAATGGTAAATTTATTACAAAAAGTCATATCTTAGTAAGCCTGGGGGTAGGAGGATTGTAGTTCAGATCTGTGGAAGTGTTACCTTTCCTTGATGTAGTCTCAGAGCTTGATGCATTTGAAAACGAGTAATTCTCTTTTTGACAACATTTTCTTCTGCAATAAATTGGGAAGTAGGAAGAAATCCACATTTCGGCTGTATTTTTAGAAAAAGAGACCAAACGGAAGATGTCATAATCTTTGAGAAAGAATGGTCTTAACTTTGTTGGTCATTCCTGGGAAAAAAATCATTGACTCTAGATCGCGAAATTACCAAACATCCCGCCAACTCAAATATAAAATCATCATTTTCAAACACAATAATTACCTAATCTCTATTTTCCACTAGAATCATTTTCATGCCATCAAACACTGCATATCAAAACAACTATCAAACAAATTAACCAAATATCATGTCGATATTTTCTTCTTCCACTTCTCTCATTTTTCTCAAATAACTTGAGAAATTATTAGAAGCAAATATGTGTAAACTGCAAGGAACTCCATGTATGCATTCATTTTTTGTCAAATATCTTGAGATGTGAAAAATTAGATGCAACTTATATCCTTAACACGATAGGTATACACGTGCAAGGAACACAACATTCAAAACATATGACATAAGAAATACCTTAATCTCCACAGAGATGCAAATGATATGAAATACGAAATACCTTAATCTCCACAGAGATGCAAAAATCCTCCTTGAACATACCTGAAACTGAAGATTAGACCATGATTAGGGAATTGATTATCCAATATGACACTAATTTAACAAGGAATACAGCTCCATAGGGTCCAAATTGTTTTCTTGATCATCCAAAAAACTCAATTCAACCGAGATGATTTCACAAATCATGTGTGATTAAACTACCTCAATTACATAGTCTGATAGTCATATGAAATTATGTACATTTTGTGGTTGAAAAGTTTATCTGCATTTCTATTTGTAACCTTTTTTGGTTGAATCTCATAAAGTCTACTTGGATGATTTTTAATTAATCCCTTCACACCGAACATTTAAAAAAAAAAAGGCAATCAGATAACATGAAGATTTCTTTGATATTGATAATAGAACTTACAAAAAGTTATCTTTCTCTCCAAACAGTAAGCTAGACATATTTCAAGAATATTTTTTTCAATTAGCAATATTTTATGACCTCATCTGTGTCTTTAGCTATAAAAAAGTAGAATAACACGGCCAGAGCATTTCCAAAATCCAACACCCACAAAACAATATTGTTTAAAGGTAAAATGTTGTCATATCCATAGACAAAAAAAAATATGGGTCATGAAGAATTGGTTTCAGCAAAGGATAGATCTGATAAAGATGAGATATAAATGAATATCTGTCCAGACAACCTAGACAAAGATTCATTTGGTGAGCAGACAACCTAGATTAAGAATAGCACAAATAACAATTCATTTTTTACAAGAACGCTAGAAGGAAGCTCGTACCAAGAGGAAATACTGAATGGTCAGCAATAAGAAGAACTGAGTCACATAGGGGATTGACTTTGGCATCATCAACACGCCAAGAAGGACGGGAATGAAGAACCCTATTTTCGACTGCCTCCAAAAATTCTCTTGATACAAGAACACGAATCTGCCAAAAGCCATGACCAGATACAATATATTAGTTCAGAGGAAATAATGACATAAATCATTTTCTATATTACGTCAACTCAATAGATGTTTTCTCTTCCATTTACTGATCTCATCAGCAGAACAAATGACACGTGACATTTATTACAAGTCCATCTATTACTTAAAAAATATGTATTAAGCGACTAAATGGTGATACCAAGTTGTAGGCCAATAGGCCATACAACAAGTACATCACTTCATGCATCATTAAAAGATGTAGAGAGTTTGTGAAACGAGGCTATATTTTTACCAGTTACAACGCATATAAAACATGGAATGGTACCCTTAGATCCAAAAATGGACAAGCAATGATAAAACAGGTGTGTACTGAAGGATAAACAAGCATAACAAGCAAATGGAAGGAAAAAAAGGTGCGATTTATGTATTTGGTGAGCAGAATTCATGATGATCATGGTAATAATAAATAGTTGAAATGAGAATAAAATTAGAGGTTAGTTGCAAGAGCAACAAGATTTTCCTTCAGAACTGACATGGCAACAACTTACCCCCGCATCAACATGCTCAGGACCCAACAAAGGGCACATGATTTGTTGCACATACAGTTGCTCTACAATTTCCCTTGTAGGGGCTGAGGCAATGCCTGCCACTTCTCCCCACAGGACGTATTCATGTTTGGTTAGAGCTGAATGACCATTCCCATATTCAGATCCATTCCTGGAGACCTTTTGAATCCTTAGAACCTTTCCAATCTAGAGAGAGTAAAAAAATTATATAACTCAGACATCTGTAGGACAAAAAACATCTACCTCTACCATCAAAATTGTATTCCAAGGTCTTAATATTAGTAACACAAATATATACAGTCCAAAATTTCAAAGCAAAATATTTAAAAAAAAATTATGTTATTAGCAAGAAAAAGAAAGGATATTTTTCAGACCTTTCATCCACTACCATTAATTACAAACATTAAACAAGCCAAGCTCCAAAATTTACATAGCAGCTTGCATGGACAGCAAAGGTGGTCTTTTTAAAAAAGCGACAAAATTTCAACTGATCCTTCGTACGGAAAATGCCAAAAACGATGTGGTAAAGATGAAAACATGCATATATATCATCTGCTCAAAGCCAATTAAACAAAACCAAAGGAGAGGGGTGGGGGAAAGAAAGAAGAAGAAAAAGGTACAAATTTCGGAGAATTTCCACAGTACGCAAGAACCAAATTGACAGCTCCTTCAGCTCTATAAGCCCATTCCACCGCGTCATTTGCCTGTAGAACCATCTCCATCAGCTGCCCACAACACACACAGTACACAATTTTTGTCACCACAAGAAACTCAACACGGAATTAACATTATGCATTCAATTTAGAGTCCATATTTGCTGGGATTTTACCTCAAATCAAAATTGAAACTGATTAATGGAGATTTTAGGGCTACTTAGAGGAGTGAGAGTAGCGTATGTTTTGACTCGTGAGTACCAAAGAGAAAGTGGTTTGTTTTTTTTTTTTTTAATTAAGGTTTATATTCAAATTTTGTTTAGTTTAAAGATTTTGTTGACTCTCTGTTTTTAAAAAAGAAAAATAATTTATATACAACTGTGCAAGAATTGTTTGATGAAAGCGAGAATATTAATTTTCTTAAAGTCGAATTTGCTTTTTGCTTTTTTCTTTTTTTCTTTTTTGGAGTATTTGGCTTTTAAAATTAGAAAGATTAGAAGTATCAAATTCTTCTTCAATATTCTGACTTGTTGGGTAGCAAAAGTTACTATCCAAACCCAAATAAACAAATTACCACCTAACTTTCGGATACCCAAAATTTCTCAGTTTTAATTTATCAAAAACTGATCTTTTTACAAATTATTATATTATTTATGTAGCAATATAATCTCAATTAATAATTAATAAATCTTTGCCTCGAAAAAAATAATTAATAAATCTTACTGTAAAAAAATATCAACTTAAGTTTGAAAAATAGAGAGAAAATATCAATACACATAAATCTTACCATAAAAAATTTCGGAGGGATGAATGGGTTTGGGTCAAATCGGGTTGGTGAAAAAAATTTTTTGAAAATTCTCAATCCGAACCCGAACCAAACCGAAAACAAAAAACCCGAACCTGAATTAACCCGCCTAACCTGAATAACCCGTGCAACCCGACCTGAAATAATTTTTTGTTCACAGCCGTTTTATGTATCAATCGGAGAGTACTACGCACATCTTTTTTTCTACGGAAAGAAGCAAAATCACAAGCTTCTTATAATAATTCGACCAATCAGCAGCAACAAAATTCAGCAAAAATATAAACGTAGGACGAATACGGGACGAGACCTAGAACAACGAGACACGCAATGGTCGGGGATAGAGAAACTGGGGAAGCAGCTGGGTTACTTTAGGCTGCTGATTCAGCGGACGATATACGCAGCCTCACCGGCGAGGGATTGGAGGTGGCAACCGCCTCGTTGAACTGCGAGCGGTCAGCGGAGCAGCCGGGAAGAGACTTCTCCTGGTCCCTGGACACTTGGATCGAAAGTGAATAAGGGAGACTGGACGAGAAGGGAAGAAAGGTACGCTGGCGGCTGGTCGAGCGGAGCAACCAAGAAAAAACTTCTCCTGGACCTTGGACGCGTGGACTAGAAATGCACAAGGTAGATGACTCAGAACGACGGAAGAGTACATGCCGCCGCATATACTACCATGCGGGTTATGTGTAACTTTATGATTACTTAAAATTAGTGGGTTCCAATTATCTGTCGCCACGTCACCCTCAAGTCACTACTTTGCGGATAGCATCTACTCAACCATCTTTTGGGTTGGGCTTTAATTTAGTTTAGAAATCCTAAAATTGAAAGAGGCCACTCATAAGATATATATATATATATATATATTTTGTTTAAAAAAAAATTGGGTCGGGTGGGTTCGGGTTACTGGGTTACCTGATATTTTTCGGATCAACCCAAACCCACATGAAAGAAAAAAAATTTGTGGGTTGGAATTCGGGCCTGACCCGTTTCAACCCGAACCCGAAAAAGCACAAACCCAAACCCGGTATTTTTCGTGTCGGGTTCATTTTTTACACCCCTAATTTCAATGCAGATATAATATGGGCAGAATCTCCAGTGATGATGACCGGTAAAGCCGCGGCTTTTGCCGGCGATAATGGGTAACAATGGAAAGTGAAATAAATTGAAATTGAATGACCCGAGGGTATTTCAAATCTAATATAAAGTTTAAATAGATGAGGTAAAACAGCAAGTGGTAGAGAACCTCCGAAGGTGACGGGGATTGAACCGGCGATGGTGGCGGCAGTACTAGCGTCAGTGGTGATGGGTGGGAAGGGCTGGGATACCGTATCGAAATATCGATTTTTTGGCATATCGTACCGAATTGTTTTCGATATACTGACATTTTTGCGATATACCGAAAAAATTTTCGGTATGAGTGTTGATTTTTTCTATACTAAAATTTCAGAATTTTGATATTGGTACTTGTGTGAATTTTTTTTAGTACATTATACGATATATCGAAAACCCACCCAAAATGAAAGATGGGTAACAATTGAAAAAGGGGTGGGTATTGGTAAGACTATCAAATCGGGGTAAAAAATAAAAGCATAATAAATTATAAAATAAATTAACAATGGGACACGTGTCAAAAAATAAATAGTTTTTGGTCTTGTTCTTTTGCCAGCTCGGACGAACCTATCATTTTATTAAGACATCGTTTGGTTTGGTGTACTATTAATATATGTAAAACTTATTACATTTAATTTCGTGTTTTTCTCGTCATATTATTTATATATCTATTAATTATTAATTTTACATCAATCAAATCATTAATAATTTATCTTACATCAATCAAATCATTTAATTTAAATTACTATATTACTCTTATAAATAATATTATTCATATTTTATTTATTATTAAAAAGACAAAATGGTAATTTATCAATTTCATATAAAATTTAATCAAATAAATTATAATCTATCAATCAAATCAAATATATATTAACTATTATTTCTTATTTATTTTTATTACATTATATTATTTATATATGTATTACTTATCCTATCACTCAAACCAAACAGTGTCTATATACATACTTACTGATTAATCTCTTCTATTATATGAAGTGTGATGTCACATCAAGATGGTACGTTAGAGTGGCCTCTTTGTTTTTTAATTTTGTTTACAATAATTTATTTTTTTTATTTTCTACAATTTTAATAAAAAAACGGAATGTGCAAGATCGCGAACGTGTATGCAACATGTGTACATAAAAATGCATTGTATAAAAACACAACGTGTGCAATTAAATAATAATAATTATTATTAATAAAAGGAGAGGTTTTTGAGTGGAATAAAAAGAGAGGTGTCAATATAACATTTTTTTGGTGATTTTTTTTAAAATTCTAAAATTATCCTTAATTTACTTTTTTATTAACCCTAATGTGATTCCTTGTTAATTTTAAAAAAAAATTGTTTTCGTTCAAAAAAAAATCTGAATTTGTTATCTCTACCACAGTCTATAAATCATTCAATTTTATATTTTTTTTTGGTTAAAAACAATAGAATATCTTCAATATTTGTGAACATGTATTTGCATATGCCATCATTGTTAATTATAATCATGTGTACAAATTATTAGGGGTGGTTTTTCGATATACCTTACTACAAATATTGATATGAAAAAAATTCATACCGATACCGATAGTAAAATTCCGAAACATTGGTACGAAAAAAATCCATATTGATACCGTATAAATACCGAAAAAATTCGGTATACCAAAAAAATATCTGTATATCGAAAAAATTTCGGTACGGTATGTCAAAATTATGGTATTTCGATATGTTATGTCAGCCCTACAAATTATACATAACGTAATGGAATACTGGAAATAACAAAACAAATCTAGTTTCTTGTGGTGAGCCAGGGGCGGACCCAGAAAATTTGGTCAGGGGGGCACAATTACGGACGGAGTTATGTGTTGTTCCGCTCGGATGGTCGGTTGGGCGACCTAATATTTTTTTTATTTTTTATACATTAAATTTAGTCAACTTTGTCAATATCCCCGTGAAAAATTTTTAAAATAAAAAGATAAAATCTCAACACATAAAAAAATAAAGAGCTTAGAAAATTTTAGTTTGGATAGAAATAAAAATCTGGCTCCGTTATTGGATACAATTCATAAAAAAATCATGAATGTGCATTTTATATCAACTAAAAGACGGCCAAAAAATTTAAAACATTATAATCAATTCATAATAATTCATTATACAATTATTTGATGAGTTATTAAACATATTTTCTTTAAAATATAATAAATCAATATTATTTAAAATTAACACGTATCATATTTTATTTTATTAAAAAATTAATACAAATATACACTAAAATTTTTTTAAAAAATTTGAGGGGGGGTCGTGCCCCCCTTACCCTACATGGGTCCGCCCCTGCGGTGAGCATTGGTCAAAACCGAACCAACCAAACTGAAATTAACAAAATCAAAGGTACAGATTTTTTCCACCAACTGAACGACTGAATTTTTTAGTCAAAGCCAACTAATTGAACCGATTAAAGATCGACTGTTTAGGTCGGTTTTCTAACAATTGATTTTGTTGTATTCTCGGATGTAATCTGTTAATCAATCAAAGCCATTAGAATTAAATCGATTGAGGTTATTTTCCATTGAACTTTATGGCCTCGGAAAACTCAAAACTGCATAAATTATCCAAGTAAATCGATCATTTATTAATTCATTTCGCAAATAAAAAAAAGGGGGTTTTGAAGAAAAATCCCTAAACACATATACAATTTTAAATTCAGTCCCCTTGCCTTTACACTTTTGTCTGCACTCCCTAACACCACAAAATTTTATTTTTTACTCCATATTTTAATTATTATTTACTGATTTTACACTTTAAATTTAATTAAAATAAGATATAATATAATAAAATAAAATTCAATGCCTCGGGAATATCTTTCACTTCCATTCCATCGAGAATGGGTTCTCTCAGTTGCTTGAAACCCCACGGCTGAAGAACTCCATCAACTAGCGGCACCAATTGACCGAAGTTTGGAAGCGACCGACGACGAGGAACAAGCATAACCAACCGAGCAAAGGTTCGATTATTCTTCAGATGTTGGATTTATATGAACGATTCTTGGAAAAGGTTATGCAGTATTAATCAAAGATGAGTTACTGTGTAGATTTCTGAAAATTGATTGATGTATAAATTTTCAAAATTATTTATTTAAATCTTCAGCTCTAACCTGGAAACATTAAGACAAATTTGGTATGGGTTTTAGATTGTTTATTTTCTTAAGTTTAATAGATGGATCTGGATATGGTTTTTATAGGTGTTAATGTCTTTTATATTTCATCTTAAAATTTTATTGATATAATTGATTTTGGTAGTTGTGAATTAATCTGTAGTGATCCATCTAAAAATGGTGTACAAATCTTTTAAATAATTTGTATATATATTTTTAATAAATTTGTGTCCATTGTAAATCTTCTTGTAAATTACATAGTTCTGAATTTTGTGTTTTATTCTTGATAGGCACAACCAACATGGAGTCCTGTTCTGGAGGAAATTCTAATTTTTCCTTTATTGGTAGTTGTCAGTACCTTAAAGGCCTTTATCTAATTTCAATTCCTAATGGTGCTACGCTGATGGAGTTGTTCCAGAATCTCGGACAAAAATGTTCGAATATTAACCTTGAAATGACGACGTTGCTTTTCACAGCCCCTCACAAGAAGATGGAAGTCACTTTGATTGACAATGATGATGTGCGTAACATGATAAATCTTCATATGTGTATGAAGTTGAATATCATTGAATTGAGAGCAGAAAGAAAGACTGATCAAAGTTACCGTAGCACAAACGTTGACAGGTAATTATTTTGCATTGTTTTATTATTAATTTTTTTATAGTCACGTATTTGACTTTTATTTTTGTTGTATAATTACTTAATTTATTTGTGAAAATCTGAATAAATGGACCATGCATAGTTATATTGTCTGAGTTATATTTTGTATTGGCGTGGTAAGGGTTCAAACTGAAGATGAGACACATTCGACAAGTGGCACACATCTCGAAGTTTGCAGTATGAGTAATTCTATTGATTCGTGGCGTTAGTGCATACGTGGTGTTGGTCAAACATTTAAAGATGCAGCTAATTTCCGAAATTGTATTAAAAACTATGTCATTGCTATCAGACGTTCATTTTCCTATGTGAAAAATGATAGTCAGAAGATCATTGTTGTGTGTAGTGATGCAAATTGTTCATGGAGAATATATGCATCTAAACATCAATCAGATAATGCATTTGGCATTAGAAATTGTAATTTAACTCATAGTTGTCGTGATGACAATTTAAGAACTAGAGGACATCCTAAAGCTGATTCCTCTTGGGTATGTAACTTGGTGAAAGATAAGTTGAGGGGAGAGCCATCATATCGTCCAATTACAATGATTAAGGACATACAAAGAGATTTCGGAGTGGAAATTAAATACCACAAAGTTTGGACGGGCAAAGAAATGGCAATGAATGAAATTCATGGAACTGAGAAGGGGTCATATGATAAGTTGCGATGGTATTGTCACGCCATTAAAGAAACCAATCCTGGAAGCTATGTTTAATATGAGATTGATACGATGACAAATAGATTTGATCGGCTGTTCATATGTTTTCACGCTTGCCTTGTTGGTTTCGTTTGTGAATTTAGGCCATTAATATTTTTAGATGGAACCCACATCAAGAACAAGTACAAAGGAAGTATTCTAGTAGCTGTTGCAAAGGACGCAAATGATGATCTTTTCACCTTGGCATATGCAGTTGTGGATGCAGATAATGACTGTAACTGGCACTGGTTTTGTAATCGATTGAAAGATGTTCTAGCTTCAAAAAACATAACGTTCTTCCATAGCTTTACTTTCTTCTCTGACAGGCATCCTGGTTTGATTAAGGCTATTCAATCTGTGTTCCCTGGTAGTCATCATGCATATTGCTTAAGACATTTAGTAGACAATTTTGTGAAACAGGTTAGTATGACATAAATAAATATTTATTTACTGTTATGTTATATTAACTGTTTGGTTCACAATTTTAATATTATGCATATTTATTGTAGGTATTGCGGAGGTACTCACTCCATAAGAAGAAGAAATGGTCATCTGTATTGAAAAAAGCGGCATATGCCTCATCGCGACATGAGTTTTTTGAGCTTATAAAATCTATAACCGAGTCAATGCCAATTGCACAAGAGTTTCTTGTGAATTCTTCACCTGATAATTGGGCAAATGCTCTATTTACGGGTAACTGATGGGGTGTGATTAACAACAATATTGCTGAAAGTTGGAATAGTTGGGTGAAACCTGCGCGCCACCTACCAATTATGGCAATGGTAGACAATATACGCATCCAAATTATGACAATGATGCACGAAAGAAGAGAAAAATCTTTGGTGATGGATAAAGATTTAACCCCTATAAAAGAAAAGGATGTTTCACTTGCTTATTCTCAGTCCCGCAGCTTCAAGGTCCATAGGTCATGTGGATTGAAATTTGAGGTTATAGATGGGGATAAAACTTTGGCAGTTGATTTGAGTTCATGGACGTGTTTATGTCGAGGTTGGCAAATCTATAAACTTCCTTGCAAGCATGCATGCGCTTGCATAGAATCAAAGTCGTTGTCGGTTTATGATTTTTGTGACAAATATTTTACGATCGGAGCTTATCGTGAAAGTTATAAATGTGTCATCAATCCTATACCAACATTTGATATGTATGAAGGTTATAATGATGAAGGTGAATCAATTTGTGCTCCTATCGTGCGTAGTCAACCAGGTCGTAGACGAACTATGAGGATCCCTTCTCAAGTTGAACATCGTCTGACAAAGTGTGGAAGGTGTAAAAAGCAAGGGCATAACAGGCGTACCTGCAAAGAAGCCTTTGAATGAACAGTTGATGATTTTGTATTGTTTAGTGTATTTTGTTTCTTATCATTCATTAAAATATTTGTTTGTTTAATGAAGTTAATTGAAAACTAACTGTTTTTCTTTTATTTTGTTAGTCGTAAGAGGTTGCTACAACTCGAGCATGAAACAAGTGTTGAAGGCCATTGTAGGAGGCGTACAAGATCTGGTCGTGCTGCGTTTTGAGTTGTTTACATTATGTTGGTTAAATTGTGTGTCGGAATAATTATGTAGCAGTCTATGTTGTTACTTTGAGATGCATTATGTTGTTGTTCGTATTCAAGCTTGAACTTGGATTGTGGTACTTTTGGTCAATATATAGTCGTCTACTTTTCCATGGTGCAATGGTGTTTTTATGAGAATTCGTTGGATCATTTTTTTTGTTGGTTTATGGTGGTTTATCATTTTTCAAATGGGTCATGTCAAAAAAATTTAGGATGGTTGTACGAAATCAATCAATTAGAATACAAATACGGTCATATATGGAACTTGATTGATAAAATTTGGTACTAACAATAATTAAGTGGGACATGATATTATAGTTACACAATAAACTTGAAGTTTACAAGAGTTCACATTAAATTCATAAAAGCGATACATCGTAACGATTTTCAATTATAACACTAATCCACATAGCATCAGAAGTCAAGACTACCCATCTAAATGTCCCACAGATTGACAAGAGTTATACACAACTAATCAATAAGTCATTATGATAATTAACAACAAAAAAAGAACGAACATTACAAAGATAAAACAACCACATCCAAAACAGCAACACACAAATACCATGCTTTCAGAATGTTTTCCACGGGCATCACAGTGGTCGTGCGTCATATGCGGTATAGTCGGTGCTGACCCGCGATCAGAAGAAGCTGAGGATTGCTCATTTACTGTAGAATATATCTTATTTTTTGACCGAGAACCACTGCTAAATTCTGAATTAGGTGGTTGTGTTTGTCCGCTGTAATTGTCATACCAAATAAAGCGGTTTGGATGATGAAGATCTTGAGGACATATATAGTAATAAACCCCTGGAAGAGTCGAGCATGGTCCTGCTTTCCGAAGTGACATCTTGTGTAGTGACCCAACCCGGATCCACTACCTAATCAGAGTTATAGTAAAAGCGCACGCAATAAAAGCTTAAAGCGTAAAGTGCGGATAATTAAAATACAACAAATCCAATCGGCAGAATGCAACCGACGTTATCACAAGTGTATAAGTACTGTTATACAACCAAATCGAAGGTTCAGGGTAAACAAATCCCTACCCTCTACAACCTCGCACTCTCCAAAGCTCAATTCTGGTGAGAGCCGCCTGGACCGTCCAGCCTCAGACATGCCCCGCCACAAGGTACACAATACCTAAACACAGGGGCGTGAGCTAGAACGCTCAATACGAAGCAATGATATAAATACAAATATGCGCACACAGATGATTTAAAACTCAAGTGAAAACACTTGCTCATGGCGCCGAAAATATATAGTACCGGCTAGAGAGCTACTCCGCGGGGTACTCGTATACTCCATATCAGGGCTGAGCCAACCCCATCCTGACCCGAATCCAAAACAGGATACAAGCCTCATATGGAAACTGTCATACCTGACTCGAGTCCAAAATGAGATCATTGTTCCCTATGGAGATTGTCAATGACTCACATCTCTCCGGATGCAGTCACACGTAAAATCATGTATGTGCTAAGACGATAAAACATGCTAAAACACGATAAAGCATATAGCACATACTCATGCAAAATACAAGCAAATATATCATGCCGGCTATCTCGGTCAGTACGTACGTACCTCTAACACTGCTGGTCAAACCTAGCTCTACTGATCTAGACTCCAAGCCTACTAGTCCAGTCTACTAGCTACTACAATGCAAATATCCATGCATCAACAATCAAGCTCTAAAAGACTTAATTAAGCTATTGTATACTCTTAAATATTTTTAAGATGCCAAAGCTATACCTGCGTCCGTCGTTAGCCCTTTGCTGAAGATAGCCTCAAAACTAGGCCGTAGCTCCGCGACGACGTCTAGATCACTAAGCCACTTCCGGATTTCCTGTAGGATGCCTAGATCTCCCTAGATCTGAGTTAGAAGGCTTAGGAATCAGAGAGAAGAGAGGGAAAGGTGCACTTGAAAATGAAATCTCGGCCCCCTATTTATAGACGGAGTTCGGAGCCTTCGAACCCGGTTCGGACCGTCCGAACACGATCGGAACCTCCGATCCCATCTTCGGAGCGTCCGATCGTCCAATATTACGTCAGCCATGACGTCACCTTGCTGACGTAAGCGATGACGTGTGTCCTGGTCCAGATCGGAACGTCCGATCTCACCGACGGAGCGTCCGATCTCGATCGGAGCCTCCGATCCTGGCATGGAGCTTCCGATCCACTTCGGATCGTCCGAACTCCTCTTCGGATCGTCCGATCCTGCTGAACCAATTCAACTAATTCGAGTGCTCTGAATCCATTTCTGAAGTCCGTTATCCCAACGGAAACTTACTTAATCATGTTTTACTTAATCTAAACATGATCACGTGATTAATTACTCATTAATCACTAATTAGAAATGTGGATTACTACATTCTCCCCCACTTAAGAAATTTCATCCTCGCAATTTAAGTCTTAGAGGAAAACATAAATAGCCAACCAAATGTTCTTTATTACAACTGAACAAGTACAAACTCGATACTAAGAAGTACAAAATCTCAAAATAACTCAGGATGCTTGGCTAACATCCGGCTCTCCAACTCCCAAGTAGCTTCCTCTGTACCTCTGCGCTGCCACTGTACCATAACCAATGGTATGCGCTTGTTACGAAGTATATTGTACTTCCTGTCAAGAATCCGTAGGGGTTTCTCCACATACGATAGATCTCGATCTACCTTTACCTCGGTCGGATGCAAAATATGCGACTCGTCCGCCACATACTGCCTCAACAAGGACACGTGGAACACATCGTGGATCTCCGAAAGATCGGGTGGCAAGGCCAGACGATAAGCAACATCCCCAACCTTCTCGAGAATCTCAAAAGGACCAATAAATCTAGGTGTTAGCTTACCCTTGCGACCAAACCTCATCACCTTTCGGAAAGGTGACACACGCAAGAAAACGTATTCCCCTACCTCAAAATGAAGTGGCCTGCGGTGAGTGTTCGCGTAGCTAGCCTGTCGTTCCTGGGCTGCCTTAACCCTGCGTCGGATCAACTCTACTGCATCAATCATCTGCTGAATCATCTGAGAACCCTTAACCTGACGCTCGCCAACTTCGTCCCAAAACAAAGGTATACGACAACGGCGTCCATAAAGAGCCTCAAATGGTGCCATGCCAATGCTGCGATGGAAACTATTGTTGTAGGCGAACTCCATCAATGGTAAATGATCATGCCACACTGGACCAAAATCCATCACCGCCGCACGAAGCATATCCTCTAAAGTGCGAATAGTACGCTCCGACTGTCCGTCCGTCTCTGGATGATAAGCCGTACTCAAGCTCAAAGTAGTACCAAGGGCTCCCTGGAAATTACCCCAAAATCTCGAGGTGAATCTCGGATCTCTATCGCTGACAATGCTCAACGGAATCCCATGCAATCGAACAATCTCCTGCACATACAATTGCGCCATCCTATCAAAGGTGTAATCGCGGTTATAGGGAAGAAAATGCGCTGACTTTGACAACCGATCCATGACAACCCAAATAGCATCACAATTCCTGGAAGACATAGGCAAGTGGGTGACAAAGTCCATCGTCACATGCTCCCACTTCCATTCAGGAATCTCTAAGCTGTGAAGTAACCCTTCGGGTCGTTTAAACTCTGCCTTGACTTGCTGACACATAAGGCATCGGGATACGAACTGATAAACGCTGTGCTTCATCCCTTTCCACCAAAATCGAGTACGAAGATCCTTATACATCTTCATGCTGCCTGGATGTACAGAGAATCGACTGCGGTGAGCTTGCGATAAGATCTCATCCCTCAAAGTAGAATCCTCGGGTACCACAACTCGACCAGAAAGACACAACAGACCGTCTCCCTGTAAATGGAAACCAGAAGTATTACTACCCTCAGCCATCAGAATTCTGAGTTTCACGGATTCGTCGATACAACGCTGGCTCTACAAGCACAAAAGAAACACGAATCCCTTGCTGTTATTTCTTATGACGGAATGTGAATGCTGAAGAACAACACTCTTCCACTGCCTTCCGTACCGAACTGATACGAAGGGAACTCACATAAACTTTGCAACTAAGCGCATCAGCAACAGGATTTGAAGAACCTGTATGGTACTTGATCTCACAATCGTAATCCTTCAACAGATCCATCCAACGATGCTGCCGCATGTTCAACTCAGCCTGAGTGAACAGATACTTCAGACTCTTATGATCGGTAAAGATCTCAAATCATTCTTCGTACAAATATTGACGCCATATCTTAAGAGCAAAGACAATGGCTGCAAGCTCTAAATCGTGTACGGGATAGTTCTCCTCGTGAGTCTTCAACTGTCTGAAAGCATAAGCGATCACGTGGTCATTCTGAGTCAACACACACCCCAAACTCTGGAGAGAAGCATCAGTTAAGACTACAAAACCACCTGATCCAGACGGTAAAGCAAGAACTGGAGCTTTCACCAGACGACGTCTCAACTCACGAAAACTGTCTTCACAAGCATCAGACCAAACGAAAAAAACGTCTTTCTTCGTCAACTGAGTAAAAGGCTTAGCTATCTGAGAGAAATTCTCCACAAAACGACGATAGTATCCTGCTAAACCAAGGAAACTACGAATCTCAAAAGCTGTAGTCGGGCGTGACCAATTCAGAATAGCCTCTGTCTTGATAGGATCAACAGATAAGCCCTCCTGAGAAATGACATGACCAAGGAACACAACTCGGTCAATCCAGAAGTCACACTTACTCAGCTTCGCGTACAACTGTCTCTCCCTCAAGACCTACAGTACAGTATAGAGATGATAGGCATGCTCATCCATGCTACGAGAATACACCAAAATGTCATCGATGAACACCACCACGAACTTATCCAGAAAGTCGCGGAAAACTCTGTTCATCAGATCCATAAAAATAGCTGGAGCATTCGTCAAACCAAACGGCATCACTAAAAACTCATAGTATCCATACCGCGTATGAAATGCTGTCTTAGGAACATCCTCTTGTCGAACTCGCAACTGATGATACCCAGATCGAAGATCAATCTTCGAATAGACAGAAGTACCCTGCAACTGATCAAAGAGATCATCTATCCGCGGAAGAGGATACTTATTCTTCACTGTCACCTGATTCAACTGATGGTAATCAATACACAACCGCATCGAACCATCCTTCTTCTTGACAAACAGTACTGGGGCTCCCCATGGCGAAATGCTAGGTCGAATATAACCCTTATCAAGAAGATCTTGCAATTGCTTCTGCAGCTCTTTCATTTCTGATGGTGCCAATTGGTAAGGAGTACTTGAAATCGATGTAGTCCCTAGCACTAACTCAATGCCAAACTCAATCTCCCTTACTGGTGGCAAACCTGGAATCTCCTCCGGAAACACATCTGGAAAGTCACGAACCACTGGTATCTCTTGGATATCTGGCTTTCCTAAGGATGCATCAATGGCGTAGATAAGGTAGCCTTCCCCGCCAGACTCTAAAGCATGCCGGACCTTCAGAGCTGAAACCACTGACATCGGGGGTCGCGCTCCCTTACCATAGAAATACCATGACTCGTCATCCTCTGGACAAAACTGAACAAACCTCTGATAGCAATCCACTATCGCTTGGTAGGTAGTCAATAGATCTATTCCAATGATGCAATCGAATTCCTCCATCGCTAGAATCATCAGGTTAGCACTAAGCTGATGTCCCTCGAAATCCAAAACACAACCCACAACTAGAAGCTTGGCTAAAACCTCGCTCCCCATAGGATTAGAAACCATTAGCAACACGTCTAAAGGAATAGATGACAATCTATACTTATTAGCAAAACGTGCTGAGACAAAAGAATGCGATGCACCGGTATCAATTAAAACATATGTAGGAAAACCACATAAACTACAGATACTTGCAATCATCCGGTCACTGTCAGCCTCTGCCTGCTCCTGGTTAAGCGCAAAGACCTGACCCTGGGTACGTGGCCTCAAAGAAGAATGACCCCGAGAAGGAGTCTGAGTAGGCTGTCTCTGAGACTGCTGTGGCTGCTGGCACTGCTGCGAATACTGCTACTGGAAAGGTGGCTGCTGGTACTAAGGTGGCTGAACAGATGCCTGAGAACCTAAGGAACCACTCGCTGTTCCAACCAGCATCGGGCAATCTCTCTTCATGTGACCCTCCTGGCCACACTGGAAACACGCATTGGTCGATCGACCACACTGACCTGGCGGATGCCTGCGTCTGCACTGACTACATTGGTTCGGTCAGTGTCCACCAAAACGATGCACTCCCCCAGATCTAGAGGAAGAAGAAGAAGTACCTCCTGGCTTCTTGAAAGACTGTCCTCTCGGACCCAAAGGACTAGAGCTCGCTGGCCTTGAAGAAGAAGAGTAAAGTCCCCTGTTCCTCTGAATACTGTCCTCGGCCTGGCGACAACGGTCCACCAAATCCTCGTAAGTCCCATCGCCGCCCACAGCAACCATTCGATGAATATCAGGGTTCAACCCCTGAAGGAAATGATCAAACTTCGCCATAGAACTATCAGCAACATGAGGGCAAAAGGGTAGCAGATCAAAGAACTTCTGCTGGTACTCCTCGATCGTCATCGTCCCCTGTCGCAAACTCAACAACTCACTGGCTTTCGCCTGACGAAGAGTTGGAGGAAAATAAAATCTCTGATAAGCAGTACGGAACTCAACCCAAGTAGCTGCACCTCTAGCTGCTATGAACGGTGCGGAAGTAGATCTCCACCACTTCCTGGCTCTGCCCTCAAGCATAAAGGCAAGAATCTCCATCCTATCCTCAGCCGTGCAACGGAACTCCTGGAAGCACTGCTCTATCCTCTCCATCCAATCCTCTGCCTCTTCAGCCGTCTCCCCACCCATCAAAGGCTTCGGGCTAACCTCCTTGAATCTACGCATGCTCACTCGCCTGCGCTCCTCGGGCTGTCCCCGACGTCTACGATCATCCGGATCGCCCCAACGACCGTCGTCTACGCTACCGTGGCTCTCGTCGTAATCTGCCATCTGTTACATAAGAACAGATAATTACTTAATTCGCTTTACAATATTCCCAGTGCAATGCGTCGCTCTGATACCAAAAATGTAGTGATCCAACCCGGATCCACTGCCTAATCAGAGTTATAGTAAAAGCGCACGCAATAAAAGCTTAAAACATAAAGTGCGGATAATTAAAATACAACAAATCCAATCGGCAGAATACAACCAACGTTATCACAAGTGTATAAGTACTGTTATACAACCAAATCGAAGGTTCAGGATAAAAAAATCTCTACCCTCTACAACCTCGCACTCTCCAAAGCTCAATCCTGGTGAGAGCCGCCTGGACCGTCTAGCCTCAAACATGCCCCGCCACAAGGTACACAATACCCAAACACAGGGGCGTGAGCTAGAACGCTCAATACGAAGCAATGATATAAATACAAATATGCGCACACAGATGATTTAAAACTCAAGTGAAAACACTTGCTCATGGCGCCGAGAATATACAGTACCGGCTAGAGAGCTACTCCGCGGGGTAATCGTATACTCCATATCAGGGCTGAGCCAACCCCATCCTGACCCGAATCCAAAACAGGATACAAGCCTCATATGAAAACTGTCATACCTGACTCGAGTCCAAAATGAGATCATTGTTCCCTATGGAGACTGTAAATGACTCACATCTCTCCGGATGCAGTCACACGTAAAATCATGTATGTGCTAAGACGGTAAAACATGCTAAAACACGATAAAGCATATAGCACATACTCATGCAGCATACAAGCAAATATATCATGTCGGCTATCTCGGTCAGTACTTACGTACCTCTAACAATGCTGGTCAAACCTAGCTCTGCTGGTCTAGACTCCAAGCCTACTAGTCCAGTCTACTAGCTACTACAATGAAAATATCCATGCATCAACAATCAAGCTCTAAAAGACTTAATTAAGCTATTGCATACTCCTAAATATTTTTAGGATGCCAAAGCTATAGCGTCCGTCGTTAGCCTTTTGCTGAAGATAGCCTCAAAACTAGGCCGTAGCTCCATGACAATGTCTAGATCACTAAGCCACTTCCGGATTTCCCGTAGGATGCCTAGATCTCCCTAGATCTGAGTTAGAAGACTTAGGAATCAGATAGAAGAGAGGGAAAGGTGCACTTGAAAATGAAATCTCGGCCCCCTATTTATAGACTGAGTTCGGAGCCTCCGAACCCGGTTCGGACCGTCCGAACACGATCGGAACCTCCGATCCCATCTTCGGAGTGTCCGATCATCCAATATTACATCAGCCATGACATCACCTTGCTGACGTAAGTGATGACGTGTGTCCTGGTCCAGATCGGAACATTCGATCTCACCGACGGAGCGTCCGATCTCGATCGGAGCCTCCGATCCTGGCACGGAGCTTTCGATCCACTTCGGATTGTCCGAACTCCTCTTCGGATCGTCCGATCCAGATGAACCAATTCAACTAATTCGAGTGCTCTGAATCCATTTCTGAAGTCCGTTATCTCAACAGGAACTTACCTAATCATGTTTTACTTAATCTAAACATGATCACGTGATTAATTACTCATTAATCACTAATTATAAATGCGGGTTACTACATCTTGCCTCCCCCACATTGGCATTCGGGTGCCTCCTTCAACTCCATTATCTTTGAATATGGTTTTTGGGAAATAATAAAGATAAACACCCAAATATCAGCATTTATAAGAAATCAACTACTTTATCTTACAAACAAGCTTCTCGATTGAAGCATGATTTATACCTTATCAACTACATTATCTTCACAAATTGCTTCCGGACGAAAATAACAAAATTCAAAAAATAAAAACCCAAATGAACTCCATTAGCTTCAAGATAATATACCAGATCTAAGATATATCAAATCGAATTGTTATGGGTTAATGTAAAAAAAGTACCTTTTGAAAGTAAAGCTGGCCACATAATGCTTGTCTCCTTCTCCACCTATAGCTTAGTTTTTAGAGTTGAGTTTTGCCGATTTTCTTCTTTTAGGGCATGCACTAGGATAAAACCCCAATTTTTAAAAATAATTCAAACAAAAGGACAAAATAGATATTTCCATAGATTCATATTGAAATTAATATCCAAACACAAAGTACTTATATATTGAGATACTTAATTTTGAAATCATGGTACCGTAATTTTCAAGTAGTGCTCGATTTTGTTATCATAGCGCTGAATTACGGAGGCATAATAATTAATTTACATTCAATTGTACTTAATATATGAATTAAAATATCTTGGGGATGTGCGAGCAACTCATGAAAATGATTAAATATGATATAAGTCATCATAAACATTAACTAAATATTAAATTGCCAAAGACCGTATAATTTTTCTGGTAGTGCTCGATTTTGTTATGAGAGATCTCAATTATGGTGGAATAATACTTGATTTACATTAAATTATACTTGATATATGAATTTAAGTGTCTTGTAAATGTGCGAATAACTCATGAGAAAGATAAAATATGATATAATCCTAACTTCTATTTTATAGTTATGTTATGGATAAAAAGTATTGAGAATAAAGTTATTTTTGGGTTAAGTATGACATATGTTGATGTGATGTAGTAGCCCAGTTCCAATTTACAAGATTAATGGTTAATTATGTTTAAATCTAATAAATATTTTATTACCAAGAGCACAAGTCAAGGTCAAAGAATACATGACATGAATGAGCAGCTCGGGTCGGTCATGAGCAGCTCGGGTCGGTCATGAGCAGCTCGAGTCGGTCATGGTTGATCAACAAGGGCTCGGGTATAGAGCTAGGGCTCGGGCATAGAGCAAGGGCTCGGGTATAGAGCTAGTGCTCGGGTATAGATCTAGGGCTTGGGCAGGGAGCTAGGGCTCGGTCATGTATGTGTGTGGAGTTTGGTTTGAGCTCGGGTCTTTCCCTTGGGGCTCGGGTCGGTCATGAGTGGCTTGGGTCGGGGCTTAGGGTGCTCAAGAAAGTGTTGTGCAAAGCCAAGGTAGTGTTCGGTCATGGGAAGAGCACATGGTAGGTAGGTCGGGAGTGAACACGTGGCTGAAGCAAAAGCACGATTAGTGTCCTGCCAGGTGTCACGCACTCGGTGGACAGCTGTCCCGGCTCATCCTCTATAAATAGAAGTCGAGGGTTCGGTCATTTTACACCATTTCACCTCAATTCTTAGTTCTGCTCGGACCAAGAGTAGCTCGGGAGTTCGGGAAGGAGTAGCTCGGGGCTTGACCAGGTGCAGTTCAGGTCGGGGCTTGACCAGGAGCAGTTCAGGTCGGGTCAGTCTTGAGACCGGGTTGGGTCGGGCTTGGACCTAAGGCAGTTAGGGGTTATCTTCTTCCAGCTTAGTTCAAACTATGGTGTTAGGTACGAAAGTACTGTTCGAGATATCCTGACTGAGTATGCATGTATTATGTGACTGCATGATTTATATGTCATGATATTATGCTGCATTCATTTGCATATTGCTGTTATCTCCTTCGAGATGTCTATTAGTAGGGTTGTACCCTATCCTGTTAGTGGATGGACTTTCATCGATTTGGGTCCGGTGTATCCACATGTACTCGGTATGGGAGCCACCTCCTGAAGCGACGGCACAGCGTGCTACATACCAGGGCCCGGTCTGTCTCTGTTATCTGATCCTTGACCTCGAGTCTGTAGGGAGTTCACTTTGCATGCATGTATACTCATACTCTCGTACTGAGCGTTTTATGCTCACGTCTCGTACTCTGTGTTCTGGACACCCTATTCCATGGGGCAGATTTGCGTTTGGACGATGCGGGTGGGTCCAAGAGGGGCTAGACAGTGGATGGCCAGCTGGAGCTTTGTCTAGGTTTTATTTATGTTATTATTGGATTGATACAGCTATTCGATCTGGTTGTATAATATTTGGGTATTTACAGATTTCTTCCCTTGGGATTGTATATTGTTATGGTTTCCGCAGTTTAAATTCTGATATCTGTTTAATTAAGTTAATTGCATGCCTAAGCTCTGTTTAGTAAGTGATCCGGGTAAGGGTCACTACATGTGATCTTTCATTGTGTTCAACTATATTGGTCTCTACTTGAGTATTGATCATGCATAACTAAACTATTTGATCCACCAATTGTATTATGATTTGATTTCATAATAATGTCTTACATGGATATATTTTTATTTCTTATACATGACTCATCTTCATCTGATAAGTCATCAGAATCATTAACTAAATATTAAATTACCAAAGACCGTATAAAATTTCAAGTAGTGCTCGATTTTGTTATCATATCTCTTAATTATGGTGAAATAATACTTGATTTACATACAATCGTACTTGATATATGAATTTAAGTGTCTTGTGGATGTGCAAATAACTCATGAAAAATATAAAATATGATATAATTCCTAACTTCTATATTATAGTTATGCATAAATATGATTACATAGTCACAGAAACATTTATAAATATTAAGTACAAAAACGTGTGTGCACGTAAAATTTTCTGGTAGTGCTCGATTTTGTTATGAGAGATCTTAATTACGGTGGAATAATACTTGATTTACATTAAATTATACTTGATATATGAATTTAAGTGTCTTGTGGATGTGCGAATAACTCGTGAAAAAGATAAAATATGATATAATTCCTAACTTCTATATTATAGTTATGCATCAATATGATTACATAATCACAGAAACATTTATAAATATTAAGTACAAAAACGTGTGTGCACGTAAAATTTTCTGGTAATGCTCGATTTTGTTATGAGAGATCTCAATTACGGTGGAATAATACTTGATTTACATTAAATTGTACTTGATATATGAATTTAAGTGACTTGTGGATGTGCGAATAACTCATGAAAAAGATAAAATATGATATAATTCCTAACTTCTATATTATAGTTATGCATCAATATGATTACATAGTCACAGAAACATTTATAAATATTAAGTACAAAAACGTGTGTTCACGTAAAATTTTCAGGCAGTGCTCAATTTTGTTATGAGAGATCTCAATTACATTGGAATAATACTTGATTTACATTAAATTTTACTTGATATATGAATTTAAGTGTCTTGTGGATGTGCGAATAACTCATGAAAAAGATAAAATATGATATAATTCCTAACTGCTATTTCATAGTTATGCATCAACTACGGTGGAATAATGCTTGATTTACACTTTATATCCAAAATACAGTGTTCCCAAAACAAGCAAAGCCAAAATACATTTGTGTTCAAAAACCTCCAACACAAAACACCTTTCTTTTTCCCAAAAAGTTGTCAACGAAATTCAATCTTTTGGCAAGATTGCTTTATCATCTGACAGTATCATAGCAACAATATGTGCTCTATAGGCTTCAATCGAACAATCCTCTTCTTGCTTCCAAAACGAAGGATCATCTCGTGCAAAGCATTCACCCCACAAACATGTGAACACACCGCAGTTTAAGTCACCTTCTTGTGCACGACTCTTTTGGAATAAGACATCACCTTTTCCATAGTCACGATGTAGCACGTTCCAAAGATACCCAGCCACAAACTTTGCCTATAAAACATTAAATTCATCGAATAATATTGGCATTAACACTTATTTTATAAACACATAAGTTTATTTATGACTTACATAAACCTTGGCGGCACCTTTGGCGAAAGGGGAGAACAATGAGTCTTTCACGATGAAATTCTTTTGAGAAGGATTAAAAACCAGTAGAAACCAGTGATTCCTATAACATATAGGGAAAAGGATGTATTTGCGGCATTCAAGAGTTTGATGTATGAGATCTGATAGTTTCTCTCTAGTACTTCCACAAAGCTTCGACATGAATGCACCAAATTCAAGATCTTTCACCTTTTTTTCCTTCCAGGTCTCAAGTTTCTCAAGCACACGAATCTGTGTTTTGTCAGAGATAATATTATTATGTTACGAGACTCTAGGTTACTTAAATATTGAAGTACACAGAGAGAAAATTACAACACTTTCCTGCACATATGGAGGCATGCAAAAAATTTCATGACCATATAATCTTCCTTTGGTGCTTAAAATAGTGAAGTACGCGAGAACCATATCTTCACGTAATTCTTCCCCAAATAAGCACTGCAATAGTTGAGCTCCATCGAGGAATACATCACTATGTTGCCAAACTATACCACTACAATAAAATAATTATGAAAAAACATATAGGATGAACTAAAATAACTTAAATTCAAGTTATTTTTTAAAAAAAACATTTACCCAAGTGTATCCCCGTTGAGAAATGATTCTATAACATTCCTTTCATCGGTACAAAGCTCTTTATGCCCAGAGTAATCAAGTCTGCCACTGTACTGGCTCAAAGTTTTCTCCACCGCACATGAAGCAATTCCAGCAACATCTAAACTTGTGTCTGACTGCACGAATTTAATACTAAATCATACGAGTATATAAAATTACAATTAAAATAAGTATGGGGTTGTTATTCACAATACCAATTCAACATGCTCCTGAGAAACTTCCTAGCAGTGCGACAAACGTTTTCTCTTTGGTTGTGGGGTGCTACTAGGATTTCCAATATTCAATTCTTCAGATCCAGCAATACCACTAGATTCATCACTATCACCTCCAACTTCATCCACAAATAACTTTGTCAAACTGTCCAACAATGGATCTCCATCATACTCCACCTTCACATTCAAACTCTCGCCATCAAGATCTGCATTTACATCCCTATCTCTACCAGAATAACCACTATTTTCTTTATTCACACCACAATCACCATCACCATCATCTTTACTCAAAGGAACACCACCTTGAAAGCCAGTAATTTTTTGCTTCAAAGATTTTATCTCAACCTCTAAACTTTTAACATAACACAACAAATCTGCATCCTTCGAATTATAATTTAACTTAAAAAATAATTTATTCACAATAAGTTTATTATTTCACAAGCTCTCAATACATGACATATTTTAATTTTAATCAATTACCTCACCACCAATTTGCATCTCCCCAATCAGTTTTTTTTCCTCTTCAAATGCTACAATCGACACAATCTAATCACAAAAAACAGGATCTAGTTAGATTCACAATCAAATATAAACAAAAGTGTCCATACATAAATAAATATATATATATATATATATATATATATATATATTACCTTGTTACAACTTATCGAATTTAACAAGGATTCAGCCATTTTAACGCTAAATGGAAGTTCACTTTCTCCCCACTTAAACAACCTTGAAAAACAACGTATCGCACGAGGTTTACCAAGTGATGGGACTCTTTCATAAACTCATGCCTACGACAAAAATTTATGATAATTAGTATTTAATATGAAAGTATCACAATTTTTACATACAAAACAAACTCACCATCATCCCAACAATGCAACCATCAACATATGCTTTCTTTCCTATATTAATTTTTGAATAACCAAGATGCTCATGAATTCCTTCACGCAAGAATCTAAAGGCGGCATCTCCCCATCCATAGTCAAAGAAAGTATCCAAATCATCCAAATACGGAAAAATAAACCTTGGCGTAACATAATTACTAATAGGAAATATAATTGTGTTGAAAATTAATAAAATATAAAATCTAATAAAATCATCCACACCAATGTCCGAATTGTCATGAAGTAATTCCAAAAGCTTATCTTTTATCATTCTTCTCTTAATAGTAACCATTTTTGATCCAAAATAACGATAAAAAAACCTCGATCCCATTTTCAAATCAAGATTAACAGGCTGCCCAACACTAGGCAACCCTATTACGATAGAGAACTCCGGTGAAGTGAATGGAACCATCAGACTTGAGCCAAATCGGAATTTTGAGGTTTCTACTTCGAATCTTTTAAGAATTGAATCAATTCTACAAGTTCCAATGGACAGGTTGGGCATCTTTAGCCAAGGTCCAAGTGGTGTAGCCTTTATCCTCCCCATTTGCCTTTCACTTAGTTTTGGGACTAATTTTTCCATAACACCTAAAAAATATGGTGGCGAACAACGTGAAAATGCTTCTTTGCCTCTTGATACAATACCAGCAATAGGGTCATCATTGTTTCTCCTTTTTCGTGACATTCTGATACAAAAAACATACAAATTCACCAATTATCTTAGATAAACAAACAATTCAGAATAAGTCTTATCAAAACTAAAACAAAAAATTAAAAATTCAGTATTTCAAATTAATACAGATGATCGAAACCCCAACCAATATATCAATACAATTACAATTTTGAAAATAATAAAAAATTCAAACTAGATCCTAACATAATTCAACGCACCAAAAAAATGCATTTGGAAACAAAATAGAAGAAACTCTCACACATATACAAATACCACAAATATTTTTTTTAATTGTCACAGTCGTACAAATAACAAAACTAAAACTTTGTAAACCAAAACCTAACACTAATTTCAACTAAACAATTTCCAATAGTTTCATAGTCGAAAAAATTCATGAAATTTTTTTCGAACTACGAAAGAGCAATTTTGCCCAAAAACACAGAAATATACATTACACAACATAAAACCTAGAAATCGAACCACTAAACAACAAAAATATTGGTAGTAGTCGGTATGAAAACCCAGTGTAAAGATGAGCTTACACTTGCTTCGCCGGCCTGTTTTCCCTCTGAGGTCGGTTGCTCGAATAAACTCGAGTTCTCCCAGCTCCGCCGGGAGTTTTCCTAGCTTTGTCTCAGCTGATCTCCGTTCAAGTCCCCGTGAATTCGAGTCGCTGTGAGTTTTCATAGCTCTGTCTCAGCTCTGATCTCCGTTCAAGTCCCCGTGAATTTTCCCACATGCAATTTTTGTCCCGGCTCTGATCTCCTTCAAGTCCCCGTGAAGTTCCCAGATGCAATTTCTGTTCTCGATTTGAGTGGGAACAAAAATAATTAATATACTTCACAATGAAGCAGGGGTATAATAGTAAAAACTAGTTTAGGGAGTTAATGAAATAAAATACATTGCAGCAGGTAGTGCTGACAAAAAATAAATACACGGGGACTGAATCCAATTGAAACATTGGGAAGAGGGATTTAAGCCCAATTAACCCTAAAAAAAATGATAATCAAAATTTAAAAAAGTACCTCTCGCAAAAATCGAGTTCTCGTCATAACGTTAGTGAATTTTTTTATAAAGTTAAAAGCACCTTATATTGACTAATTTTTGATACGTTAGTGACATTTTTTTATAATGCCCAAAATATCCTTTATTTACTCAATTTCATATTTTACAAATCTCTTCAATTCCATCTCTTAAATCAACGTACTAGTATATTTTAAAGTAGAATGACAGATTAATGAAACCTAAATAAAAATTACAATTATATCATCATATATACATACAATTGTTTATATTAATAAAGTTAAGGTGTTTAGGGTAATTAGATTTTGATGATGTCGATTTTTTTCTCCGGGTTCGGTCTGGTAGAGCGGATCTCCAAATCTTCAATAAACCGGGTCGGGTCGGGTCGGGCACAATGGAGTTCTGCACAGACAGAAGCTAAATTGGGGGGCGCCGAAGATGTTTTGACGTGACCCCTCCGATGCCTAAGTCAGTGCTCGAAAGTGAAAGAGCTTGACAAAAGTAACAACAAGAGAATATGTATGCGTGAGTGTGTGAACAAGAAGTGAATAGAAGAGATGAATGAATGAATGAATAAATAAATCATGAACCATACCTGTATTTATAGGGGCTTGGAGGGGTAGGTTACCTTGTCAAGGTACAACATGTTAGAGTAGAACTCTAATTGATGAGTCTAAAATCATATCAAATCTTGGATTCATAAGATATTGTCCTTATCTATTGCAGATCTTCATGTGTCCGAGAGTACTGGAAGGTTCTAGATATTGGGCCCTTCCTGGGCTCGGAACGAGCTTCAACCATACCAGTTAAGGCTCAAGCCATGAATTTATGATCATGAGCTCATTTCCTAATAGGGTCATCCCAGACTGGGCTTCTGATAAAATAAGACTAGATGAGCCTCAAAGTATATTTCCAAAAATATGGATTATTGGGCTCAGGTCGGATTAGACTCGTATATTTTTTAGGGGCATCAATAGTACCTCCTCCTAATGGTCTAAAAGAAGTATGAAGTTTAGACCATGTGGTCTTGTCGGATTTCGAGCCCATGTAAGAACTCTTATATTAACCAAGTACAAGTAACATTTTCCAACCGGATGGGCTTTTGATGGAGGCCACGAGTGGCGTGGTAGGTGTCGAGCTGGTTGGGCTTTGAATTTGACCATGAAGTGCGTGGTAGGTGTCGAGCTTGGTCGAGATTTTGAGATAACCACGAGTGGCGTGAATTTACATATTACCGAGCTGGTCAGGCTTTTGAGATAACGACGAGTGACGTGGGTTTACATATTGCCGAGCTGGTCGGGCTTTTGAGATAACCACGAGTGGCGTGGGTTTACATATTGCCGAGCTTGTCGGGCTTTTGAGATAACCACGAGTGGCGTGGGTTTACATATTGTCGAGCTGGTCGGGCTTTTGAGATAACCACGAGTGGCGTGGGTTTACATATTGTCGAGCTGGTCGGGCTTTTGAGATAATCACGAGTGGCATGGATTTACATATTGCCGAGATGGTCGGGCTTTTGATATGACCACGAGTGGCGTGGGTTTACATATTGCCGAGTTGGTCGGGCTTTTGAGATAACCACGAGTGGCGTGGTGAGTGCCGAACTGATCGGACTTTGATTTTGACCACGTATGGCGTGATGAGTGACGAACTGATCGAGCTTTTGTAGTTTGCCAAGTTGTGTTGGACTTATAAAGTGTCAAGTCATAGAGTAGGCCTTAGTGCAAGATTGCATGCCCGATGTGATATAATTGGGTCTTACTGCAAGATTGCATGCCCAATGACGTAAAATAACCCAAACAAAAAATACATGGGAAGAGAAGTCCAATAAATTTGATCACTAGAAAACAAACTTGTAATTTTGATATTAGAAGATGCCTCATAATATTATTAATAATGATAATTGATGAAAATTTAATAATTTAATTCAAACATAAAGATGATTGAAATACTTATCTCGTTTATGCGTTGTCGATGACATGACTTTGGATGTATAACAAGATAACATCTTCTATTCTTTGATCAAAGAACCGATTTGATGTAGGGATCACAAATTGATCTCCACCGTCCAGAATGTGTGTCAAGATATTTTGAACTCATGATAAAAATTTCAAATAATTTCAACGGTTAGATTTTTCAAAATGATTTTTTCAAGAACACTGCTCAGAAACTATGCAAGCAGATTGTGTTGCAGTTCGACGGTATGAGCCACCTTTCCCCAAGTCCCAAAATTCCGATCATGATCTTCACCGTCCACATACTGGATAACATAATTATAAATATTCATACCAAATTTGAACTTGATCCGACGGTTCCATTAATTCCAATGATTTTTGAAATGTACTGATGCGCAAGCCATGCGAAAATATATACAGAAAATGTGTGAATGAGCAGCTGATATTAGGATGTCAAAATCCTATTGTATTAGACTCCATTCACGATCTACACCATTCAGATTCTAGAAAACATATTAATAAATATGTTTGCAAAATTTGAACCCGATCTGACGGTTTAATTAATTAAATGATTTTTTCAAGTTTCTGATGCGCAAGCCATGCGAAAAACACATAGAAGCTGTGCGGGCGAGTAGCGTATGTTCGACGGTCCAGATCTGATTCGAAAAGAGACCAATCACAATCTCCACCATTCAAGTCCTAGAAAACATTATAATAAATATGTCTGCAAAATTTGAACCCAATCCGACGGTTCAATTAATTCTTATGATTTTTGCAAGTTTCTCATGCGCAAGCCATTCGAAAAACACATAGAAGTTGTGCGAGCGAGCAGCGTCTATTTGGCGGTCCAGATCTGATTCTACAATGCACTAATCAAGTTCTTTACCGTTCAGATCCTATGAAACATATTAATAAAGATGTCTGCAAAATTTTAACCCGATCCGTCGGTTCAATTAATTTCAATGATTTTCGCAAGTTTTTGATATGCAAGCAATGCGAGAATCTGAAATTTGTTTCTTCTCTTGTACTCACCATATTAACCATTTGTTTTCAAATTCCCACAGACGGCATCAATTGATGATGTCGATTTTTTCCTCCGGGTTCGGTCTGGTAGAGCGGATCTCCAAATCTTCAATAAACCGGGTCGGGTCGGGCACAACGGAGTTCTGCACAGACAGAAGCTAAATTAGGGGGCGTCGAAGATGTTTGACAAAAGAGCTTGACAAAAAGTAAGTTAGTGACCCCTCCGATGCCTAAGTTAGTGCTCGAAAGTAAAAGAGCTTGACAAAAAGTAAGAACAAGAGAATATGTGTGCGTGAGTGTGTGAACAAGAAGTGAATAGAAGAGATGAATGAATAAATCATGAACCATACCTGTATTTATAGGGGCTTGGAGGGGTAGGTTACCTTGTCAAGGTAGAACATGTGTTAGAGTAGGACTCTAATTGATGAGTCTAAAATCATATCAAATCTTGGATTCATAAGATATTGTCCTTATCTGTTGCAGATTTTCATGTGTCCGAGAGTACTGAAAGATTCAAGATATTGGGCCCTTCTTGGGCTCGGGTCGGGCTCCAACCATACCAGTTAAGGCTCAAGCCCATGAATTTATGATCATGAGCTCATTCCCTAATAGGGTCATCCCAGACTGAGCTTCTTATAAAATAAGACTAGATGAGCCTCAAAGTATATTTTCAAAAATATGGATTATTGGGCTCGGGTTGGATTAGACTCGTATATTTTTTAGGGACATCAAATTTTTTTATTTTATTTTTTGTAATTTATCTCATCTACATTTTCAAATTTTAAATTACTAACTTATTTTTTTTATCTTTATCTAGATTTTGAAATTTTAACTCATCAAAACGTATAGAAAAGCAAAACCAAAATTATAAATTAAAATAAAAAAATTATATATGGAACATCGGCCATCGCGTGCAAAAAACCATTAATAACAATAATGAATGCAGATCGGGAAGATTCAAGAATATGCAAAAGAAAATGGGCTGCCCATTATTTTAATGGGCTCCGAATGATAAAAGGGTTGGTATTGCAGCATATCTTTTCTACTGAAATCGCACCAGCCCGACCTCACTTCAAAGGAGAGAACTAATATAAAGTATAACCAATGTTAACTATAATACGAAAATCAAATATTCAAGCTAATTTTTCAATTATTTTTAGTTTTATTTGAATCTTTAAAAATATTATAAATTTATTGTAATTGTAAGAATGGAATGGTCGATCTCGTTCTTTATCTTCTACATGACAATGATAGCAGATGAAGTTTTAAAGATTGTTTAATTCATGATAGGAACGTTATTGATTGGTTTGTGGATTATTATTTAACTTTGCAATTAACCATGCATGTGATTAATTTGGTTTTTTGCATTCTTACTATATCACCAATTAAGATTACATACCTTTTAAAAAAAATTCATGTAATAATTTTTAAAAAATATGAGACGGGAGAACTCTACTCATATTTATAATAAAAATAATAATATTTTTGAGTTTTAAAATAAAAAATAATATTTTTTTATGATCAGTAACTCAAATATGATACATGTCTCACAAAATTGTCTCATGAGACCGTGTCACAGTAGGCTTTATGGGGAAAAAAATTAAAAAGGTTATTTCCCCATTAAATCCGTGCCTGATTTCTTTACTACAGTCAATGGCTCATACAATGCCACAATATCTTTTAAACAGTATAATGTAAACCACATAATTCAAACATTGTTAAATTTAGCACATATATATATTGGACATGGGTCTTATTCAAATTGCCTATAGTTTATTGTTGGTGGAATTTGTGATTGGCCTAGAATAAAGCAAACAAAAAAAAAAAGGTTGTCAATGTATCATGAGATATTTAGCATGTGGATACCAATACATCACAACCATGAAAAATCACTAAAATGATTAGCCAAGTGCGTGGTAAGGCTCCACATCAAATTTAAAGAAATTGGTGTTTGAAGTTAATTTTTGAAGGTAGGGCCATACTTTATTTCTCTCTTAAATCAAATATAATCGTAATTTTTTTCATGAATTAATGTAGACCTCAAGGCCGTGATTTATCATACACTAGTAACTGAGACATATTAATAAATTTATATTTTTAAAGTATTTTGATATAAATGATGTTTAATGCATTGAATACTTTAACAGTTGATTTGAATATTACGAGAAGGAGAGATATGGGGCTGGGGGAGACGATTTTTTTACATATGTATTTTGAGATAGCAAATTTATTTATTTAATAAAAATATATAATATTGAGATTTTTATTTTTGTATTAGACGAGTAAAGATAATTTAGTTTATTATTTCTTCCTTTTATGTGATCCATCTTCGTTCCAATCCGAGTTACACTTGAGTCGTCACAGAATTTTTTTGTAACAAGTTGTACGTACATGTTCATCCCTAAATATAATAACTTGTAATTTTGGTGGACCGCTCATGTTAATTCCAATAGAGAATTTAGTTTGGTAGCAGTTCGAAAAATTAAATAAATGATTCGGGTTAGATTTTTTTTCTTTTTTTGACTATTTTTGTATATCTCGTGAAATGACAAGGGCTTGAAAACAAAATAGCGGCTATTAAAGCTTAAAATTTCGTGAAAATTGTAAAAAGAAATAGGAGAGATCAATTATGAAACTTCCTTCTGTCTCTAATTAATTTCTAAAATTTTAAAGATGCAATATCATATATAGTCATAAAAGAATGTGCAAATTCCTCAAAAATCCCCAATGTAAACATGTTTTGCTCTGCACTCCCTAGCCACTTTTTTGTACCACAATTTTTGTTAATTTGTATCACATATTATATGGTTTTATACCATATCTTGTATTTTTTTGTACTACATTTTATGATTAGAGATCCCAAAACAAAACATGTTTGCATTTGGGGATTTTTTAGCAAATTGCCCTAAAAAAATCACATAATATATTCGAATTGGTGGAATATGTGAACGCTTGATCAATGATTTACAAGAGTTCGATTCTTCTATCAACACACAAACGAGTTTATCGTATAAGATTTGATCAGTGCGATTTATTTAATTAATTAACATAGTTTGCATACTATTGCATTAATCAGTATGTACTGAATAATAACGGCGACAAATCTCATTGTATAATGTGTATATATATAATATATATATGTGTGTGTGATGATATACTGAATCATTTGACTCTTTATATGACATTATCATATATTCACCGGCTGGCATCAACTTAAACTCACCCTTTTGGTTTGGCGCTAAATAGTTATTATTGTTTTAGCCGACTCCTTTAAGACTTGACTGTTAGGAAGGTATTGCAAGGATTAAAACTTAAAAGCATTTCACACGATTTGAACATCGGAAGTATTTTAGCGAAAATATTTTTAGTTTTCTCTAATATATATATATAATTTATTCTTATGTTAGAACTATTGTTGTTGAAAAATCCATTATCAGAGCAGTTATTCACTGCAAAGAAGAGAAATTCGCAGCATCATATTGTCGCAAAATGTTAGCTATTTTTCTAACCTATGAATTGACGTTAACACACTAGCTACCTTGTGGTTTAGATTACTATGATTATTGTTTTATGTGTGAAACATAAAGTAGCTTTGACAAAGCGAGTGAGAGTGTAACAACTCAATCGTACAATTCATTGTGAAATTAATATTAACTTTAGGCTCTCGGAATTATTTTGGGGATTCATGAATACGAAAGGAAATTTTGAATAATGTTGGATAAGACATTTGAAAATTGACGCAATCATATGGGCGTTTTTCTAAAAAATATATAGAAGAAAAAATGGTAATCCTTGTTTTAAAAAATGACGATTCAACATATGACATTGCCTGAGTTTTCCATTTTTTATATATTAAAAAAAACTGGGGAAAAAACCCCAACACTAGCTCGGATACAATTTCTTGAAAAAAAGAGAGAGGAGAAAATTTAAACCCCCAACTAAAAAACAACCAAGATAACCTGAATGTTACCATTACGGCATTACTTACCAACTCATTATCATTATTGCTATCACAATAAAAATTTTGAATGATGTACAACAAAAGATTGACAACACGACCAAATATACATATACATGCATATATATAGATATAGATATATAGTATGAAAAAAAAATTAATGTCTTTAGACAATATCATAAAGTGCATCTAAAGTTGAATATTTCTACTTAAATATGGATCAATTGAAAAAGTTATAGACTCTGTCACACACGTATTAACAAAATATTCATCATTGGATGAACTCTTAGGACAATGTTTTTAAGAAAATATCGCATCTCTCTTATGTATGATCGATCACACACATATGAAGAGGAAGATTGACAGTTATGGATGAAGATTTTGATGGCAATTTAAGGAATCAACAATGATTCCAGAGCTCACTTCAACTGTAGTAAGTTATAAAACACTTTTACGGAGGGGAAAGAAAAAAGAATGTTCCAACATAGCCCACTATGTTACGCTTTAGGCAAGGTAATTATGGCTTAATTAGTGCGTAGTTAAAGGTGGCAAATTTGGCATTAAATGGATTAGTTTTTCACCCAACATTGCAAAAGAGAAAAGTCACTTTTGAATTTATGTAACAAAAATTTGAGGGATAAACTATCATTGGCTAATTATATATGCGTAAAGCGAAATGTTATCTTGAAAGCCACTAATCCAGGATTTCTTGCGGACCGTCAATTTAATCATTCAAGCTTCGAACCATTGAGTTTGAGTAAGTGCATATATAGCTGAAAACATAATGGGAACCATCAACAGGAAATGCATGATATTTATTGAACAATATATGACAAATAACATGAACTGTTTTTTTAGGTATAAATTATAGGAATTCGAAATTGTACTTTTATTTTTTTAATTCATGCAACAAGATTGATCATATAAGTTAATATAAAGCTTCACTCTTCCAACAAGATTTGGTCAGACTTTTGTATAAAAAAAATCGAATTAACTTAATTGATTAAATGAAAGCATCATCTCTTGGTACGTATTGTCTTGAATCTTGGTGATATCTTATCCATTTTTGTTCAAATTTTAGCTCCACTATCTATGAGGAATCCTTCTTTTTGCCTTCATAAAGATCCAACCAAAAATTAAGCAGATACATGGTCCGTTACTCTGTTTCGATACCTAATTCAAACTTAAAATTACACACAAAAAAAAAAAAAAAAAAAAAACATATACACCAGCTCTTACAAAACATACATATTTAGCATATAGTTGGATGCTCTGTCTATTGTTTTTATGTGTGTATTTGGATTTGAAGAAAAGATTCATGCTCATGCCAAAAACACAAAAGGTGGTAGTTTTTCCTCTGATTAGAGTAAAATGCTAAATGTGGCAATGAAATTAGTAAAATTAAATGTAGCCTTCTAATATCAGACAAAAGTAAAATTAGACATTTACAACAAATGTACTTTGATATTCAGTGGCACTAAAACTTGCACTTATCTCACAGTAATTAATTATTATGTCGTTTTTACCAAGTGATAATTCCCACGGTTTTCGAATTGATTCGGCGAGTTGCTCTTTTTGATCCAATGTTTATTGATGAAAGCCTCAACAGTACGCCGGAACTCTTCGCTACTCAGAGTGTCGATCGCCGCCGCTTCGAGGGACTCTGTTTCGGGATCCTCCGTCCTCTGGTATTTCTCCGTCTCCGATCTTCGGAGCTCCAGCCTCGGCCTCACGGCGATCTCCCGCTTCAATTTTTCCGATTGCGTCCTCTGGAACCTCTGTATTTGTCTCGTGGCCTCTTCGATCGCAGTCTTCACCTCATCTCCTTGCGGATTCGCCTTGATTTCCTCCGAGCATACTACAATCTGTTTCTCGCCGTCACCGATGGCTTGGGCGTTTTCCTCCACCGCCGGAGGATGCTCTCGCTGATGAACCGCGGCCTCGCTGTGTTTGACGTAATCGTCGTACAAACCATAGCCACCTCCGGAAAGGCTCGGCGCGTCGTTCCGACGACAAATCACAAACAGCATAACGATAATGAGATTCCCGATCACGAAAACGACGTGGTGATTGAACACGTACGCGGAGAACTCAACAAAATACACGCCCGCGACTTTGATAACCGCCGGGACACGCGCAGAGGACCACGAAAGCAGCCCCAGAACCACCAAAAGTTCGAAAAACTGCCACAATTTGACGATCCTGCGAAAGCGGTTGAACCTGGCGACCGCCTTCTCCTTCTCGAACCTGACATTATCGAAAACCATGGATTCCATTTCTCCAAAATCGGGAGCAGGTTAAATCTTCACAGGGGAAGCATAAATGAGAGGAAAGTGGAAATGGAAAGGCACGTGGATTGAGAATACAGAGAGATTCTATACTATGAACACAAAAAGGGAATTTGAGGAGACTGACTGGGTAAAGGAAGATTTCGGGTTTGAGTGGGTCTTTATTTCATAATGTAAGTACCCTTTTTTATAGATGCCAATTGCCAGGGGAAGGAGGGATAATTTCATTTCGGCTAGTTTTTTTTATTTCTATATTATATATATAATTTAATTTATAGTTGATGCTTATTATATAGTTCAATATTTCATAGATATCTAGTCTAGCATAAAAATATATATACTCCATATAAATATATGATTCATGTAACCATGTAGCTTATAATATAATATAATATAATATATATATATATTATAAGCTATTTCGTGTACTGTGGCGTTTGGACAAACAGCGGCATTAATGAGTTTGATGAATACTTATGTAAACCTATTGTTTGAAAAATTTATGTAAACCTAATTTTTGATCAATATGTTTGATTTTTTTTTAAAAAAAAAAAAAATTAGTTGACAGCTAGGTGCTACTGTGCTAGACATGTATATTGATTGGGCTGGTTATTTTAATAAATAAATAAATGGGATGGAGGGTAACTAGTTGAAAATAAATGAAGTATTAGATCACCGAATAGTATACATTAAAATTAGGAAAAATTGTTTTTTTCCCCTTTTATGTCGTCAAATTTAATCTTAGCCTGACATTTATGTTTAATTTTTTTAAAAAACAATTTTAATCATTTATTTGACATGTTACTGATGTGATGACACCAATGCATGCGACGTTGCCCGATGAAAAATAAATAAACTTGTCAAAAATCGAAAGATATATGACCATTGACCAAGACATAAATTTCATAACTTAAAGACCGAAATAGCAAATAAACATACATACATGACTAAAAATATAATTTCCTCTGAAAATGACGATGAATTTAACTTGCAAGATGGTTATTGTATATATATATATATATTGATTAGTTTTTCCAAAATATTACGCATATATGTTGTTATTTCATATTTATGTCATGCAATAAAAACTTTTATTTTAATGTTTTTATTCAAGTTAAATGGACAAAGATACCCATTTGTGTTGGTTGGTGACATGATCCATCTCCTTAAAATTTGTATTATATTATCGAGACCGATGGTGGACCTAAAGTTTTAAGTCATTCACACTGCCTTCATCGGTCTCAAATGTTTTGCATTTAGTATCTTGCAGTGGTAATTAAAGTATTTATATTTGACCAGCCGAGGAGTGAAGCAAAATTATTATTTTATCCCATTGTCTTAATTATAATATTAATTGTTCACTGCAAAATAGTGAATCCAGTATAAATAAATTATCTAAGTTTAGATTATTATTTTGTCTCAATAAATATATGCCAACAACAAAGTGATTCCAAAGCAATTTTTACGGTTATATTTAATTGAGGTTAGATTAAGGTTCGATATCTACCGACGATAAAAACTTTAAATTCAAAGCATATTTTTTTCCGTTCCCCGAAAAAAATATATGAAATTATTAGCACATAAAAATGTGGGCTACCAGATTTTAATATATGTGGAGTGTGGAACCATTGAAGAAGGTAGTGGAACAATAACTGCTTCTCATTCAAGGGTAACCGGCAAATACGATGGCATGTGTATGATGTATCTCGTTCAAAATTCAAATTTCGGTAAAAAAAAATTTTTTTACAATATTTGTTGTTAAAATATAAGAAATTTTAATAAAAAATCTCCATAATATGCTAATCAAATTTTATTAAATTCAGTGATAGTTGGATGGCTTTATGCGATAAATTGTGCCCAAGAAAATAAGTCCGTCCACGTAAAAAATTCCCCACTTTAATGAATTTTCATTTTGAAATTCGGTATATTAGGATTTATTTACTCGTATTTTTTTTAGAAAGAAATTTTATGTTAAGTGCGCTCATGCATGCTTTGACACATTTTATTTAATACTATGTTTCAACACACGCTTAGGTATTCTTTATACAGTTTTATTAAATTTTTTTTGAAAATTTTATTTGAATTAAGCTTAATCAAATTTTTTGTAATTATACTTTGATTTATATAAGATTAGTATCATAATTATAAAAATTTATGAGGCAATATACTGCAATTTAATGTGAACTCAAATCCTAAAATGATGAAAATCATATAAACCTCCCAAAAATAGTTATTATATATCAGCTACGTTCTTAATAATTAATATCGGAAGATTGGAAGATTATATATTAGTATTGATAGCTAAATTTTAGCATTTAATTCTTCCTTTCAGGATGTATAGATGTAGTTGTTGTTTATTTCACACACATAAAAAAAAAAGTATCAAAAATTATATTTTACAAACAAACTTCAAGTTTTATTTGTATTTAATCCATTAAAAAATATTTGTGTGTTTTCCAATATTAGTTAACAATGGCATATTAGGAAAACAAAAATACAAGAAAAATGCTATGAACATGTAGAATAATAAGGTATATATTCGAGACAATAAATATATAAAAAAAGATTATATAATTAAGACCGAGAGGGTATATTGTCAATTGTGATATAGCTTTCCTTATAATCAATGGCGGAACCATAATTTTTAAACTATTTGGGCTAAAATTTTAAATTCTAAAATTATTTAACATTTTGAATCGAACCACCCGGCTACTATCAAATTAATCCAAAATTTTTCAAAATTAATATATACAAAATTTTAAAATTTTTTCGGACCAGATCGGGTAGTATTACATTTGAGTCCGCCCTGCTTATAATATATGAAGACAGGGTATATAATATATATACACACCATTTGATTTGAGGTAATTATTAGACATTTTTCGTCTTCAAACCTAATCTCATAATAACGAAAATCAAGTTTCCTTCCTAATAAGAAGGAAGAAATAATGCTAAAACTGAAAAATGTGCAAATTACCGTACAAAAAATGTGCTTTTTCAATTTTTTTGGTTAAAAAAGTGCGCTCATGCATGCTTTGACACATTTTATTTAATACTATATTTCAACACACGCTTAGGTATTCTTTATACAGTTTTATTAAAATTTTTTTGAAAATTTTATTTGAATTAAGCTTAATCAAATTTTTTGTAATTATACTTTGATTTATATAAGATTAGTATCATAATTATAAAAATTTATGAGGCAATATACTGCAATTTAATGTGAACTCAAATCCTAAAATGATGAAAATCATATAAACCTCCCAAAAATAGTTATTATATATCAGCTACGTTCTTAATAATTAATATTGGAAGATAGGAAGATTATATATTAGTATTGATAGCTAAATTTTAGCATTTAATTCTTCCTTTCAGGATGTATAGATGTAGTTGTTGTTTATTTCACACACATAAAAAAAAACGTATCAAAAATTATATTTTACAAACAAACTTCAAGTTTTATTTGTATTTAATCCATTAAAAAATATTTGTGTGTTTTCCAATATTAGTTAACAATGGCATATTAGGAAAACAAAAATACAAGAAAAATGCTATGAACATGTAGAATAATAAGGTATATATTCGAGACAATAAATATATAAAAAAAGATTATATAATTAAGACCGAGAGGGTATATTGTCAATTGTGATATAGCTTTCCTTATAATCAATGGCGGACCCATAATTTTTAAACTATTTGGGCTAAAATTTTAAATTCTAAAATTATTTAACATTTTGAATCGAACCACCCGGCTACTATCAAATTAATCCAAAATTTTTCAAAATTAATATATACAAAATTTTAAAATTTTTCCGGACCAGATCGGGTAGTATTACATTTGGGTCCGCCCTGCTTATAATATATGAAGACAGGGTATATAATATATATACACACTATTTGATTTGAGGTAATTATTAGACATTTTTCGTCTTCAAACCTAATCTCATAATAACGAAAATCAAGTTTCCTTCCTAATAAGAAGGAAGAAATAATGCTTACGCACAACACCCCCCCCTCTCTCTCACAAAATCTTAAAAAAATTGAAAGTTCGGTCAAGAAATGAGCGACAAGAAGCGGGATAGGTTCCACGATTTGACATTGAGTTGACTTCAATACAAAATGGACAATAATTGGACATGTGTACTTCAATATGCATGCCCTTTTATTTCTTGCTATGCTATACTTCTTACCACAATCCGAGCTTTTGTTAATTGTTTAATCCCAATTATATATCGGATTGATGTTAAGTAAACCTTGGTGAAATTAGAGGTCCACAAATTTTAACGTGTCTTAATCTCATCTAAATTTTCATATTCATGCCATTTTTTGGTGTCCTTTCCTCTTATATCGAAACTTGCATAATAATCACAATCACACCTAAAGGTATGCTTGTCCCAACATAAAAAGTTAGATACAAATCTTATTATACATCACACATGTAGGCATATAAATAAGACGTCCTGTCACCTGTGTATATTTATTGAATCCCATAAGTACTTATTAATATACGCAAGTAAATTTAAGTTCACAATTTATTGATTAGATATCTTAAAACTAAAGATCTCTAGATTAAATTAAACCCATAAATCATTACATACACGTACGATACGATATAACTTCGTTTACTATCAAATCGTAACACATTAAAATTTACACTGTATGTATGTACAGAAATTAATATAATATATTGGCATAACAAAACAATAAAAATGAAATCGTGAACAAATATAATATAATTTTGAAACAAGAAATCTCATTAATTTTAATTAATGTGATTGTTGTCGTCGGTCGCTTCTCTGGTACTTGTCTTTTAATGAGCCCTGGGTTTATAATTGTTTTCACACCGAAAGGTAAAAGAAGTGGAATTTGTCATGAGTTTGTACCACAACTTTAAACCTGAACCTACGTGAACGACAAGTACAGAGTCCTCAATTATTTGCATGAAAATTTCATGATTTCTCGTTGAAAAATAAACAAGAAATCATTTATTTATTTATTTTTGAAAATAATGATAAAAAAAATTAATAAAAAAAAAAGCTAATGATTCCGTGAATTCGTGTGGCTTAGCCAACTTTCGGAACACCATACCAATCAAGCTCAAGTCACGTCCAACTTTGTTCTTTTTAAAGCTTACATTCAAAGAAAAATAATTATATGTTTCAATTGTTGATTTCATGTGACTTTACTTAGCATACCATCAATTATTCTGTTTATTTATGTCTTGCTCCCTCGCTAAAAAATATATATAATAATCATCATTTTTTTTTTAAAAAAAAAAACAGATTTGTTACCAAAACTAGTCTACTGGGTCAACTAGTACTGTGCATCCGATATGGGTAAACTAGTACTATGTAACAAATATTCATTTTATGGTTTTTCTTAATCGATTGAATTTAATTTTATATAAATTCATCAGTATAAGATTTACGGATAAAAATAACAAAAATTAATTTGAAAATCATATATATTTATTGATTGAGATATTTTATTGTTATGCTTTTATTTTATCCATAAGATGGTTATCCACTAATGGCGTTATCTACTTTAGGGAAAATGAAGGGGAAAAAAAGATTTGGGGACCCGTTTGGACACGCGTTTTGAATGGGATTTGGATGATAAAGTTTCCTTCGGAACTTTAATTTTGTGATTCCTTTTCTTGCGGAGAGAAGTTTTGAAAGGATAAATTAAAAGGGTCGCATATATATATTTTTATACTAACTATTATCTTAAATTCTTAATCAATTCATATTTAAGTGCATCCAGTCCCGTTTTACGGCTATATAACGCAAGGGGATTAAGATAATTAGGTATTAATTAAGATAAGAGTTTAGTCGATACGTTGCCCCATGGACCCACAGGTTAATTTCCTTAATTTTATTAGTTATTCCATGGAGTAGCTTTAATTTATACGCAATATGTGTGCATGTTATTATATATTATTTTAGAAAAAGAAATAAGATAACATTAAACTATGATAATAAATTCAAAGTCAAAAAATTTTGAAGTTATTAAATTAAGATTTTAGTTAACTAATTTATTGTGATGGTTTATCCTTAAGACAAATAATACAAAACGGAAAAAAGAACTTGCGTTACTAGATCATGGCATTAAAAGTTATACATCAACATATGACATATCTACTAGCCGATCGGATTTGGGACCGGGTTGGGATATTTTTTCACATATAGGACTAAAGGTGACGTAATTTAGTAATTATATAGACACGATGTGTATGCGTGTATTTAATTTTTATCTAAAATATAATTTTATATTTATACATAATATTTTTTTATGAAATATAATGATATTAGAGTAATTTTTATTTGTTGATATGTTTTTTGATCACTACTTTATTGTTCTTTGTGATATTTTTAAATAATGATGGTCGTATGGGTATTTTTAAATTTAGATATGATAAAATGATAATTTTTAAATTTATTTTTATATTATTTTTTAAATGAAAAAAATAAATTTAAAAATTATTGAAAAATAATAATATTTATATATATAACATACAATAATAAATATATCATATAATTTAATATACACGCCGTGCATGTACGATTATATTAGTTATAATAATAGAGCAGTAAGATAAATTAAATTAAATTTTATAAGAGAATCTTCATTACTCAATAAATTGTAGTGGATTATCAAACTTTTTGGAATAATTTACTCACAGAAACTATCAACTCAATAGAAAATAACGGCCCCTTTTAATTAATATTATTATATAGTCCTTTTTTTTTTACTATATTAATTAATATATATAATGTTGGTCGTGCTACGCTAAATGATTTTGCTGCCCACTCGTAGCTTCTTTTAAGTGATATCCCTCTAAATTTTATGAACGAAGGGTCACACGTTAAACTAGAATAAATAAACTTTAATGTTAGTGATACTTTTATTTGAGTAAATAAATAAATATAGTAGTGATGCTTCGATTTGAATATATATATATATGTTTGTGCCATGGCTAGCTAGCCGCTCAACAAATTAATTTTTAGGCTATTTTAATTTTTTATTGGAGACCATTCGGCGGGTTTATATATACTCGGCCCACAATTTATTTAATTGAAAGGAATTTTATTCATTGATATTTTCGGTTCTAATTGATATTATTAGATTTTGTTTTTTAGACAAGATAATATATTTGGTAAATATTTTGTGTCTATCCTGTATATGTTAAAGATATATTTGCCAAAGTTAAATCTTGTCTTGATAAAGTGATTATTTGATATAATACAACTCGATATTATCAAGATTTGATTTGCAAGATTTGATAGAGTTTAATTCTTACTAAAAGATAGTTGCTTATTCTTGTAGGACTCTATCTAAGAAAATCTTCAAGATTTGAATGCTAATCTATAAAAGGGGATTTCACGCACAAGATACAAAGGACTTCAGACGATAATACACTGAGCATACTCTGAAGAATTCTGTTGAAGAATTTGAAGAACTCTGAAGCAAGGTTTGCAACCATCGTTGTTGCATGTCCCCGTGTTGCCGTTCGTGTTGAAGACATCAGAGACAACACTGTGGGAACTGTGTTGTTGAAGATCTTTTCTGTCTCTTCAATTTAGGCTACGGGAGTTGCATCCAATTTCTTTTATACTCTTTTGTATTTTAGGATGCAAGTTTGATTTCTTAACTTGTTGAAAAATTTAGGATTTAATGACTTTTCGTAAAATTACTAGGATTGCTTTGTTAGACTGATCTTACGTTTACTAGTAATATTTAGCCCTAAAGCACCCGCACAAGTTTTTATACTCGTGCAAAATTATTTACTTGTGTTTTATTTACGCTTTAAATTTCCGCCGCACTGTGTTGTCTGTGGTGTTATCACACAAAGGACAACACTGCATATTTTATATAATCAACCACGTACACCGTTTCTTTCACGTGGCATCAGAGCCACCACTTGACTTTACTAAGTGAGTTCCTGGTTTGTGTTACAGGTTAGTTATGGACACTCCGTACACAAGTGCAATTCGTCTACCTATTTTGGATGGAACAAATTACGGCCCTTGGAAATTGAAGACGAGCATGTACATTCAATCCATTGAGTCCAGGGCTTGGCAACGTGTTCTTGACGGTTGGTCACCACTTATGAGATATGATGACGTATCAGGACCAAATCCAAGATCACAATAGACAACCGAGGTGAATACTGCGGCTATTATAATGCTAAATCTATTAATGCTATGTTTGTTTCTGTTGATATGAATATGTTTAATCTAATTGGTACTTGTACTTGTGCTAGGGATGCTTGGGAGAAACTGCAAACCCACTGTGAAGGCTCGAAAAGTGTTAAGAAGACAAAGATGCGTCTCATAACTTCAAAATTTGAGAAAATGAGAATGGAGGAAACAGATACCATCATGGAATATAATGGTAGGTTGAAAAGCCTTGAAAATGAAGCATCTGTTCTTGGTGATCCTATTTCGAACGAGAGACTTGTATCCAAAGTGCTTCGTTCTGTTCCCAAAAAATTTCACACCAAGGTTTGTGCGATAGATGAATCCAAAGATACATCTATAATGGGTTTGGATGAGTTAATAAGTTCTTTTCGCACATATGAGATGGAGTTGGAAGCCGAAGATGACTCCAAAGGTAAGTCTATTGCTTTTCAGGTTTCTAATGATGTTTACAATGATTTTTCTGAAGTTCAACAGGAAGTAAAGGAATCTGATCTTGAAGAGAATTCGATTGCTTTGATCTCGAAGAAGTTCACTGATTATCTCAAGGTAATGAAAGAAAAGAAGATGTGAAAGGTGCACAACCTTCAAACTTTCCTAAATTGCCTACTTCAGAAAAACCTCAAAAACATGCTGCTACTCGAAGACCTCGTCAAAGGTATGAAGGTAAGTTTCAGTCCTCAAGTAAAATTTTTGATAATGTTCAATGCAGAGAATGTAAGGGATATGACCACTATGCTTATGAATGCGCAAATCGCTTTCGGAAAGGTATGAATGTTTCTCTGAGTGATGATGATTCTGAAGAAGAACAAGAAAAGGTTGAACAGGCAGATCTCGTATCTTTTACTGCTTTACTGAAAAGTAAGAAAAATTTTCAGATCAATCCACTCGGTGTTGGCTCCGGTGTTGCAACACCTGGACTTCTAACCTTGATAATTCCAGTAATCATGAAGAACAAGTAGCTGATCCTTATACTCTGGAAGGTATTCAAAAACTCTATGAAGAGTTGTACAGTGATTGGAACAAGAGGAATCAGTTGAGCACAACCCTTACAAAAGAGAATACTGAATTGAAAGCTGCTGTGGCTAGATTGGAAGTTCTCATGAGTAAGAAAGATCTGGAATTAGGGTTGCTGAATTCTGAACTTGAAAGAGCAAAAAAAAAACACTTGATAAATTTAATTCTAGTTCAAGCAAACTTGATTCCATTTTGACTATGGGTAAGAATGATAATTTTGGTCTTGGTTTTAAAGAAAGTGTTTTTGAAACTGGTGAATCTTCCAAATCACTAGTGTTTGTGAAGGAAGGTAATGATTCCTTGAACCATCCTTCAACTGCTTCGAAAGGTAAGAAACCCATTGTTGAAAAGAATGTTTCTGTTCCTAAGCCAAAACAATGGAAGCATCCTTTTGTGTGTCATTATTGCCTCAAACCTGTTCATATCAGGCCTTTTTGTCGAAAGCTGAAGAATGACTATGTTTTGTGTGAATCTAAGCAGGTGTTGCCCCCCGTGTTGCTCAACACCAAGAGCAACACTGGCAGCAAGAGGCCCACTGTGAAGAAAGTTTGGATACAAAAGCATGATGTTATATGTTTTGTTATTTATACTTTCTTGAAAGCTAACACTGCAAAAAATTGGTATTTTGATAGTGGAAGCTCTCGGCACATGACAGGTTTGAAAGATCACCTCACGGACTATATTGAACAGAATGGTGGTAGAGTGACCTATGGAGGTGGTGCAAAAAGAAGAATAGTTGGCAAAGGAACACTCAATGTGGAAGGGTTTCCAAATCTTCATAACGTCTTACACGTCGAAGGACTTAATGCAAATTTAATTTCAATTAGTCAACTGTGTGATGATGACTTTCATGTGAAGTTTGATAAACATAATTGTGAAATTTTTGATAATGCTAACTGTTGTGTTATGACAAGTACAAGATCAGATGATAATTGCTACCAACTCGGTGAAGAATTGGCATGTAGACACTTAAAGGTTGATGAGTTTAATCTATGGCACCAAAATCTTGGACATGTGAATTTCAAGACCTTAAAGAATATGAGTAAGTTTGAAGCTGTCAGAGGTCTTCGCAATCTAAAGTCTGGTGTTCCATATGTTTGTGGTGCATTCCAAAAAGGTAAGCAAACCCGTGTTGCACACCCCGTGTTACAACACTGTGGGACAACACGGTGTCTTGGACTTTTGCACATGGATTTGATGGGTCCTATGGAAGTCGAAAGCTATGGAGCTAAAAAGTATTCTTTGGTATGTGTTGATGATTTTTCTCGTTTTACATGGGTCAGATTTCTTAGAGAAAAATCAGACACTTTTGATGTTTTTAAGAAGTTGTTTACCAAGATTACTAACCTACATACTTTGACTGTAGCAAGAATCAGAACCGATCATGGAAAGGAATTTGAGAACTCATCTTTTTCTTCTTTGTGTGATAAGAAGGGCATCTCACAGGAGTTCTCTGCCCCAAAAACTCCTCAACAAAATGGAATTGCCGAAAGGAAGAATAGGACGTTGCAGGAGATGGCTAGGGTGATGATGAGCTCAAAAAATATCTCCAAGAGATTTTGGGCAGAAGAATTAAACACAGCATGTCATATTTCCAATCGTGTGTATTTGAGAAGTGGTTCTTCGATGACTTCCTATGAAATTCTCATAGGAAAGAAGCCAAATCTCACTTATTTTCATATCTTTGGCTGTGTATGCTATGTTTTGAATGATAGAAATCACCTAGCAAAATTTGATTCCAAAAGTGATAAGTGTTTATTCTTTGGTTATTCTACTAATAGTCGTGCATATAGGATGTATAACCTTAGGACCAGAACAATTATGAAATCTATTAATGTTGTTTTTGATGATGGTGCAGATCTCAAAGGAAAAACTGCTGAAGATGATATTGAAGGCTTGCTGGAAATTCCTCCCGAAGAACACAGTGTTGTCCCGGATGTTACAATACCAAACACAACACTGGTTCCTCCAGAAACTGTCCATGAGGAAAATTCCCAAAATATTGAGGAAGCTGAGATGATTACTGAAAAGGACATTCCAAGCAAGATACAGAAGAATCATCCATCATCACAGATTATTGGAGATGTTCATGGAACAAGGCAAACCTGAGCTAAGGACAAAGTTGACTACCGCAAGATGGTTGGGTTAGTATGCATGAGTTCCGTGTACTCACAGGTAATGCATTCCCGTTTTGTTTCCAATATTGAACCCAAGAATGTCAATGATGTTTTGAATGATGAATATTGGGTAAATGCCATGCATGAAGAACTTGAGCAATTTGTTCGAAATGATGTTTGGTTTTTGGTTCCACCTCCTGATCATGGTAATGTCATTGGTACAAAATGGATTTTCAAAAATAAAACCGATGAATCAGGAAACATCATTAGGAACAAAGCAAGGTTGGTTGCTCAAGGGTATACGCAGGTTGAGGGGGTTGATTTTGATGAGACCTTCGCTCCTGTTGTTCGCATTGAGTCAGTCCGACTATTGCTAGCTATTGCATATCATATGGGTATAAAACTTTACCAAATGGATGTGAAGAGTGCATTTTTTAATGGTATTTTAAATGAGGAAGTGTATGTGAAGCAACCCAAAGACTTTGAGGATCCACACCACTTGGATCATGTTTACAAGTTGAAGAAGGCACTCTATGGCTTGAAGCAAGCTCCACGAGCATGGTATGGTAGGTTGACCGAATATTTGCTCGAAATTGGCTTCAAAGGAGGTGAGGTTGACAAAACCCTTTTTATTCAAAAGGCCAGAGGTGAAATACTTATTTGTCATGTTTATGTGGATGACATTATCTTTGGTGCCTCTTCTCAAAAGCATGTTGATAGTTTTGTTGAATGCATGTCTTCTACTTTTGAAATGAGCATTGTAGGAGAGTTAACCTTTTTTCCTTGGATTGCAAGTTAAGCAAACAAATGATGGGATTTTTCTTTGTCAAAATAAGTATGCAAAGAATTGGTGAAAAAGTTTTGCAAAGAGAATGTTAAGAACATGAAAACTCCTATGGGCTCGAGTGAAAAATTAGGAAAAGACATTGTTGCGGCTGGTGTTGACAACACCATGTATCGCAGCATGATAGGGAGTCTTTTGTATTTGACTTCTAGTCGTCCTGATATCATTTTCAGTGTGTGTTTATGTACTAGGTACCAATCTGATCCAAAGGTAACCCATTTAAAAGCTGTTATGAGAATTTTGAAATATGTTTCGGGTACATTGGAGTTGGGATTGTGGTATACGAGGGAAACCAACACTAACCTTGTAGGTTTTAGTGATGCTGATTAGGCTGGTGATGTGAATGATAGAAAAAACACTACGGATAGGTGTTTTTATCTTGACAATAATTTGGTTTCATGGTATAGTCGTAAGCAAAATTGTGTGTCACTTTCGACTGCTGAATCTGAATATGTGGCAGCCGGAAGTTGTTGCTCACAACTTCTTTGGATGAACCAAATGATTGAAGACTATGGTTTTAAGAGTGAACCCCCCCATTTTTTATTGTGATAATTCGAGTGCTATTGATATATCAAAGAATCCAGTTCAACACTCACGCACAAAACACATTGACATTCGTCATCACTTTATTCGAGATTTGGTAGAGAAAGGTATGATTCGAATGGAGTTTGTTGGAACCAATAACCAATTGACAGACATTTTTACTAAAGCATTAGATCATGAGAGATTCTCAACTCTTCGAAGGTCTCTCAGCATGTGTGCATTATAATCCTTTGCATGTGTTGTCTGCGGTGTTATAACACTACCGACAACACTGTTGTTTTTCTTGTCATGAATTTTTAGGATTTTAGGCATTCTGCACTCACTCTGTTATGTGTAGTGTTTAAATCCCTGTTTCATTGATTCAATCAATGCCAAGTTTTTCTGCAAATTTTTTATTGAACACACACTGGCCCTTGTAAATCGAACTCTGACTAAACCACTAAGTAGTTGAGGGATGTACGCGTATTCTATGTTTTTGTCCCATGTGAAAGGTGGTTTCGCAAATTTAGTGTTCAACTTTTTAAAGTTTGATGACCAATGTCATATATACAAGCTTTATAAATAATCGGAAGAAAATGGAAAAAGCTACCTAATTGAGTCCAATGAAGACTGTTCTTTTAGTGTGCAGGCTACCACTTCTGGAATTTTTCTGAAAACAAGGGTAATCAAGTGTGTAAGTCTCAAATGCTTTTTGAAAAACTATGGTGTTGTTGATGATGTTGGCAACATGAGAGGCAACACTGCACTTGTAAACATATCTTGTGCCTGTGATTGCATTCTTATTTTATGTTACATTCTGTTTAGGCATAAAATAGGCTATGCATATGCATTTTTGTTAATAGGGTTCTGTTTTTGGGTAAGGTTCTAAATAGACAAATTTTAGTGATTTACCCTATTTACTAAAAATTGAATTTTTGTGATTGCCTTTTGTTTCAGTGGAGTTAGGCTGATGTGGAGGTAATTTTGAAAGATTTGGGCTAAAATATTTATCTCGAATTATTTCCTTATTTATGGGATTTTATCTCTTAAATATCGGCTTTTAAAATTTTGGCCGTTTAGGAAAGTTACCGTTGTAACTTGAGGGAGATCAGGGATCAGGGTAATTATGGGTTTGTTAGGAGAATATTACCGTTTGTGATAAGGGTTCTATATATGAGTTTTCGTGATTATCGGGCATTATCATCTTCTCAAATTGCTTTATTCCCGATCAAGTCTTCTGCAAACCCTACATCCTTCTTTCTCTAAAATTTTTATTTGCCATGGCAGGCTTTGATCCATAGGATATTAGAAGTGATATGGGCCATAAAGAACCCGATGTTGCCGCCAGTGTTGCAACACCGGAGAACCCAACTTCCACCCCTTCTCTGCCGATCGTTCCAGTACCCATGGAACCCGTTCCTCTCGCTGTTCTCATGCCAAGAGAACCAGGGAACGCGATTGATTTGGAGAATCCTCCTGATTTCTCCATTTTGACTAGGGTTAATCTTCCTCCACCGATTTCTCGCCGATCAAAAAGGCAGGCAGGTTACAACCCTGATTTCACCCAATCTAAAAGGTTTTACAAGGGTCTTCGCATCTCCATGGCTAAAGAAGATCGCAGCTCCCGTGACGATTCTGATGATGCCAACTACGAATTTGTGGCGAGGAAGAAACCCTCTGGTTCTGCTGCTGCCTCTGCCTCAGCTCCTATTGTTGAATCTGCGTCTGAGAGTGATGATTCAAGCACTTCTGGTGATGCTCTGCCTAAGGATGCTCCTGAAAAAATTGTACCTCAGGAAGCTGCTGGTTCCGATGAAGATGCCACCTTGGCACAAATTTTGGAAAGCCTTAAGCAAGATATTGGAGATGAAGAAGACTCAGAAGATATTTCCAGCATGGATGATGATGAAGACACTCTGGACCAAGAGGTTGTGTCTACTGCTGATGCCCGTGTTGCTGTTGGTGCTGACAACACCACGGACAACACTGTTGATGAGGACTATGACATGGATGCTGCTCATTCCCTCATGTTTTACTCTGGTGATGCTGCTGCTGTTTGGCCTCTCGTCGCTCATAGAGGTCTACTGGATGAGAGGAACATTGATGTACTCTCCTATGATAGGTGCAATTTGATTGATTTTTTGAAGAAGGATGCATGAGTTGAAGAATCAGCTACAGGATCTTTTGGACAAGGGGTACATTCGTCCTAGTGTATCTCCTTGGAGAGCTCCTGTTCTCTTCGTAAAGAAGAAGGATGGGTCGATGTGGCTGTGCATTGACTATCGTCAATTGAACCGAGTTACTGTGAAGAACAAGTATCATTTGCCTCGTATCGATGACTTGTTTGATCAGTTGCAGGGTACTTCAGTCTATTCCAAGATTGACTTGAGATCTGAGTATCATCAGATAAGAGTCCGAGATCAGAACGTAGCCAAGACAGCATTCCGTACTCGCTATGGGCATTACGAGTTTCTAGTGATTCCATTTGGTTTGACTAATGCACCAGCTATATTTATGGATCTGATGAACCGTGTATTCAGGGAGTACTTGGATAAATTTTTCGTGGTCTTCATTGACGACATTCTGGTGTATTCGCGTAATGAGGACGAGCATGTTTCTCACTTACGGGTGGTACTGCAGACTTTTTGGGATGAGCAGTTGTACGCCAAGTTGAGTAAGTGCGAATTTTGGATGGATCGAGTGGTCTTTCTTGGCCATATCATATCCAGGGAAGGGATTTCTGTCGATCCGAGAAAGATTGAGGCTGTGCTTAATTGGTCACGTCCGACGACAGTTGCTGAGATCAGTAGTTTTCTGGGTTTAGCAGGGTATTATCGTCGTTTCATTCTGAATTTCTCTCAGTTAGCTCGACCTTTGACGCAGCTTACCCGCAAGGGTGTGGATTTCGAGTGGTCCTCCGAGTGCGAGGAGAACTTCTGTGAGCTTCGACGACGGTTGACTTCTGCGCCGGTGTTGGCATTGCCATCAGGATCTGGAGGGTATGTGGTGTACACTGATGTTTCTCTTCAGGGGTTAGGTTGTGTCCTGTCTCAGAATGGGTATGTGATCGCATACGCTTCTAGACAGCTGAAGCTTCACGAGGATAATTATACGGTTCATGATTTGGAGTTGGCAGCGATTGTGTTTGCTTTGAAGATCTGGTGTCATTATCTGTATGGCGAGAAATTTGAGATCTTTACCGACCACAAGAGTCTCAAGTATTTGTTCACTCAGGCAGAGTCGAACATGAGGTAGAGACGTTGGATGGACTTGCTTAAAGACTATGATTGCGAGATTAAGTATCATCTGGGAGCTGCTAATCTCACTGCTGATGCCTTGAGTCGCAAGGTACGTCTTTCCGCACTGCAGACTTGTTCGATGTCTAGTGCGATCGAGGATTGTTGTTCTTCAGGGTATACCTTCAAGCACAAGAAAGGTATGCAGTGTATCAAGATGTTTGTAATTTTATCTGAGCCAGCTTTGTATTCGCGAATTCGAGATGCTCAGATGTCTGATTCGAAGACCCAACGTTTGGCTCGCCTAGCCAACGAGGGTAGTACGTCTGGATTTCACTATCAGTCAGATGATTTTCTGTGTTTGTCTGGTAGGCTTGTGATTCCGGAGGATGAAGAGTTGCGAGATGATATTTTGTCTCAGGCGCATCGCACTAAGTTGAGTATTCATCCAGGGAGCAACAAGATGTACAAGGATCTATGTACTCGTTTTTGGTGGAAAGGAATGAAACACAGTGTGTATCAGTTTGTTTCGAGATGCTTGGTTTGTCAGCAGGTCAAGGCAGAACACCGACGACCTGGAGGTTTGCTTCATAGTCTGCCTATTCCTGAGTGGAAATGGGAGTTGATCACGATGGATTTTGTGACCCATTTGCCAATGACCTCGAGGAATTGTGATGCTATCTGGGTGGTGGTAGACCGACTCACCAAGTCAGCACATTTCATTGCCTATAGCCGAGAGTATTCTGTGGATCGTATGGCGCGGTTGTACATTCAGGAGATCGTTCGACTTCATGGAGTGCCTGTGAGCATTGTCAGTGATCGAGACCCCAAGTTTATTTTCTAGGTTCTGGGGGAGTGTTCAGAGTGCGATGGGTACTACTCTCAGTTTGAGTACTGCTTATCACCCGGAGACAGATGGTCAGTCAGAGCGCACTATCCGTACTTTGGAGGATATGCTTCGAGCGTGCACTATGGACTTTGGTTCAGCCTGGCAAGATCATTTTCCTTTGATTGAGTTCGCGTACAACAACAGCTATCATACTAGTATTGGGATGGCAACTTTTGAGGCGTTGTACGGGCGACGTTGTCGTACTCCACTCTTCTGGGAAGAAGTGGGGGAGAGACAGGCTGAGGGACCGGAGTTTATCCAGCAGGCGGTAGACATTGTTGATCAGATCAAGAAACGGATTAAGACTGCACAGGATCGTCAGGCCAGCTATGCTAACACCAAGCGTAGGCCTTTGCAGTTTGATGTCGGGGAGAAAGTGTTTCTGAGAGTGTCACCTTTTCGCAAAATTCTCAGATTTGGCCTTATGGGCAAGTTGTCTCCCAGGTTTATCGGTCCGTTTGAAATCTTGGAGAGCATTGGCGATTTGGATTATCGACTAGCTTTGCCACCGCATCTTTCCAGTATTCACGACGTGTTCGACGTATCTCTGTTGCGACGGTATGTGGCGGATGAGTCTCATATTCTGCAGCGGTCTGAGGTTCAGGTGAGCAAGGATTTGACCTATGTTGAGAAACCTATTCGTATCCTAGATCATAAGGATAAGGTTTTGCGGAACAAAATCATTCCTCTGGTTTTAGTTCAGTGGCAGCGTCGAGACACTGAGGAAGCTACTTGGAAACTTGAAGACTGGATGCGCACAGAATATCCTGAGTTGTTTTGATTTCATTTTCAAGTTGTATTCAGTTGTAAACGTTTGATTAGAATAAATAATGTTTCTGATTTCTATATTACATTCAGTACTTAAGATCTTATTTCGAGGATGAAATATCTTAAGTGGGGGAGAATGTAGTAGCCCAGTTTCAATTTAAAAGATTAATTGGTTAATTATATTTTTTTAACAAGAGCACAAGTTAAGATCAAGAACACATGACATGAGTAGCTCGGGTCGGTCATGGTTGTTCAACAATAGCTCGGGCATTGAGCAAGAGCTCGGGCATTGATCTAGAGCTCGGGCTTGGAGCTAGGGCTCGGGAATGTGTTAGTGCTTGGCTCGGGTCGGGGCTTAGGGTGCTCAAGAAAGTGATGTGCAAGGCCAGGGTGGTGTTCGGTCATGGGAAGAACACATGGCATTCAGGTCGGGAATGGACACGTGGCTGGAGCTAAAACACAATTAGTGTCCTGCTAGGTGTCATGAGTGACGATTGACACCTGTCCCGGCTCAACCTCTATAAATACGAGTCGAGCGTTCGGTCATTTTACACCATTTCATCTCACTTCTTAGTTCTACTCGGATCAAAGAGTAGCTCGGGAGCTCGGGAAAGAGTAGCTCGGGAGTTCGGGAAGGAGTAGCTCGGGGCTTGACCAGGAGCAGTTCAGGTCAGGCTTGACCAGGAGCAGTTCAGGTCGGGCTTGACCAGGAGCAGTTCAGGTCGGGCTTGAAGGGAGAGGTCAGGTCGGGTCAGTATTGAGACCAGGTCGGGTCGGGACTTGAACCTAAGGGAGCTAGGGGTTGTCTTCTTCCAGCTTAGTTCAGACTTTTAGGTACGATAGTACTGTTCGAGATATCCTGACTGAGTATGCATGTATTATGTGACTGCATGATTTATATGTCATTGATTTATGCTGCATTCATCTGCATATTGAGCTATCTTCTTCGAGATGTATATTAGTAGGGTTGTACCCTATCCTGTTAGTGGATTGACTTCCATCGATTTGGGTCCGGCATATCCACTGGTATATTGGTATGGGAGCCACCTTCTGCAGCGACGACACATCGTGCTACATACCAGGGCCCGGTCTGTCTCTGTTATCTGATCTTTGACCTCGAGTTATAGGGAGTTCACTTTGCATGCATGTATACTCATACTTTTGTACTGAGCGTTTTATGCTCACGTCTCGTACTTTGTGTTTCTGGACACCCTATTCCATGGGGCAGGTTTGCGATTGGACGAGGCAGGTGGTTCCAGGAGGGGCTAGGCAGCGGTTGGTCAGCTGGAGCTTCGCTTAGGTTTTTATTTCTGTTGTTATCGGATTGATGCAGCTTTTCGATATGGTTGTATAATCTAATTGGATTTTTACAGATTTCTTGCCTTGAGATTGTAGTATTTGTAATGTTTCCGCAGTTTATTCTGATATATGTTTAATTAAGTTAATTGCATTCCTATGTTCTGTTTAGTAGGTGATCCGGGTAAGGGTCACTATATTTATGGTATCAGAGCATGCATAGTTTTCTTGGGATTTAGATTCTGCATAAGATAACCGTGAGGTAATTTGTGTAGATGGCAGATCGTGACGATCAGAGCAGCCATGGCAGTGTAGGTGGACGCTGGGGAGACGATGATCGAGAGCATCGTCGTGAGCGCCATCATCATCGCCATGATGATCAGCGTTTTAGCGTACGCCAATTTCTTCCGATGGGTCCTAAGCCCTTGGTTGGAGGTGAGTCTCCGGAGGATGCGGAGAACTGGTTAGACCGCATGGAGATGACTTTTCAGACGTTTCGTTGCACTGAGGAGCAGAAGATGGAGACGCTGGGATATCTTCTGGAAGGGCAACCCCGAAAGTGGTGGAGGTTCACTTCTGCACCGTTCGTCATGGCGAGAGGGGTTGCTACTTGGGCTGAGTTCCGCACAGCTTATCAGAAGCTGTATTTTCCTCCTGCACTCCGTCAGGTGAAGGCAGGTGAATTACTGAGTCTGCGACAGGGTGCCATGTCTATTGACGAGTACCAGCAGAAGTTCTTTGATCTTCTATCCTATTACCCCGAGATTGCTGACAGCTCGGAGATGAAGTATAACCTGTTCCTTCAGGGTTTCAACCCTGAGATTCATGACCGTGTGGCGGTTGGAGATGACATGTCCTACGAGGGTTTGGTGAGCCATTTTCATCAGGCAGATGACAGCATTCGGAGGAACCGGTCTTTCTCTCAGTCTAGGCCTGCTAGTTCTTTGGGTCCCCGTGCTCAGTCTTCAAGAAGTCTGGATCTATTTCTTCTTCCTCTGGTTCCGCTAGTGTTATCCATTTTGGGAAGAAGGAGAAGTATGATCATTGTGGGAAGAACCATCCGTCAGACAAGTGCCGTAGAGTTTTTGAAGCTTGTTTCCGTTGTGGAGAGTTGGGTCATCTCCGGAGAGATTGTCCACTATCTGGGGAAGGCGGTTCTGGTTCTGGATCAGGTTCTCAGGTCACCGTGCAGCAGAGGTCGCAGGGACAGCCTGCTGGGAGTTCTCACTTGAGGCCGCGGGCTTCTGGACAGGTGTTTGCCTTGAGGCACGACCAGGCCATGGATGAGAATGAGAAGGTCATTGCAGGTACATTTCTATTATATGGTTTACCTGCTCTTGTACTCATTGACACTGGTGCATCTCATTTATTCATTTCTGCACGTTTTGTTAAGAGGCATAAGTTATCTTACATTGCACTAGACGTAGTAGTTTCTGTTTCTACTCCGACGGGTCAGTCTGCTTTGGCCAAGCGTCTAGTGATGGGTTGCCCTTTAGAATTCGAGGGTAACATTCTGATTGCGAATCTCATGGTTCTTGCGATAGAAGACTTTGATTGCATTCTGGGAATAGATATGTTGACTACCTATCGAGCTTCAGTGGACTGCTATCAGAGATTAGTACGCTTTCATCCGGAAGGAAGTGATAGCTGGTTTTTCTATGGTGAGGGAGCGCGACCCCCGATGCCTTTGGTATCTGCTTTGAGAGCCTGTCAAGCTCTAGAGTCTGGCGGGGAAGGTTACCTCATCTATGCAGTTGATTTGTCCGCTGAAAGCGTAGGGATAGAGAGCATTCCGATCGTGAATGAATTTCCAGATGTATTTCTAGATGATATTTCGGGTTTACCTCCTGTTAGGGAAGTCGAGTTTGGCATAGAGTTGATGCCAGGTACTTCGCCTATTTTTTGAGCACCATATCGTCTGGCTCCATCAGAGATGCGTGAGTTGAAGAATCAGCAACAGGATCTTTTGGACAAGGGGTACATTAGGACGTATCTCCTTGGGGAGCTCCTGTTCTCTTCGTGAAGAAGAAGGATGGGTCGATGCGGCTGTGCATTGACTATCATCAGTTGAACCAAGTTACTGTGAAGAACAAGTATCATTTGCCTCGTATCGATGACTTGTTTGATCAGTTGCAGGGTACTTCAGTCTATTTCAAGATTGACTTGAGATCTGGGTATCATCAGATGAGAGTCCGAGATCAGGACGTAGCCAAGACAGCATTCCGTACTCGCTATGGGCATTACGAGTTTCTAGTGATGCCATTTTGTTTGACTAATGCGTCGGCTATATTTATGGATCTGATGAACCGTGTCTTCAAGGAGTACTTGGATAAGTTTGTCGTGGTCTTCATTGACGACATTATGGTGTATTCGCGTAATGAGGACGAGCATGTTTCTCACTTATGGGTGGTACTGCAGACTCTTCGGGACGAGCAGTTGTACGCCAAGTTGAGTAAGTGCGAATTTTGGATGGATCGAGTGGTCTTTCTTGGCCATATCATATCCAGGGAAGGGATTTCTGTCGATCCGAGAAAGATTGAGGCTGTGCTTAATTGGTCACATCCGACGACAGTTGCTGAGATCAGTAGTTTTCTGGGTTTAGCAGGGTATTATCGTCGTTTCATTCTGAATTTCTCTCAGTTAGCTCGACCTTTGACGCAGCTTACCCGCAAGGGTGTGGATTTCGAGTGGTCCTCCGAGTGCGAGGAGAACTTCTGTGAGCTTCGACGACGGTTGACTTCTGCGCCGGTGTTGACATTGCCGTCAGGATCTGGAGGGTATGTGGTGTACACTGATGTTTCTCTTCAGGGGTTAGGTTGTGTCCTGTCTCAGAATGGGTATGTGATCGCATACGCTTCTAGACAGCTGAAGCTTCACGAGAATAATTATACGGTTCATGATTTGGAGTTGGCAGCGATTGTGTTTGCTTTGAAGATCTGGTGTCATTATCTGTATGGCGAGAAATTTGAGATCTTTACCGACCACAAGAGTCTCAAGAATTTGTTCACTCAGGCAGAGTTGAACATGAGGTAGAGACGTTGGATGGACTTGCTTAAAGACTATGATTGCGAGATTAAGTATCATTTGGGAGCTGCTAATCTCACTGCTGATGCCTTGAGTCACAAGGTACGTCTTTCCGCACTGCAGACTTGTTCGATGTCTAGTGCGATCGAGGATTGTTGTTCTTCAGGGTATACCTTCAAGCACAAGAAAGGTATGCAGTGTATCAAGATGTTTGTAATTTTATCTGAGACAGCTTTGTATTCGCGAATTCGAGATGCTCAGATGTCTGATTCGAAGACCCAACGTTTGGCTCGCCTAGCCAACGAGGGTAGTACGTCTGGATTTCACTATCAGTCAGATGATTTTCTGTGTTTGTCTGGTAGGCTTGTGATTCCGGAGGATGAAGAGTTGCGAGATGATATTTTGTCTCAGGCGCATCGCACTAAGTTGAGTATTCATCCAGGGAGCAACAAGATGTACAAGGATCTATGTACTCGTTTTTGGTGGAAAGGAATGAAACACAGTGTGTATCAGTTTGTTTCGAGATGCTTGGTTTGTCAGCAGGTCAAGGCAGAACACCGACGACCTGGAGGTTTGCTTCACAGTCTGCCTATTCCTGAGTGGAAATGGGAGTTGATCACGATGGATTTTGTGACCCATTTGCCAATGACCTCGAGGAATTGTGATGCTATCTGGGTGGTGGTAGACCGACTCACCAAGTCAGCACATTTCATTGCCTATAGCCGAGAGTATTCTGTGGATCGTATGGCGCGGTTGTACATTCAGGAGATCGTTCGACTTCATGGAGTGCCTGTGAGCATTGTCAGTGATCGAGACCCCAAGTTTATTTTCTAGGTTCTGGGGGAGTGTTCAGAGTGCGATGGGTACTACTCTCAGTTTGAGTACTGCTTATCACCCGGATACAGATGGTCAGTCAGAGCGCACTATCCGTACTTTGGAGGATATGCTTCGAGCGTGCACTATGGACTTTGGTTCAGCCTGGCAAGATCATTTGCCTTTGATTGAGTTCGCGTACAACAACAGCTATCATACTAGTATTGGGATGGCAACTTTTGAGGCGTTGTACGGGCGACGTTGTCGTACTCCACTCTTCTGGGAAGAAGTGGGGGAGAGACAGGCTGAGGGACCGGAGTTTATCCAGCAGGCGGTAGACATTGTTGATCAGATCAAGAAACGGATTAAGACTGCACAGGATCGTCAGGCCAGCTATGCTAACACCAAGCGTAGGCCTTTGCAGTTTGATGTCGGGGAGAAAGTGTTTCTGAGAGTGTCACCTTTTCGCAAAATTCTCAGATTTGGCCTTATGGGCAAGTTGTCTCCCAGGTTTATCGGTCCGTTTGAAATATTGGAGAGCATTGGCGATTTGGATTATCGACTAGCTTTGCCACCGCATCTTTCCAGTATTCACGACGTGTTCGACGTATCTCTGTTGCGACGGTATGTGGCGGATGAGTCTCATATTCTGCAGCGGTCTGAGGTTCAGGTGAGCAAGGATTTGACCTATGTTGAGAAACCTATTCGTATCCTAGATCATAAGGATAAGGTTTTGCGAAACAAAGTCATTCCTCTGGTTTTAGTTCAGTGGCAGCGTCGAGGCACTGAGAAAGCTACTTGGGAACTCGAAGACTGGATGCGCACAGAATATCCTGAGTTGTTTTGATTTCATTTTCGAGTTGTATTCAGTTGTAAACGTTTGATTAGAATAAAGAATGTTTCTGATTTCTGTATTACATTCAGTACTTAAGATCTTATTTCGAGGACGAAATATCTTAAGTGGGGGAGAATGTAGTAGCCCAGTTCCAATTTACAAGATTAATTGGTTAATTATATTTTTTTAACAAGAGCACAAGTTAAGATCAAGAACACATGACATGAGTAGCTCGGGTCGGTCATGGTTGTTCAACAATAGCTCGGGCATTGAGCAAGAGCTCGAGAATTGATCTAGAGCTCGGGCTTGGAGCTAGGGCTCGGGAATGTGTTAGTGTTTGGCTCGGGTCGGGGCTTAGGGTGCTCAAGAAAGTGATGTGCAAGGCCAGGGTGGTGTTCGGTCATGGGAAGAACACATGGTATTCAGGTCGGGAATGGACACGTGGCTGGAGATAAAACACGATTAGTGTCCTGCTAGGTGTCATGCACTCGATTGACACCTGTCCCGGCTCATCCTCTATAAATAGGAGTTGAGGGTTCGGTCATTTTACACCATTTCATCTCACTTCTTAGTTTTACTCGGATCAAGGAGTAGCTCGGGAGCTCGGAAAGGAGTAGCTCGGGGCTTGACCAGGAGCAGTTCAGGTCGGGCTTGACCAGGAGCAGTTTAGGTCGGGCTTGACCAGGAGCAGTTCAGGTCGGGCTTGAAGGGAGAGGTCAGGTCGGGTCAGTCTTGAGACTAGGTCGGGTCGGGACTTGAACCTAAGGCAGCTAGGGGTTTTCTTCTTCCAGCTTAGTTCAGACTTTGGTGTTAGGTACGATAGTACTGTTCGAGATATCATGACTGAGTATGCATGTATTATGTGACTGTATGATTTATATGTCATTAATTTATGCTGCATTTATCTGCATATTGAGCTATCTCCTTCGAGATGTATATTAGTAGGGTTGTACCCTATCCTGTTAATGGATGTACTTCCATCGATTTGGGTCCGGCATATCCACTGGTATATTGGTATGGGAGCCACCTCCTGCAGCAACGGCACAGCGTGCTACATACCAGGGCCCGATCTGTCTCTGTTATCTGATCTTTGACCTCGAGTTATATGAAGTTTACTTTGCATGCATGTATACTCATACTCTCGTACTGAGCGTTTTATGCTCACGTCTCGTACTTTATGTTTCTGTACACCCTATTCCATGGGGCAGGTTTGCGATTGGACGAGGCGGGTGGTTCCAGGAGGGGCTAGGCAGCGGTTGGTCAGCTGGAGCTTCGCTTAGGTTTTTATTTCTGTTGTTATCGGATTGATGCAGCTTTTCGATATGGTTGTATAATCTAATTGGATTTTTACAGATTCCTTGCCTTGGGATTGTAGTATTTGTAATGTTTCCGCAGTTTATTCTGATATCTATTTAATTAAGTTAATTGCATGCCTAAGTTCTGTTTAGTAGGTGATCCGGGTAAGGGTCACTACAACAGTGCTCCAGTTTGCTGATGGAGGACTCAAATCTACAAAGCTGCCATTCCCATCCTTGATCTACGACATTTTGGAATCTCAGGCTTTCATCCGCAATATTACAGAAGATCTCACCGATCAACCTGAGATTTTGAAGTTAGCAGCTGGACTTCTCAAGGGAAATCGAGTTCTGGATTTGCCCTGGATTGCTACTCCTACTCCTGCTGCTAAAGCTGCTGGTGTTGCACCCGGTGTTGCCAACACGGGTGACAACACTGAAGAAACAGTGCCTACTCCTACTACCATGGAATTCACCACTGCCACTATTCAGCTGCTGATGACTCGTACTGAAGTGAAAATCGTGCAAGCACAGGAAGATATTGCCTTCTACAGCATGGTCTTGGCTGATTGTCGGAGACAACTTGGCATTTCTGGCCAAACAAGGGGAGATAGTGCAAAAGATGAAGCTGGTCCATCTGGGACTAAAGATGATGAGGATGAAGCCTCTGAACAAGATGGATCTGATAGTGATCAAATTTAGATTTTATTTCTTTTCTCATCTTTGCTTTATTTGCTTCATTCTGATTTCAATATAATTGTTTTTCTCTTGCTCTAGTTACGTGCCTTAATTTCTCAGATATGTGTTAACTAAACTAATATCTTCTACCCCACTTATGCTCTGATATATGAATTAAAGAATCCCATGTGTTATTGTCCATGTTATCCACTGTAATACGACACGGGGGACAACACTTCAGGGGGAGAAGAGTTTTAAAATCAGGGGGAGTTTGTGATTATTTCATTCTTGTGCAATATTTTGTCCAGAAAGCAAAAAGGGAGAGATTGAAAGGAATTTTATTCCTTGATCTTTTCGGCCCTTGTAATAATTGATATTATTAGATTTTGCTTTCTAGACAAGATAATATATTTGGTAAATATTCTGTGTCTATCTCGTATATGTTAAAGATATATTTGCCAAAGTTAAATCTTGTTTTGATAAGGTGATTATTTGATATAATACAACTCGATATTATCAAGATTTGATTTGCAAGATTTGATAGAGTTTAATTCTTACTAAAAGATAGTTGCTTATTTTTGTAGGACTCTATCTAAGGAAGTCTTCAAGATTTGAATGCTAATCGATAAAAAAGGATTTCACGCACAAGATACAAAGGACTTCAGACGATAATACACTGAGCATACTCTGAAGAATTCTGTTGAAGAATTTGAAGAACCCTAAAGCAAGGTTTGCAACCATCATTGTTGCATGTCCCCGTGTTGTCATTCGTATTGAAGACATCAGAGACAACACTGTGGGAACTGTGTTGTTGAAGATCTTTTCTGTCTGATCAATTTAGGCTACGGGAGTTGCATCCAATTTCTTTTATACTCTGTTGTATTTTAGGATGCAAGTTTGATTTCTCAACTTGTTGAGAAATTTAGGATTTAATGACTTTTCGTAAAATTACTAGGATTACTTTGTAAGACTGATCTTACGTTTACTAGTAATATTTAGCCCTAAGGCACCCACACGAGTTTTTATATTCGTGCAAAATTATTTACTTGTGTTTTATTTACGCTTTAAATTTTCGCTGCACTGTGTTATCTGTGGTGTTACCACACAAAGGACAACACTGCCTATTTTACATAACCAACCACTTACACCGTTTCTTTCAATTTAGTTTATGAAAAAATGTAAAATTAGGCTTGACTTGCAAATTCTTTTTTAAGTCAAGCTTGAATTGAGTTTCTACAATTTATTGAATAAAGTCAATGTTAGGGGCTCATTAACTCAGGTCGGCAAGTGAATTGCATTTTCACTATGCGGCATGAAAATTTGATGTTAATTTAACGCGTAATATCCCAAACCTTGCATGTGTGTGTAATCTACTGAAAAAAATGTAAATCCAACTTATATGTATAAATGTCTACATATGGTTGCATTAATTCACTGTATAGGGCGTAACTAAGAATTTTTTTTATTTATCCTGGACTACCTGAAAAATAAAAAATATAAATTAAATATTAAAAAATTAAAATATGATAAAAGACTAATGTATAATCAAAGAACACTTATCAAATATTTAATGATAACGATAAATTTTATATAGTGACATAAACAAGATATAACTACTGAAGTTGTATTCATAATAAAATTCATCAATTATTCAATTAATGTCGATCTTTGCAGTAATCTTTTTTTTTCATTTATTATAATTATAGAATCTGCCGATAACTCTTCTTTCATCTTAATTATTCCGAAGAGAAGCTTTTAAAAATTCATAGACGGACAAGTAAAAAAAATACAAGAAATTAAATTTTTAAAAAATAATGGCTTTCAACTTAACCCTTAGCTATCATGTAACCGGGAAGTTCTATGTCACCCCAAAGGGCACTGCCCTTGGGGTGGCATAGAACTTCCTTTTTTTTTTTTATAGAAATATTCTACTAAATACTTACACTAATATATACTTGGAGTGACAACAAAAAAAATAATTGGAGTGAATAATAATTATAATTATACGGTGTATATAATATCACACACAAGATTAATGCTCAATCGATTTTTGACACCACATCCATGAATAAATAATAATCAAGTTTTAAACTTTTATAATGTTCGTCGGACATTTTTATTTTTAAATCAAATTTCTAACAATCAAGATTATTACTATTTTCATAATAATCTCTAATTTAAAGATTATTCCTATAAAATCCAAGCTATTCAAAAATCCAAAATATAATTTCACATAACAAAATGAAGCAATGATAGAGAAAAAGAGAGTTGAAAACTTACAGGAAAATATTAGAAAACCGTCGACGACAGTTCAAATCGATTGGGAAAAAAGGAAACGGAATTAAGAAAGGCAACAAAATTGAGAAGTTCGAAGGTTGATATACAAATGAGTTGGAACAAATTATGATTAGATCTACGAAAAATAATATAACCCAGACCATAATTAAAATATACACTATACTACTAATAATTTTTTTACAGGGCTGGAGCCTAACGCAGCTTTGGGGTTGCTCCGTCCCTGATTAGAGGTGGTTCGGTATGGTATATCGCGTATATCGTATCATATCGAAAATTTCGGTATGACATTAATTCATACCGTTTTTATCGAAAAATTTCGGTATACCGAAATTCGATACGGTATCGATATGATACTGTGCATGACGATATTTTAAATATTTTTTTAAACTATATTTTTTTAAAAAAATGTCGGTATACGCGGTATCATACCGATACCGTGTATATCGACTTTTTTTTTTTTTATATATTTTTTCGATATACCGAAATAACGAAATTTCGCAAATTGTATACCGATACCGAAAATTTTGGTATATAAGGTTTTTTTCGATACGATATAGACGGTATGACGATATTTCTATATTTTTCCTCCGCCCTACCCCTTACTTTAATACTTTAAAGACAACATCTCATTCATGAATTAACTGTGTAAAGTCATCATTGTTGATTGATATTATAATAAAATACATGATTAAGCAAAACTGATAATTTTTAATCCGATTTGGTGGGTTATTAATTCTTGATTTGATCATCATCTGATATCATCATAATCAAGAGTCAAGATATGCATGAATAAATAAACACATCAAATAACCAAGTATAATAGCAAACATATTATGTACGGCCTCTAACATAGAAGAAATTATTGAATCTCGACAATCTTTTTCTTGAATTTTTGCAGTCAATGAGAATTTAATCCAAGAATTTGGCTTTGATATCAATTGTACGTAGGATCGAACGTTCGTTGTTTTATCAAAGATTAAAACTAGTGATAATGATGCAAGCAATTCAAAAAACATGATTTGATCGCTTTATCAGCAAAGACAATTATTACATCTCAACATATATAAAATAATCCTTTGTGCAAAAAAATTTTCGGTGTTAAAAAATTTTGAGGTACAAAAAATCGTAAATTATGAATTTTTAAAAAATTTCATTGTTGATGAAAAACGTGTTCCCCGCCATGTCCATGCGGTGGTGTCATTGATCGAAATTTGAAAGCTATAAATTCAATTTTCACCTTTTTCACATAATTACAAGGAAATTACGAGCACATTTGATGGCATCACGTATTATTATTATTATTATTATTATTATTATTATTATTATTATTATTATTATTATTATTATTATTATTATTATTATTATTATTATTATTATTATTATTATTACTATTATTTTTATCGTATTAAATGGTCCACGAAGACTTTGTAAATATTTATTTTCATGACGTTATTTAACGGCCAACTTAAATTTCCTCTAAATTTCCAGGAAAGTATGACTCCTTAGGATACTTGCTTGCTCAAACAAAGCGAACATGTATATATAATTATATATTTTAGGTTAATATTCAATATTCGAATAAAGTATTTTAAAGTAATAATTAATAATGTCAATATACGGTGTCTTTTGCACACCAAAGGGACAAGCCTCTGCTCTCAATTTAAATAATGGAGTATTAAATTTGATGATGCATACAAATATTATGTCATGATGCATAAATTATACACATCACTTTTTATTGACTCGTCAAATTTGTGTTACCTATCTTATATCTGATTGTGAGAGCATTTAAATTGGTTAAAAATGGTTTAAATGCAATTTTATAATAGTATGAGTTAATCATTTTTTAAAAATTAATGAACAGAAATTAATTGTTATGAGAATACGAATACGTATAGTTCAATAGTTGTGTTTGTGTGGTGGGGAGTGACAAAGTTATTCATGAATGTCAATAAAAAAAGAATTTAAAACATGAGAATACAAGTGGTCAAATGTTTGAAAGTCTATTGTATAGTTGTGTTTGTATGTGGTTTGCTCAATGCAGTTTATTTTATTAGCGTGATTTACGATTTATTACATTACAATAGTGTGAGAGTTTATTCAATTAGCATATATCGAAATATAGTGACTATTCTTACGTCATAAAAAAATACAAGAATACAATTCATTTTAAATTTTTGTGTCTCAGAATTAGATCCATCAAAAATTAAACTTCGAAATATTTGTTTGTGATGGGACTGTAATTTCATGTCATGGTCGTATTTTTTTTAATTTATTTAACTCCAAAAATATTGTTCTTTTTATAATATAAAAAATGTTTAAAACTCTATCATCATAAATTCACTAGTATTCAAAACTGTAGATTACTTTTGGATTAAATAATTTGAATGAAATCAATATCTTTGTCGTATCTATTAATTTGATTCAAAATTATATTGCCAAATTTGAAACCTCTTATTAGCTAAGTACGTTTTTTAAAAATTCAATTTCAGCTCAACTCCTCGATCGATCTAGTTATTATTTCAAAAACTTTAATTCGAAATCATTTCACCAATCCAAATTCATCAATCCAAAGATAACCTCCTATACACAAATTATTATTAAAAATAATATAAAATATAATGATATATTCTTTTGACACGATATCTATTTTTTTAAAGAAAAAAACTTAATTTAAATGCATATATCTCGTGCTATTAAGACGCGCTTGTGCGTGTGACAAGTAGCATGTAAGACATTAATTTGGTAAATGGAGGGCTATAATGCTAATTTATTCACGTAATATAATTGTAAATTCCTCACAAAAACACCATCAAATTGTTGTGTTGAGTGTTGACCCCAACAAATTCCTTTTATCCATGATCGCGATTTTTCCGAATCTTCTTCAATTCTTTGCTGCTAAGAAACTTAAAAGTCGCACCCCGTTTTTAACTTAACTTCCAATGTGCCATATTCACGACCTTGAGTTAAAAAGATACAATAATATTCCTGTTTTTAGGTAATGAGCATAGCACGCTTTTTCTAATATTCCAGTCGAAATAAAATTTTCACCTTACTTTTATGCCACAATTCATTATTATATATGTACATTTGGCCTTTGATTTTGATTTTGATTTTGATGTCCTAGATGCCACAGTCTCTTTCAAAGTGAACCGACTTTGTAAGTAAGATATTTCAAATATTAGAGTAAAATTCAAACCAACATTTTAGACTGTACAATATTGTTTTGAATTCGAATCTTGCAAAGTTTCGTATTTAAGATAGTGTTTGCAACCTTTAAAAATAAGTGATTATGGAGATTCTCTTAACAAACTTTAAGATAGTCATCTTTCAATTATTTTAAACTTTAATAATATAATCACTTAATCAGTTGCTTTGATGCATTTTTTTTAAACATTTTTAATTAACTATTACAATTTTGTGAAAATTACTCAATATATATTCGAGAAAGATATAGATATAATTATTTGATGATATAATGTTTATAAATTAAAATGTTCAATTATTTGAGTGAGATAATTAGTAATTTAAAAGATAACATTTCAATTAGTTTTATATATTTTGATTTTGTTTGTTGCCTTATGAAAGTATATTCGGCGATGAATTCCGTTCCACATAAGATCTTCATACAGGGCTACAAATTTCGGCCCGGGTTTCAACGATCCAAAATATGGTAGCCTTAATATAAGGCGCCAGGCCGCACTCCTGGCCCATAAATGATCCAGAAATAAGGTTTTACGCAGAATGTTGAAGAAGCTCAAAATATAATTTCTCCTGGTATTTTCAGAATGGATTCGAGTCACACAAACTGAAAAAATAAGAGCTCGTTTGCTTTTAAAAGACTTTTTAAAAAATAAGTGCTTTTTTAAGTTGGCTTTTAAAAGTGTTTTTTTAAGTAAAAGCTAAATTAATTTTGTGTTTGGATAAATAGATTGAAAACACTTTTTTATAAATTAAAAGCCTTTGAAAAACTACAAATATTAGCTTTTAAAAAATCACTTATTTTGGCTTAAATAAGGCCCCATTTGGTTTGAGAAGCTATACTAGAAAATCATTTTTTTTTTAAAAAAAAGTGTTTTTTTTAGTTAATAAGGTGTTTTGATGGTAAAATAAGTGCTTAAAAAGTACTTTTTAAGTCAAAATTAGAGTTTTTTCAAAAGCAAAAAATTATAGCTTAAAAAAGCATTTTTTTAAAAAAAGTCTGCCAAATCCAAACGGGGCCTAGTGTTTTTAAAAGCACTTTAAAATTATACAAACACATTTACAACAACAAAATCACTTTTTTTTTTGAAAAAAAACATTTTTTCTCTTTGGCTTCTTAAACCAAATGGGCTAAAAAATTCCTTGTTTGAATCCGATTTGGAATTTTATACAACGATATCCGAATAGTGCATGCCTTCTCCTAAAAAAAAAGGAATTCTGCATGCCTTGTTATAATTAAAACATAAAAACTCATGTGATCATTTCACGTTTCAATTTTGTGCTCGATCCAACCCATAAAAAGTACAACTTTTGATGCCATAAATATTATTTTTCACTTACGAACATGGATCGAGTCCATTGTCCGTCTCAAAGTGTAGATGTATTTATATTGTTTTGAATATGATTTCAAAGTGTAGATTTATCATCAACTCATAATGTAAAAGAAAATATTAAATAGAGCAAGCTACTATGATATATTGGGGGAAAATATAAATTTGTGAAACAAATCTTTAATTTGATTCGAAGCATAAAAATATATTTTATTTTCATTATATGTATAAATTGGATCAAATTATTTCACGTATATAGATATGTGAAATTATATTACGGATATAAATTGAAAGACCTTCCTAAAAAAACCTACTCAAATTATATATATACATACACACGCAATAAATTAAATTAAAACCCCTTATTGGTCAAGCTTTATTTAAATTTACAATTACGTCCTTATTGTATCATCTTATTTGTTAATATATTTTTTTAAACTTTTCTTAAAATAACCTTTATTTTAAATATTTTAATCTTATTATTAAAAAGATAAGAAAAGTAATTATCTTTGAAATAACATTTTAAACAATTAAATATCTTTTAAACTTATTTAATTTTTTTTATCTATATAAATAACGTTTATCATTTCATTTTTGAAAATAACACAAAGAATAACTAGCATAAATTTTTTTAATTATTTTTAAATTTTTTTATATACACACATATTGCGCTCTGCTAGCTATTTCTGAAGTTCTTCAGTTCAAATAGTGCTTTTCTATACGAGTTATCATAATACCTTCGTACTAAACACCACTCTATCTAAAACTCCTTTCATTTCGTATAAAGGTCGGACTCTTTCATCTGAATAATTGCTGTATAATCTAACCACTAACACATCTGTCAACTCTAGGTTAGTTCTATACTACTTCAGTACATAGAATAGAATTCTTCCGAAATTCTTTTACTGTCATCTTGATATAACCAGTACCAAATAAAAGGAATCGTACTTTCTGAAACTCATATCACAAATCTCTAGTCATTTTCTATTGCTTAATCATTGAACGGATTCAATCAGCTATTAATTGGTACCCAGTTCTTGCATTAATATCGTTAACGCATCTTAGCTTAGTAACCCAAATTTTATATGATCAAATTCAATCTTATTTCCTCAAATCTGTATTCCATCTTCTTTGTATAATCTTTCAAATGCATTCCATCTACTCAAAGGCCAAATCTCAGCAAAATAGAAATAATCAAGGCTCAACAGATAAAGATTGTAGAATAACAAATCACTGATCTACGAATATTTGCTATGCAATCAAGATATCAGATTAATTAAATTACTCAATTACCTGCAATCTCATTATCTGGTGCAACTTGAGCTCAATCGTCTATAATTTCTTATTTCCTATGAGATTATCTGTCATTCAAATTTCCTCTTGATATGTTTCAGCTAGGGGGTTATTCTTATATTTCTTCATCTGCTGGATTTTAGGCTGAATTAATCTTTGCTGCTGTTGTCACTATCTCTTCGTTCATAGCTATACTGCTATGGAATCTGTAGTGAAGGTGATGATCATAGTTGTCGCAACTACAGAGGCGTGAATAAAATTCTATTCTGCTTTATAAAATCGGTTTGTAGTTTCTTTATTCTATCTCTGGCTTCAATCAAGTCATTCAAGTTGATATGCTTCTGTTTGACACATTTTGCTTTTCTATCTCTCTATTACATACAGAAAGCAACAATTCTGTTTACTTACCTGCCAAACCATTTCAATACGTCTGCTCTTCCATAAGTTCTTCTGTCAAATTCACCAATTTCTTGCTAAGCCCTGGAGTTGATATAAAATCAGGCTGGTTCTATGTTCATCTGAATATTTTTCACGTGAACAACTGATCCAGCTTTTCAACTCAACCCCTTTTTAGACATAGCATATTCTGTATCTTGCTGTGTTGGTGATTAATAGCACTAGAGTTTTTCAACTAACATACTCCTCAGGGCAATCATCATATCAATCGGCTCAAAACCTTACCTCAACATTGTTCTGTTCTGTCTGAGGTACTCATGCTATCTGCACAATCTGTCTTATTCGATAACAGAAGCAAAATATAATGAAGAGATTATAAAATACAATTCAGTATACAACATATAATCTCATGCTTCTTAATCTAACCCATGCTTGCAATTTCTCATGCTTTTTCACATATTACATGCTTGCAATGAATTCACTTATTCTACTGAATTCAATAAATCAGGCATACGTATCAGCATAAAAGCATGTAATTCTCATATCAGTAAAGCAAGCAGTGTTTAAACAAGAAATCATATTCACATACAATTCTTTAAATCAAGTATAGCATAATCATGCAATACTATACATGCATGCAACTCAATATACTCCGCTCAACTTCTATCTTAGCCTAAGACTTTATGCTCTGATACCACCTGTTGTGGGGACCTCGGGTGCTAATCTTATCTTAAGGGCAATTAATTAATAAGCATTAATAATTAGACAATAATAATTCAATCTGAATAAAATTAACCAGAACATTTGGCGACACAAAACTATACATTTGGCGACGCCAAATCCCGTCGCAAAAAGAACATTTTTTTTACTCGGAGGGGGTTGCGCTCGAGTTTCCATTTATGGCCGGTCGGGCGCTCCCTTTGAACCAACCTATGGGTTGACAATTGTGGGCTGCGCCCGAGCTGCTATTTTCTGCAGCTCGGGCGCTGCCAGAGGCAGTGATCAGCCCTGTTTGCAACAACTAGCCTTTGCTCTGATAAATCTCTTCCAACACTTGCTCTTTTCACTCTAAAACATGCACATACATTGTTATCAAGTTCGAAACATGTGCACGAGTTCATATCACAACTATCTAGTGATTCAAATACAAGACAAGCTAGAATATGAACAAGTATCCAACAAATGAAACATATATACAAAGTTCTTGTATTTGTTCTAGCATGTTTATCCAAGGCTCAATATCATGTCATCTGCTTAAACCCAAGTCACCACATGCTAAAACTCTCTCTTGAGCTTTTCACATCAATTCTGACCAGCTCCTGCCCCACCTATTGCAATGCACACATACAAACAAAGCAATAACCGGATAACTCCGATGAAAATATAATTCTCAGTATGAAAGACATGCATATACAGTATTTAAGCATATGAAATCTATATGCTATAATAATCTTAAATCATAAACATGCAAGAACATGTAAATATTAGAAGCATATTATCTTTAGCAATCTCAAATCAAGCATATAAACACATTCACATCTTGAATAGTATATAATAACAAGCTGGCATTGATAAAAGAATATGCTAAACCATAGAAATCTCTAGGCTAATGCGTAAATGCAATGCATGTTTGAAGGAATAAGCTATCAAGACTAATAAGCATAAATCTTGGTTCTTGGGATCTCGGGGAAAGAAAATCTTTAACTAACTACCGACTCTCCCAATTGAGGTGGCGTCAAATATCTCAAGTCACCTGACTTTGGTGCAAGTAAAGTGAGTCATCTATGTCTGGAAGCGAATTTACAATCCATGCCACTCAACTATAATTCTCCAAACGTCATTTTGCAATCTAGGCCAATATGCCCTCTATGCTTTTAAGGTAGGAGTTCAAGATGAATGCAACATAATTTTGATACTTTAAATCATAAAAATACTGATAAATATCTTGAACACACCATTCAATGCTCATTCAAGACAATAATAACAAGTAAATCACATAAGAGCACTCAAACAAGTAAGTATGTAATTTTAGGAAAACTCGAAAACCACCACGTTCTCGAGTTGTTCTACCTGGCAAGGATAATGTCAATTCATACCTTCCAATCTTCGTGTTGACATTCTCAAGCTTGTTAGCTTCGACAGAGATGGCATCTCGAAACGTCTATTCATTCACGTTTGCTCATTGACGTTGATAGTTGATCAAAATCTTGATTCAACTTTAATTGTTCAAACGGCTCGAACTCGTCGATTCGACTTCGATAACTTCAATTCCCAACTAAAATGAAGTGTAAAATATGCATAACATCAATATCAAATCTGATATTCGTTGCTAAGTTCACTCCATAGCTGAAATCGAATGAAAATGCAAACCGGCGGCGTAACGGTTCGAAGTCGATAATTCCAAATGGTTAAACATCAATATTTCTATCATCTTAATACTACTATATAATCACCATTTCCACCACACATACACATGCATAGAAGATTATAATTTTCATATTTCTCACAATTCTTTCAAAATTTGAAAACATGTATAAACGACGATATTTTCTTGATCCGTCTTAGATATACTATCGTCGTATATACTAGAAATGTTTAAACAATTAAATCTTAATACTAACAACATCTTAAAATTAAAACATGGTAACACTTCTTAAAACTTACGTCAAAACTTAGCACTCGGAGTTGTGATCGCAAATATACGATCAATCGGAAATTCTACGGGATGGATCAAATTTAATCGGAGCTTGAAGCATCAAAAATGGCTTGGAATGAGTTTTTCCTCCATTCTCGGTTTCTTGACTGAGATTTCTGATGAATTCCCACATTCTTACACGTTTTTATGGCCACTTGCAAGGAAATTGCATTTTGGCCCCTATACTTTGGCTTAATTGCAAATCAGTTCTTGGACAAGCGATTTAATTCAATTTCAATCCTAAATAATATTATAATTTAATTATAAACTCTAAATATTCTCAAATTAAATATTCTCAAATTAAAATTAAATAATTTTGGACCTTATCGCATTTTAGTCCTTGAACTTCTCAATATTTACAAATTGGTCCTTCTTCAAATCTTTGCTTCTAATTAAATCCTTTTCATATTTAAACTCATAATTACATTCTTAAATTCCATAAATAATCAATTCAATTATTCACTTCTTTTAATTTAAGAATTCCGGATATTAAAATTTTAAAATCTGTAACTCCTCAAATTAAATAATTTCGACCCGAAATTGAAATATCTAATTCCATAAATTCTCATATTCATCTTTTCTCATATTCGGAATTTAAATCTTAAATCTCGTAATTAATAAATGAATATTTTTGGGCCTTACAAGTTACAACACACCTCCATGCTCGGGTCCGTGCATTAATCTGTAGTCGATACTCAAAAGATGCAGGTACACGGATCCCATGCCACGTCCGTGTCTGGGTCCGTGCACAAAATTTCAAAATAACAGGTTCTCTGCCTCAACATTAATCTCACACGGACCCAGGCACGGAAGTGGCACGAGGTTCGTGCATGTCAAATTCCACTGATATCCAAAAAAACAGAGGGCACACGGACCCACGCACGGATGTGGCACGGGGTCCGTGCCCTGTCAAAACTTAGAAAAATAACTAAGGCGGCAGATCTGAAATTTCCCAACAAAAACTCAAATACAATCCATAACATGTAATAATACATCCAATCTAACATATTACAATACAAGAAAGGTCTAAGTAGTTCAAATCCTCAAAAGTAGAACATGTATCAGTTCATAGTTGCTACATTTCAATATACAAACAAGTTCGAAATACAAATTCGACTTCTAAAACGAGTCCACACTTCAATCAATCACAACCCAAACTATTCATGTCGCATCTGACTCGATTCTGTCCCACCTGTTGCCAAGTACACATACAAAAACAAGACAACAGCCGGATAACTCCACATAGAATAATATTCCCAATAAAAGCAACATAACATGCAATATCAAGTAATATATCAACAACGTGATATAACCTCAACAATGTTCAAAGATAAATAAAATGAAATGCATGTCTTTAAAATTCGGGATTATCTAATCGGATAATCGTATGAGAATTCGGTTCTTTGGTTGGGATCCAGAGGATAAGATATAACAACAACTCACCGACTTACCCGATCGAGGTGGATGAGGTATATCTCAATTCTCTAGACTTTGGAGCAACTATAAGGAGTATTCAGACTCTGGGAGACTTCAAAAACCCATGGACTCAATTATAGTCCCCAAATCGTCTAATTAAAAAAAAAATCAAATAATTCGGCTCAAGATGAATGCATATGAAAATCATAATACATTCAAGGATACTTCAAGTAATTCAAATAACATGCAAGTATGTGATTTCAGGAACTCGAAAATCAATTCAGATTCAAGTATTCGCCCCTTTTCAGTTTGATGTCGATTTTTACCTTTTCTCGATTCGAAGCTTCAACTCAGGATAAGCAATCCTCGACCAATTCTTCAACGATTCAAATTCTGACAACTCCAAGTTTAACAGCCTTCAAACAATCTGAAATGAAGTATAATATGATCAATATCGACATTCAAACTCAATCGAACAACGGCTCGATTAGTTCAAACCAAACGGTATCCAAAACTCAAATCGGCGGCATAACGGCTATATACGTGTAATACCCAAAAAATTCATAAGTCCATTCACAATTTATTTAATGAATTTTAATATATTTTAGTTATTTTATTTTATTATTCATGATTTTCAAAGAAATTTTAAATGAAATTTAATTTTTTCCATTTGATAGTTTTGATTTAAACACTTTTATCATTTAAATGTTTTATTGTGTTAAATGATTTTTTTTAGTTATTTCATTTTATTATTCATGATTTATATGTTTATACTTGATTTAATGGTTTATATTCTTTAAATTCTTTAAGTTATGATTAGATTAAATGATTTTATGATTTATATCTATCTTATTTTAACGTTCTCGATTGAGTTAACGATTTCAGGTCGAGTTTGATTCTGGAATTACGGGACGAGGCTAACCTACGAACGAGGTGATAGAGAATATTTTTACCAGTATTTTAAATATAATATTTATATGCTTTTAATAGGAGATTGGGGAGATAGTATTTTTATCAGTCGAGTCAGAGACGTGTGTTGACTGTTTTTTTAATAGTCGACACACGAGACGTATTAATGGAATGTTATCCTATCTATCAACCCGTATCCCCACACTTAACCACCAAGTTCCCCACCCCCTTAAATGTTTTGTCTCCTTTTCATTGACTTCTCCCCATCCCACTACACGTTTTCCTTCACCATTTCTGCATACCTTCTTCTTCTCATTGGTTTCCCCTACTGTTCTTGCATCCAAGGTGAGTTAAGCTTCCAAATTTTCGTTCGTTCAAGGGTTAGCTCGTAGCCAAGAATCCGGATCAACTCCATCTATGGTTAAGGCAAGTATTTTAAAGGTTTTGAAACCACCATTCAAGATATAATTATTTTGATATGAAAAGATGTATGTTGAGATATGTATGCATGAAGTTTTGATTTTAAGGGTTTGAAGAGCATATTATGTGATAGTATGAAATCATGAAGTGTACGTCACATCGTTCTTGTCATGTTCTTGAATTTGATTCAAGAGATACATGTTTCTTTTAAGTTATTATGTGTTCTTGAAGTTTCAAGGGATATTTTATTTAAAGTATATAGTTAGAGTAGTAGAAAATGCCATATTTTGAAGTATTGAGTTAGTTTGAGTTAAAGCTTTGAAATGTTGCATGTGCTGGATTGTCACGGATTACTGACACTCATTATAATTTTGAAGATCAAAATTAGTGTACTGATTCAAATAATATCAGGCTAATTTTATTGGAAAGCTACCTTATTTATCTACAAATTTTATGTTTTGAGTTTTGTCAAAATAATTTTGTAAGATTGGCCAAAATTGCCCCGAAGTGTGTTGAGTGGTTTGAATTTCCGGCAGTGACATATCTCGGGAGAATGCGTATATCTTTTTACTGAAATATTAAATTAATATGAGGTTTTCGGAATTTGAAATCCAAGATCAAGTTCTACAACTTTCATATTTTCCACGTTTCCAAATTCAGATTGTAAAATAGAGTTTGAGAGCGAGAAAGAAGACCCATCTGCGCAAGGCATGCGCGGCCGCGCATGGCCTTTGGAATTCACATATTTTATGTTATTTTAGGGTCCTAAATTCATGGTTATGATCTTTTAAGGCTTCTAAAATATATTTAAGAGTTTCTATGCAAAAAGTTTTAAGTTTTAAGTCAATTACAAAAAGAACGACTTACATGGATCGATTATGTTATGTGATGCATGTAATGTCTAAGTTTCATTCATGAAACCTATGTTCAGTATGAAAGTATGATTTTTATCATCTGACATGCATGAAGTTATTGAGTAAAATTTTATGTTCATGAAATGAAAGTTATGACGAAAATTACGATGAAATAATGATGCTTCATAATGAATAAAATGATATGATAAATGATGAAAGTTATGATGAAATGATAAGATGATGAGGCATGAATGAATGATGTTAAGATGAAGCATGATATGATATGTTAATGTATGAAAACGCTTTTGATGTCTTATGTGTCTTTGTGGTGGCAAACACGGGATTGGTGCTCCGGTTTGGGCTCCGGAGAGGGCCTTTCCAAACATGGCTCATGAGACAGATAAGTACACGAGTCTGGTGCTCCGAGATGAACTCCGGAGAGGGCCTTTCCAAAGAACGAATGTTATGAGGCTTAGTGCCATATGCTTGTTGATCAACAAGAACTACGAATGTTCCCATTATGACGGTTGCCACAATTTTACATAATTCATCACCCCAAAATGATAAGTTTTTATGTTATGTTCATGGTTTATGTTCACGGTTTGATGTTGTCCAAGTTGCATGATTTTATTTCTTAGATGTTAAGTGCAAATGTTTATTTAAGAATGAAATGGTAAAGTTTTGAGAATATGCATGAAGTCTATTTTCAAGATTATTAAGTAAGTTGATGTCATGTTTAAGTTCCTTGCATCTTTTAAGAGTTTTGAAGTTCATGTTCAAGATTTTAAGTTTAAAGGTCCATGATGTTTACGTTAAAGTTCCTCAAGTTCAAGGTATCACGTTATGTATGTTCAAGCTATTTTAAGTTTAAAGTATTTTGAAGCAATAATGATATCGATATGCATATTTTAATCTTGCTGAGTCCTTTAGATTCACTATACTTGAATGGTGCAGATGGTTTAGCAGTTTTGGTTTAAAAAGCTTTGGTAACATGACCGAAGAGTCTAAGAGGCGAAGACACTGCATGACACAACAGTTTTGAAGCTCTGATGTTTTTAAATAAAAATATTTACATATGTTTATTTACATAATGTTGTTACAATATTTATGCACGATATTTAAAAGTAAAGATTTTACTATTTTCATTGTCAGTATTTTAATTGCCAAGTTTAGAGGGATTCAAATGTTTCGTCTTTTAAATGTTCATTTCAGTTTGATATATCTTATGGAAGCTCCTCGATTATTTGAAATGTATTTGATGTAGTAGTTTGTTTATAGTAACTCACATTACCTTATCCCATTTAAATATTAGTAGTAGGTTTTAACGTATCGTATTTTAGAAGGTATTTGTTGTAGGGTTGCATCGGTATTTCTTTGACTTCGTGAACGTTCAGTCACGAGTCTTATTGTTATAAATTTATATTTTAAACTCTTTTGGAGTTAGTGTGATGCACTCCCTGTATTATTTTAAGTAAAAAAAAATTTTCTCACTCTTTTTCCGCAACTCTTTTATTAAATTTTTTAAAAATACGGGACGTCACAATACGGCTAACCTAAAATCAACAAACATCAATATATATATCCAATACAACTCTTATCATCAACCATCCATCAAAATCTCAATAATACATGTCCAAAACAAAGATTTCCAGAAATCCCATTTTCAAAAATTACTTCAAAAATTCATAACAAATCCAAACGTCGTTTTTTTTTCGATCCATCTTGAAATATACAATCTATGCTAGCTCAATAACAAAATATCAAATCAATATCAAATTCCATAGACATCCAAAAATCGAAGTACAAGTTATCGAAGAAAAACTTACGGTAGAACGAAGCTCTCACAGCTGTGATCGCAAATATACCTTCAGATCGAAATTCTATCGGACGGATCGTGCGAAATCGGAAATTGAAAAGCTTGGAGGAGCAATAATGGAGGAATCGGTTCTTGGGAGAGAAGAAGAATATGGGACACACCTAGATATAAGAAATAAGGTCATGTGTTATATAAAATCCACTTTTTTCACTTTGGTCCCTGAGTTCTTCAAAAATTGCAATTCAGTCCTTGATCAAATATCAATTCAGCCCTTAAATTTCATATTCTCAGAATATCAATATTAATATCAATTAAGATAATTTTGGGGCGTTACAATTCTCCCCCTCTAAGAACTGAATTTGTCCTCGAAATCGCATACGAATCGAATCGATCACATAAGATAAAAGATAGAACAAAGACCGCAATAAGAATTCACATCACAGAAATAACTCTGGAAATTGCTGTCATATATTGGACTCTATCTCCAAAGTCACTTCTTCGACTCCATGTCGACTTCACTGCACTTTCATTAACTGAATCTACTTGTTTCTAAGCTGCTTTTTTCGGTCAAGAATCTGAATCGGTTGTTCGAAGTAGCTCAACGTCTCGTCAAATTCGGATTCGTCTGGCTGAAGAACATGAGAAGGATCAGAATGATATTTTCGCAACATAGAGACCTGAAAGACATCGTGAATACCAGAAATAGACGGAGGAAGTGCAAGTCTGTAGGCAAGATCGCCTATCTTCTCAAGAATCTCATACGGTCCGATGAATCTCGGAGATAACTTCCCTCTCTTTCCCAATCTGACAGTGCCTCTGAAAGGAGAAATCTTCAGAAATACTTGGTCTCCCTTATCAAAATACAGAGGTCTGCGTCTGACATTCGCATACTTCGCATGTCTATCCTGAGTGTCTTCATTCTCGTCTGTATAATGTTCACCTACTCAGCCATGTCTCGAATCATATCTGGTCCCAAATCAGGTGACTCAAAAATCTCATCTCCAGTACAAAGGAGATCTGCATTTCTTTCCGCACAAAGCTTCGAAAAGTGCCATCCCGATATTTGTCTGATAGCTGTTGTTGTACGAAAACTCAACAAGAGGTAAAGAATCTTGACAACTAGTGCCAAAGTCAAGCACTACGGCTTGTAGCATATCCTTTAAAGTCTGAATCATCCTCTCTGACTGTCCATCGATCTGAGGATGATATGTTATACTCAGATGCAATCTAGTACCAAGTGACTCTTGAAGACTATGCCAAAAATGGGAAGTAAACCAAGGGTCTTGGTCTGAAACAATAGATCTCGGCACACCATGCAATCTAACAATATTTCTGACATATAACTCGGTCATCTGATCGTGTTGATACGTCATCTTGTACGGGATAAAGAAGGCAGATTTTGTCAATCGGTCAATCATTACCCAGACAGCGTCCCAACCTCGGACTGATCGTGGTAGCTTCATGACGAAATCCATCGAAATGTGATCTCATTTCCATTTAGGAATAGATAGACTGTGAAACAGACCACCTAGTCGCTTTCTCTCTGCTTTCACATGTTGACAGTTCAAAAATCGGGATACAAAACTCGTAACATCGCTCTTCATCTTCTTCTACCAGAACCGATTTATCAAATCGTTGTACATCTTTCGACCTCCTGGATTAATGCTGAATCGACTGCAATGTGCCTCTCGCAAAATTCGTTGTCTCAACTCTGAAACATCTGTCACAACAATACGATTATTCATAAATAAATCATCATCACTGACCTGAAATACAGACTGGTGTCCAGATTTGACTTTTTCTATCGAACTCTGAATACTCGGATCAGATTTCTATGCCTCTTTGATCTTCAATAACAACTTTGGTTCGGCTTGAATAACATAAACTCTGATAGACCTCCTATCTGTTTCAAACTTTAAACCAGAAGTAAAGCAATCATCGATAAAATAAGAAACACCAATAATAGATAAAGATAAAAACAGATCTTTTGACTCAAAGCATCAGCAGCTGCTTTCCATTTCCCCGGGTAATACTTGATTTTATAGTCAAAGTCTTTCAGCAGATCTAGCCATCTTCTCTGTCTCATATTCAGTTCAGACTGCGAAAAAAAATATTTCAAGCTTTTATGATCAGAAAAGATTTCAAAGGTCTCACCATAAAAGTAGTGATGCCAGATCTTCAAGTCAAACACAATCGCTGCAAGCTCAAGATCATGAATCAGATATTGAGTCTCGTGTGGCTTCAGCTGGCTCGATGCGTAAGCTATCACGTGCTTCCACTTCATAAGAACACATCTCAATCCTCTATGAGAAGCATCACAATAAACTGAAAAATCACCAGTAACTGAAGGAAGATAGAACTTGAGAACTGGTCAACCGCTTCTTCAAGTCAATAAAACTGGCCTCACACTCTTTGGTCCAGACAAAAGGTGCATTCTTCTGAGTTAGCTGAGTAATCGGCTTTGCAATAGAGAAGAATCCCTCGATGAATCTGCGATAGTAACCCGTTAAACCCATAAAACTTTGAATCTCAGGCATAGATGTCGGTCGAGGCCAATTCATAACTGCTTCAATCTTGCCGGGATCAACAGAATACCATCTCCGGAGATAATGTGACCGAGAAAGACAACTCGATCCAATCAGAATTCGCACTTCGACAGTTTAGAAAACAACTGTTCAGCACACAAAATCTCTGAAAGATTCGGTTCATAAGACCCATAAAGACTGCTGGAGCAATAGTCAAACCGAACGGCATGAATATAAATTCAAAGTGGCCATACCTCGTTCTAAAGGCAGTCTTAGGAACATCTTCCTCTCGAACTCTCAACTGATGAAATCCTGACCTCAGATAAATCTTCGAATAAACTGATGAACCCTGCAATTGATCAAACATGTCATCTATTCGAGGCAATGAATACTTGTTCTTTACCATAGCTTGGTTCAATTAACGGTAGTCGATACAGAGTCGCATGGATCCATCTTTCTTTCACACAAAAAGAACAGGAGCACCCCAACGCGAAACACTAGGTCTGATGTATCCCTTGACAATAAAATCCTTGAGTTATTTATTCAGTTCTTTCAATTCGAGTGGTGCCATTCGATAAGGAGCTTTGGAAATCGGTTGAGCACCTGACATCAATTCAATGCTGAACTCGATCTTACGAATTGGAGGCAATCCAGGAATCTCATCCGGAAAGACGTCAACAAACTTCTAACCACTGGTATATAAACCAATTCGGGGCTATTATTTCATTACATCAACTGCATATATCAAGAATCCTTCTGCACCTTTCTGTAACAAACGGGTCATCGACAAAATAGATATCAAAGGAATCTTGGATCGAGAACCCTTACCGAAAAATTTCCACTCGTCTGCCATTTCGGGTCAGAATCTGACAACCTTCTGGAAACAAATTCGGACTAACCTCACAAAAAACAATTCCTCCACTCAAAATCAAAGTAATAGAAAAATCAGTAGGTAAAGGCTCAGATGGAAAAGAAAGCATCAAGACAAATTTTTCGGAGGTAAAGGAATGAGATGCACCAATATCTATCAATACATGAGCAGAAAAACTCAAGAGAAATCAATTACCTGATTTGTCATCCTCAGGTGAAGCCTGAGCCTGATCCTCGGTAAGAGCAAAGAATTGTGCCCATTGCATCGGAGGTTGATTCATGTTCTAATTACCTCATTGTCGATTCTACTGCGGTGGCTGAAAAGAGTGAACTACAGAAGCTTGATTTTTAGGCTGAGCTATCGGTCTAGAAGAATTCCCATTCTGAGATCGTTCAGAACCACGTTGAGAACACACTCTGGAAAAGTGTCCAGTCTGATGGCAGATATGACAGCTTCCAAATATTCCACAACAGTGCTCACTGAGGTGGCGACCTCAAAACTTGCTGCAAGACATACCTGTAGATCCAGAACTCTGTCCTGATCCAAACTGCTTCGAGCCGCTAGAACTAGAAGAACTACTCCCTGACTTTTTGAATTGATTTCCCTACTATCGGAAATAATCTCTTCTGTTACTACCACTATATCCGGACGATTGCTGAAAAGGAATCTGCTGACGAAATTCAGATTTAAATTAACTCCAAGAAATAATCGTATCTTGATTCTCTAAGGCTTTCTTCGTCGAAATTCACCAACTTTTTGCAATACCTTGAAGTTGATGCACAACTAACCAGATTCGACGGTCATCTGTGTAGTCAAGAGAGTCAAACAACTGATCAATCTCATCTAACCAACTTCCACACCCAACAACATTTTTGGTACACTTCAGAGTCGATGGTTTGAAAGACTGAAACCTCATCAGAAAGGTTTCCATCGGTGTCGGAGTGACATCCATTTGATTAGTCATAGTACTGTCTTGTTCAATCAAGGGGTTACAGCTAGTTGATGCCTATTCAAAACTCTTTGAGGATACAATTCTTATATTCAATAGTATTAGAACACAATTATCTGAACTTCAACGATTTGGTGCCCATCAATCTCTGTTCGACAAACTCATTCGATCTCAAGAGTATTCAAATTCAAATCAGGAATCCATTACAATTCGTTTCTCAAATAATTCATGATTTAAAATTTAAAAATAAAATAAATCATGCTTCGTAATTTAAATCACAAAATCATGTAATTCAAATAATTCTTGTTTAATAAAGCATGCTCGCATGGAATTCAAATAATCAATTATGAAATTCAATCACATGCGAGACATTAAATCAAGCGGACTTGATATACCCCGCTCACTTCTAATTCAGTCCAAAAACTTAACGCTCTGATACCACTAATGTGAGGACCTCGATTCTAATAATCTAATCAATAATAAATCAATCGAACAATCACAAATGCCGAGGCAAAAATAAGCAAATAAATTTTTTTATATACCCGGACTCCCGTGCACACCTCCATGCTCGGGTCCGTGCATTAATATGTAGCCGATACTCAAAAGCTGCAGGTACACGGACCCCGTTCCACCTCCGTGTCCGAGTCCGTGCACAAAAGTTCAAAATAAGGGGTTCTCTGCCTCAACAATGATCCCACACAGACCTAGGCATGGAAATGGCACGGGGTTCGTGCAAGTCAAATTCAACTGATATCCAAAAAAAAAAACAGAGGGCACACGGACCCATGCACGGATGTGGCATGGGGTCCGTGCCCTGTCAAAACTCAGAAAAATTACTAAGGCAGCAGATCTGAAATTTACCAACAACAACTCAAATACAATCCATAACATGTAATAATACATCCATCTAACATATTACAATACAAGAAAGGTCTAAAGTAGTTCAAATCCTAAAAAGTAGAACATGCATCAGTTCATAGTTGCTACATTTCAAAATACAAACAAGTTCGAAATAAAAATTCGACTTCTAAAACAAGTCCCCACTTCTATCAATCACAACCCGAACTAGTCATGTCGCCTCTGACTCGATCCTGTCCCACCTGTTTTCAAGTACACATATAAAAACAAGACAACAGTCGGATAACTACGATCCACATAGAATAATATTCCTAATAAAAGCAACTTCAAGTAATATATCAACAACGTGATATAACCTCAACATAGTTCAAAGATAAATAGAATGAATGCATGTATTTAAAATTCGGGATTATCTAATCGGATAATCGTAGGAGAATTCGGTTCTTCGGTTGGGATCCCGAGGATAAGATATAACAACAACTCACCGACTCTCCCGATCGAGATGGATGAGGTATATCTCATTCATGTAGACTTTGGAGCAACTATAAGGAGTATTCAGACTCTGGGAGACTTCAACAACCCATGCACTCAATTATAGTCCCCAAATCGTATAATTCGAAAAGAAATCAAATAATTCGGCTCAAGATGAATTCATATGAAAATCGTAATACATTCAAGGATAATTCAAGTAATTCAAATAACATGCACGTATGTGATTTCAGGGAACTCAAAAATCAATTCAGATTCGAGTATTCGTCCCTTTTTAGTTCGATGTCGACTTTTACCTTTTCTCGATTCGAAGCTCCAACTCAGATAAGCAATCCTCGACCAATTCCTCAACGATTCGAATTCTGACAACTCCAAGTTTAACAGCCTTCAAACAATCTGAAATGAAATATAATAGGATCAATATCAACATTCAAACTCAATCGAACAACGACTCGATCAATTTAAACCAAACGGTATCCAAAACTCGAACCGACGGCATAACGGCTATATACGGCTAACCGAAAATCAAAAAACATCAATCTATCTATCCAATAAAACTCTTAACATAAACCATCCATCAAAATCTCAACAATACACGCCCAAAACCAAGATGTCCAGAAATCCCATTTTTGAAAATTACTTCAAAAATTCATAACAAATCCAAATTTCGTTATTTTTCTGATCCGTCTTGAAATATACAATCTATGCTAGCTCAATAACAACATATCAAATCAACATCAAATTCCATCGACATCCAAAAATTAAAGTACAACTGATCGAAGAAAAACTTACAGTAGAACAAAGCTCTCGCAGCTGTGATCGCAAATATACCTTCAAATCGAAATTCTATCGGACGGATCGTGCAAAATCGGAAATTGAAAAGCTTGGAGGAGCAATAATGGAGGAATCGGTTCTTGGGGGAGAAGAATAAGAATATGGGACACGCCTAGCCATAAGAAATAAGGCCATGTGTTATATAAAATCCACTTTTTTCACTTTGGTCCCTGAGTTCTTCAAAAATTGCAATTCAGTCCCTGATCAAATATTAATTAAGCCCTCGAATTTCATAATATCATAATATCAATATTAATCTCAATTAAGATAATTTTGGGGCGTTACAACTATACTACCCATAGGAACAAAATACAGAGAACTTGGTAAATGGTCTCCAAATTGAGAAGGATCATTTAAAGTTCATCGAGTACTCGAAAGCAATGCTTGCTCGTTGGCAAGTATAGAAAGGGAACTACACAAAAGATGTGTCAATGGAAAATATCTGAAGCAATATGTTCCTAGCATGCGCGATGAACATGTACAAGAATCAACTTAGATGGCTGTAAATGCCATCTTTGTAAATATTAAGCCAAAATATGGCTATGTACTCTTGTAATGAAATAAATAAAGTAGGCTAATAGCCACTTTTAGTACCAAATGTGCATTGAAAATCATTTAAAATAACTAGCCTAATTCTGCAGCTCGGGCGCTGCCAGAGGCAGTGATCAGCCCTGTTTGCAACAACTAGCCTTTGCTCTGATAAATCTCTTCCAACACTTGCTCTTTTCACTCTAAAACATGCACATACATTGTTATCAAGTTCGAAACATGTGCACGAGTTCATATCACAACTATCTAGTGATTCAAATACAAGACAAGCTAGAATATGAACAAGTATCCAACAAATGAAACATATATACAAAGTTCTTGTATTTGTTCTAGCATGTTTATCCAAGGCTCAATATCATGTCATCTGCTTAAACCCAAGTCACCACATGCTAAAACTCTCTCTTGAGCTTTTCACATCAATTCTGACCAGCTCCTGCCCCACCTATTGCAATGCACACATACAAACAAAGCAATAACCGGATAACTCCGATGAAAATATAATTCTCAGTATGAAAGACATGCATATACAGTATTTAAGCATATGAAATCTATATGCTATAATAATCTTAAATCATAAACATGCAAGAACATGTAAATATTAGAAGCATATTATCTTTAGCAATCTCAAATCAAGCATATAAACACATTCACATCTTGAATAGTATATAATAACAAGCTGGCATTGATAAAAGAATATGCTAAACCATAGAAATCTCTAGGCTAATGCGTAAATGCAATGCATGTTTGAAGGAATAAGCTATCAAGACTAATAAGCATAAATCTTGGTTCTTGGGATCTCGGGGAAAGAAAATCTTTAACTAACTACCGACTCTCCCAATTGAGGTGGCGTCAAATATCTCAAGTCACCTGACTTTGGTGCAAGTAAAGTGAGTCATCTATGTCTGGAAGCGAATTTACAATCCATGCCACTCAACTATAATTCTCCAAACGTCATTTTGCAATCTAGGCCAATATGCCCTCTATGCTTTTAAGGTAGGAGTTCAAGATGAATGCAACATAATTTTGATACTTTAAATCATAAAAATACTGATAAATATCTTGAACACACCATTCAATGCTCATTCAAGACAATAATAACAAGTAAATCACATAAGAGCACTCAAACAAGTAAGTATGTAATTTTAGGAAAACTCGAAAACCACCACGTTCTCGAGTTGTTCTACCTGGCAAGGATAATGTCAATTCATACCTTCCAATCTTCGTGTTGACATTCTCAAGCTTGTTAGCTTCGACAGAGATGGCATCTCGAAACGTCTATTCATTCACGTTTGCTCATTGACGTTGATAGTTGATCAAAATCTTGATTCAACTTTAATTGTTCAAACGGCTCGAACTCGTCGATTCGACTTCGATAACTTCAATTCCCAACTAAAATGAAGTGTAAAATATGCATAACATCAATATCAAATCTGATATTCGTTGCTAAGTTCACTCCATAGCTGAAATCGAATGAAAATGCAAACCGGCGGCGTAACGGTTCGAAGTCGATAATTCCAAATGGTTAAACATCAATATTTCTATCATCTTAATACTACTATATAATCACCATTTCCACCACACATACACATGCATAGAAGATTATAATTTTCATATTTCTCACAATTCTTTCAAAATTTGAAAACATGTATAAACGACGATATTTTCTTGATCCGTCTTAGATATACTATCGTCGTATATACTAGAAATGTTTAAACAATTAAATCTTAATACTAACAACATCTTAAAATTAAAACATGGTAACACTTCTTAAAACTTACGTCAAAACTTAGCACTCGGAGTTGTGATCGCAAATATACGATCAATCGGAAATTCTACGGGATGGATCAAATTTAATCGGAGCTTGAAGCATCAAAAATGGCTTGGAATGAGTTTTTCCTCCATTCTCGGTTTCTTGACTGAGATTTCTGATGAATTCCCACATTCTTACACGTTTTTATGGCCACTTGCAAGGAAATTGCATTTTGGCCCCTATACTTTGGCTTAATTGCAAATCAGTTCTTGGACAAGCGATTTAATTCAATTTCAATCCTAAATAATATTATAATTTAATTATAAACTCTAAATATTCTCAAATTAAATATTCTCAAATTAAAATTAAATAATTTTGGACCTTATCGCATTTTAGTCCTTGAACTTCTCAATATTTACAAATTGGTCCTTCTTCAAATCTTTGCTTCTAATTAAATCCTTTTCATATTTAAACTCATAATTACATTCTTAAATTCCATAAATAATCAATTCAATTATTCACTTCTTTTAATTTAAGAATTCCGGATATTAAAATTTTAAAATCTGTAACTCCTCAAATTAAATAATTTCGACCCGAAATTGAAATATCTAATTCCATAAATTCTCATATTCATCTTTTCTCATATTCGGAATTTAAATCTTAAATCTCGTAATTAATAAATGAATATTTTTGGGCCTTACAAGTTACAACACACCTCCATGCTCGGGTCCGTGCATTAATCTGTAGTCGATACTCAAAAGATGCAGGTACACGGATCCCATGCCACGTCCGTGTCTGGGTCCGTGCACAAAATTTCAAAATAACAGGTTCTCTGCCTCAACATTAATCTCACACGGACCCAGGCACGGAAGTGGCACGAGGTTCGTGCATGTCAAATTCCACTGATATCCAAAAAAACAGAGGGCACACGGACCCACGCACGGATGTGGCACGGGGTCCGTGCCCTGTCAAAACTTAGAAAAATAACTAAGGCGGCAGATCTGAAATTTCCCAACAAAAACTCAAATACAATCCATAACATGTAATAATACATCCAATCTAACATATTACAATACAAGAAAGGTCTAAGTAGTTCAAATCCTCAAAAGTAGAACATGTATCAGTTCATAGTTGCTACATTTCAATATACAAACAAGTTCGAAATACAAATTCGACTTCTAAAACGAGTCCACACTTCAATCAATCACAACCCAAACTATTCATGTCGCATCTGACTCGATTCTGTCCCACCTGTTGCCAAGTACACATACAAAAACAAGACAACAGCCGGATAACTCCACATAGAATAATATTCCCAATAAAAGCAACATAACATGCAATATCAAGTAATATATCAACAACGTGATATAACCTCAACAATGTTCAAAGATAAATAAAATGAAATGCATGTCTTTAAAATTCGGGATTATCTAATCGGATAATCGTATGAGAATTCGGTTCTTTGGTTGGGATCCAGAGGATAAGATATAACAACAACTCACCGACTTACCCGATCGAGGTGGATGAGGTATATCTCAATTCTCTAGACTTTGGAGCAACTATAAGGAGTATTCAGACTCTGGGAGACTTCAAAAACCCATGGACTCAATTATAGTCCCCAAATCGTCTAATTAAAAAAAAAATCAAATAATTCGGCTCAAGATGAATGCATATGAAAATCATAATACATTCAAGGATACTTCAAGTAATTCAAATAACATGCAAGTATGTGATTTCAGGAACTCGAAAATCAATTCAGATTCAAGTATTCGCCCCTTTTCAGTTTGATGTCGATTTTTACCTTTTCTCGATTCGAAGCTTCAACTCAGGATAAGCAATCCTCGACCAATTCTTCAACGATTCAAATTCTGACAACTCCAAGTTTAACAGCCTTCAAACAATCTGAAATGAAGTATAATATGATCAATATCGACATTCAAACTCAATCGAACAACGGCTCGATTAGTTCAAACCAAACGGTATCCAAAACTCAAATCGGCGGCATAACGGCTATATACGTGTAATACCCAAAAAATTCATAAGTCCATTCACAATTTATTTAATGAATTTTAATATATTTTAGTTATTTTATTTTATTATTCATGATTTTCAAAGAAATTTTAAATGAAATTTAATTTTTTCCATTTGATAGTTTTGATTTAAACACTTTTATCATTTAAATGTTTTATTGTGTTAAATGATTTTTTTTAGTTATTTCATTTTATTATTCATGATTTATATGTTTATACTTGATTTAATGGTTTATATTCTTTAAATTCTTTAAGTTATGATTAGATTAAATGATTTTATGATTTATATCTATCTTATTTTAACGTTCTCGATTGAGTTAACGATTTCAGGTCGAGTTTGATTCTGGAATTACGGGACGAGGCTAACCTACGAACGAGGTGATAGAGAATATTTTTACCAGTATTTTAAATATAATATTTATATGCTTTTAATAGGAGATTGGGGAGATAGTATTTTTATCAGTCGAGTCAGAGACGTGTGTTGACTGTTTTTTTAATAGTCGACACACGAGACGTATTAATGGAATGTTATCCTATCTATCAACCCGTATCCCCACACTTAACCACCAAGTTCCCCACCCCCTTAAATGTTTTGTCTCCTTTTCATTGACTTCTCCCCATCCCACTACTACACGTTTTCCTTCACCATTTCTGCATACCTTCTTCTTCTCATTGGTTTCCCCTACTGTTCTTGCATCCAAGGTGAGTTAAGCTTCCAAATTTTCGTTCGTTCAAGGGTTAGCTCGTAGCCAAGAATCCGGATCAACTCCATCTATGGTTAAGGCAAGTATTTTAAAGGTTTTGAAACCACCATTCAAGATATAATTATTTTGATATGAAAAGATGTATGTTGAGATATGTATGCATGAAGTTTTGATTTTAAGGGTTTGAAGAGCATATTATGTGATAGTATGAAATCATGAAGTGTACGTCACATCGTTCTTGTCATGTTCTTGAATTTGATTCAAGAGATACATGTTTCTTTTAAGTTATTATGTGTTCTTGAAGTTTCAAGGGATATTTTATTTAAAGTATATAGTTAGAGTAGTAGAAAATGCCATATTTTGAAGTATTGAGTTAGTTTGAGTTAAAGCTTTGAAATGTTGCATGTGCTGGATTGTCACGGATTACTGACACTCATTATAATTTTGAAGATCAAAATTAGTGTACTGATTCAAATAATATCAGGCTAATTTTATTGGAAAGCTACCTTATTTATCTACAAATTTTATGTTTTGAGTTTTGTCAAAATAATTTTGTAAGATTGGCCAAAATTGCCCCGAAGTGTGTTGAGTGGTTTGAATTTCCGGCAGTGACATATCTCGGGAGAATGCGTATATCTTTTTACTGAAATATTAAATTAATATGAGGTTTTCGGAATTTGAAATCCAAGATCAAGTTCTACAACTTTCATATTTTCCACGTTTCCAAATTCAGATTGTAAAATAGAGTTTGAGAGCGAGAAAGAAGACCCATCTGCGCAAGGCATGCGCGGCCGCGCATGGCCTTTGGAATTCACATATTTTATGTTATTTTAGGGTCCTAAATTCATGGTTATGATCTTTTAAGGCTTCTAAAATATATTTAAGAGTTTCTATGCAAAAAGTTTTAAGTTTTAAGTCAATTACAAAAAGAACGACTTACATGGATCGATTATGTTATGTGATGCATGTAATGTCTAAGTTTCATTCATGAAACCTATGTTCAGTATGAAAGTATGATTTTTATCATCTGACATGCATGAAGTTATTGAGTAAAATTTTATGTTCATGAAATGAAAGTTATGACGAAAATTACGATGAAATAATGATGCTTCATAATGAATAAAATGATATGATAAATGATGAAAGTTATGATGAAATGATAAGATGATGAGGCATGAATGAATGATGTTAAGATGAAGCATGATATGATATGTTAATGTATGAAAACGCTTTTGATGTCTTATGTGTCTTTGTGGTGGCAAACACGGGATTGGTGCTCCGGTTTGGGCTCCGGAGAGGGCCTTTCCAAACATGGCTCATGAGACAGATAAGTACACGAGTCTGGTGCTCCGAGATGAACTCCGGAGAGGGCCTTTCCAAAGAACGAATGTTATGAGGCTTAGTGCCATATGCTTGTTGATCAACAAGAACTACGAATGTTCCCATTATGACGGTTGCCACAATTTTACATAATTCATCACCCCAAAATGATAAGTTTTTATGTTATGTTCATGGTTTATGTTCACGGTTTGATGTTGTCCAAGTTGCATGATTTTATTTCTTAGATGTTAAGTGCAAATGTTTATTTAAGAATGAAATGGTAAAGTTTTGAGAATATGCATGAAGTCTATTTTCAAGATTATTAAGTAAGTTGATGTCATGTTTAAGTTCCTTGCATCTTTTAAGAGTTTTGAAGTTCATGTTCAAGATTTTAAGTTTAAAGGTCCATGATGTTTACGTTAAAGTTCCTCAAGTTCAAGGTATCACGTTATGTATGTTCAAGCTATTTTAAGTTTAAAGTATTTTGAAGCAATAATGATATCGATATGCAATTTTAATCTTGCTGAGTCCTTTAGATTCACTATACTTGAATGGTGCAGATGGTTTAGCAGTTTTGGTTTAAAAAGCTTTGGTAACATGACCGAAGAGTCTAAGAGGCGAAGACACTGCATGACACAACAGTTTTGAAGCTCTGATGTTTTTAAATAAAAATATTTACATATGTTTATTTACATAATGTTGTTACAATATTTATGCACGATATTTAAAAGTAAAGATTTTACTATTTTCATTGTCAGTATTTTAATTGCCAAGTTTAGAGGGATTCAAATGTTTCGTCTTTTAAATGTTCATTTCAGTTTGATATATCTTATGGAAGCTCCTCGATTATTTGAAATGTATTTGATGTAGTAGTTTGTTTATAGTAACTCACATTACCTTATCCCATTTAAATATTAGTAGTAGGTTTTAACGTATCGTATTTTAGAAGGTATTTGTTGTAGGGTTGCATCGGTATTTCTTTGACTTCGTGAACGTTCAGTCACGAGTCTTATTGTTATAAATTTATATTTTAAACTCTTTTGGAGTTAGTGTGATGCACTCCCTGTATTATTTTAAGTAAAAAAAAATTTTCTCACTCTTTTTCCGCAACTCTTTTATTAAATTTTTTAAAAATACGGGACGTCACAATACGGCTAACCTAAAATCAACAAACATCAATATATATATCCAATACAACTCTTATCATCAACCATCCATCAAAATCTCAATAATACATGTCCAAAACAAAGATTTCCAGAAATCCCATTTTCAAAAATTACTTCAAAAATTCATAACAAATCCAAACGTCGTTTTTTTTTCGATCCATCTTGAAATATACAATCTATGCTAGCTCAATAACAAAATATCAAATCAATATCAAATTCCATAGACATCCAAAAATCGAAGTACAAGTTATCGAAGAAAAACTTACGGTAGAACGAAGCTCTCACAGCTGTGATCGCAAATATACCTTCAGATCGAAATTCTATCGGACGGATCGTGCGAAATCGGAAATTGAAAAGCTTGGAGGAGCAATAATGGAGGAATCGGTTCTTGGGAGAGAAGAAGAATATGGGACACACCTAGATATAAGAAATAAGGTCATGTGTTATATAAAATCCACTTTTTTCACTTTGGTCCCTGAGTTCTTCAAAAATTGCAATTCAGTCCTTGATCAAATATCAATTCAGCCCTTAAATTTCATATTCTCAGAATATCAATATTAATATCAATTAAGATAATTTTGGGGCGTTACAATTCTCCCCCTCTAAGAACTGAATTTGTCCTCGAAATCGCATACGAATCGAATCGATCACATAAGATAAAAGATAGAACAAAGACCGCAATAAGAATTCACATCACAGAAATAACTCTGGAAATTGCTGTCATATATTGGACTCTATCTCCAAAGTCACTTCTTCGACTCCATGTCGACTTCACTGCACTTTCATTAACTGAATCTACTTGTTTCTAAGCTGCTTTTTTCGGTCAAGAATCTGAATCGGTTGTTCGAAGTAGCTCAACGTCTCGTCAAATTCGGATTCGTCTGGCTGAAGAACATGAGAAGGATCAGAATGATATTTTCGCAACATAGAGACCTGAAAGACATCGTGAATACCAGAAATAGACGGAGGAAGTGCAAGTCTGTAGGCAAGATCGCCTATCTTCTCAAGAATCTCATACGGTCCGATGAATCTCGGAGATAACTTCCCTCTCTTTCCCAATCTGACAGTGCCTCTGAAAGGAGAAATCTTCAGAAATACTTGGTCTCCCTTATCAAAATACAGAGGTCTGCGTCTGACATTCGCATACTTCGCATGTCTATCCTGAGTGTCTTCATTCTCGTCTGTATAATGTTCACCTACTCAGCCATGTCTCGAATCATATCTGGTCCCAAATCAGGTGACTCAAAAATCTCATCTCCAGTACAAAGGAGATCTGCATTTCTTTCCGCACAAAGCTTCGAAAAGTGCCATCCCGATATTTGTCTGATAGCTGTTGTTGTACGAAAACTCAACAAGAGGTAAAGAATCTTGACAACTAGTGCCAAAGTCAAGCACTACGGCTTGTAGCATATCCTTTAAAGTCTGAATCATCCTCTCTGACTGTCCATCGATCTGAGGATGATATGTTATACTCAGATGCAATCTAGTACCAAGTGACTCTTGAAGACTATGCCAAAAATGGGAAGTAAACCAAGGGTCTTGGTCTGAAACAATAGATCTCGGCACACCATGCAATCTAACAATATTTCTGACATATAACTCGGTCATCTGATCGTGTTGATACGTCATCTTGTACGGGATAAAGAAGGCAGATTTTGTCAATCGGTCAATCATTACCCAGACAGCGTCCCAACCTCGGACTGATCGTGGTAGCTTCATGACGAAATCCATCGAAATGTGATCTCATTTCCATTTAGGAATAGATAGACTGTGAAACAGACCACCTAGTCGCTTTCTCTCTGCTTTCACATGTTGACAGTTCAAAAATCGGGATACAAAACTCGTAACATCGCTCTTCATCTTCTTCTACCAGAACCGATTTATCAAATCGTTGTACATCTTTCGACCTCCTGGATTAATGCTGAATCGACTGCAATGTGCCTCTCGCAAAATTCGTTGTCTCAACTCTGAAACATCTGTCACAACAATACGATTATTCATAAATAAATCATCATCACTGACCTGAAATACAGACTGGTGTCCAGATTTGACTTTTTCTATCGAACTCTGAATACTCGGATCAGATTTCTATGCCTCTTTGATCTTCAATAACAACTTTGGTTCGGCTTGAATAACATAAACTCTGATAGACCTCCTATCTGTTTCAAACTTTAAACCAGAAGTAAAGCAATCATCGATAAAATAAGAAACACCAATAATAGATAAAGATAAAAACAGATCTTTTGACTCAAAGCATCAGCAGCTGCTTTCCATTTCCCCGGGTAATACTTGATTTTATAGTCAAAGTCTTTCAGCAGATCTAGCCATCTTCTCTGTCTCATATTCAGTTCAGACTGCGAAAAAAAATATTTCAAGCTTTTATGATCAGAAAAGATTTCAAAGGTCTCACCATAAAAGTAGTGATGCCAGATCTTCAAGT